>NC_061095.1:53536544-53546544 GCF_015104395.2 Macrobrachium nipponense | reverse complement strand
AATCCACTGAATATTATGAAAGGTTTTTAGATATTCCTAGAATTTTAAAGCAACATAAATGTTGTTTTCAGTAATATTAATGTCAAGAGTTTAATAATAAAAAATTCTCCTAAAGATCTTCCAGGCTGCAAATATGAAATTCCTTGCAAAAAGTGTGATAAAGTCTATTACGGACAAACCGGTAAATCTCTTTCACAACGTCTCAAACAACATCAATATTCTGTGAGAACTGGGCAAATATCGAATGCATTATTCGTACATATGAGAGATTTAGACCATCCTATTAACTGGAGTCAAGCAAGAGCCTTAGTCCCATGTAATGACACAGTTAAAAGGAATATCACTGAATCTTGTTTCATCAAGTCAAATAATAGAAATGTTATAAATTTAAGTCTTGGTTTATTTAAACTTGATGCTTTCATTATGAAAAAAGTTGTAGATAAATATAAACAACAAAATTAATATATTCAGTTTTTACATGTTTTGGACTGTAAAGGTACTTTGTAATTCCGGTTAGGTTTGTGACTGTGTGATATCCGATAATCCTGGATTATCTCTTTTAATTTTTACCCTTTTGACAATTAACCATCTGGTATTCTTGATATTGTTTTGTACCTGAGACCTTTCTCTCCAATTGTACTTCATTAACTCCTTGACAATGTCTGAGTAAAGACGAAAGCGCTTGGATTTCTGACTATCATTTTCCTGTGGGATTCGCTTATATATATATATATATATATATATATATATATATATATATATATATATATATATATATAGAGAGAGAGAGAGAGAGAGAGAGAGAGAGAGAGAGAGAGAGAGAGAGAGAGAGAGAGAAAAGCGATGAATTTCTGTACTACTGAAATGAGAAAAGTTCAAAATATCCCATACCGAACTCCGCAGAATGCCACACTTCCTTGACTCTATTTCATCTATATAAACAAAGCGAAAGACTGAAAACCACTACTAACTATTACTTCCCAGAGGATCCAAGACAAAGAATCCAAGTTCATAATTTCCATGAAATAAAGCACTAAAAATGCAGCTGTGGCCAGAAAAGGGTTACTTAGAAGCAGGGATCCCGTGAGAGAGAGGAAGTAATGCAAAGGGCATTGTTATGCCTCGCATTTATCAGACAAGAATTCAGGTATCTCCAATGATTCTCTTCTAAGTCTCTGGCAGAGAAAAACAAAATTTATTAGCAAATAAACAAAACCAGACGGACGATAAAAGAACACAATTCAATTAAGACAATAAAAAAATGGAAGAATATCGGATTAAATTAAACAAGTTGACAAAAACGAGGAACATTTACATTGTAGTAACAGGGAGATTTTCCTTTTAATCCAATGTTTTACCTAAGAGAGAGAGAGAGAGAGAGAGAGAGAGAGAGAGAAGAGAGAGAGAGAGAGAGAGAGAGAGAGAGAGATATTAATAATCCACGAGTATAATATACTTCGTATTGTGCTGTATCCCCGGGAATGCAAACGACTTAATTAACAAGACTTTTTTTTGTAATTCATATCTAAAATGTTCTCAATATCCAGGTTTCATCCCACGTAAGCCAAAGGACATTCTTTGAACCATGAACGTGGTTTGTAACCAGAATCACCAGACGCCATCTCAATGCAACTCTGCAGACACACTGAGCCCCTCTCCTCAGACGTTCAAGAGAGTAATGAGGCTTTGTACATTCATTCCAGTTTGAGGCCTGAAGAAAAAGGAGGTTTTGACTGAGATCAAGCTTTCCTTATTTAGTAAAATAAAGATTCATATTACACAAGTAACCTTGAGTGAGCCTATGTTCCATATTTATAAAAATATATAAAAAAATATTTAAAATGACAATCTGAGTAAGATCAAGTTCCTATTTCAGGAAAATAAAGAATAATATTCAAAATAATAACAATTAGTAGGGCAGATTACCCTCTTTAGTAAAATAAAAATCCATATTTATAAAATACCAATCTGAGTAAGGTTAAGTTCCTAATTTAGTCAAATATTTATATTTATATTTAATTATAACAGTGAGTAAGATTAGCTCCCTACTTAGTAAAATAAACTATATTTTTAAACAATAAATAACAAGTCTCCTGAACAAGTTACAAACCGAGGCAAAAAAACACAAAAAACAGTCAGATGAAAACTCACTTGTGGTTTTAGGAGAGCAATAAAAGTTAATTCGATGACCTATGGCAGTCCTACGACGGAATATTCTTGATACTAGTATTCAGATTCATAGGTAGGTTGAAGGGGATGATATAACTGCAATTTACCGTCGAAATTAAGTAAATAATATGATTTTTATGAGGTTTAAAAGACAACAAAATCTTCTCGTATACCTGACTATCAAAAAGTGACTTCAGGATGACAGTTTCTACCTTCTGTCAAAAGTCGTTACTAAGTCTGCAAAAAAATAATATGAGATTGGTAGAATTAAACGTAGTTTCACAAAAACCAAATAAATTTTTGTTCACTATCCTTCATTTTTTTTACTAGTGCTCAAGCTTTGCTGAAAAAGGTCTTATTTGCAGAGATTATTCTTTTTCCATTGACAATTTTGAGTTAAATTATTCGATAAATGTAGCAAGTACGTAATTCTATATTGGTTTTTAGTTTTAAAAAGTCTAAACCTTTGTCTGAATTGCGTGTTGGTTTCAGAATTTTTGGGAAGAGAACCTTCAGAAAAAGCCATTTCCAAACTTGGTATTTTATACCTGTCCATTTTTAGGAAAACACACGCACTTCACTTTCATATGCTCTGCCTTTTTTTTTTATTCGATTACTTTATTTAAACTCGTTCCATTTTGCTTATATTGCCGACTCTCTCTCCTTCACATTTTAGCTTTAAAGTCTAAATTGTTCTCAAAACAAAACAGCAGTTTCACGAAAGGTTGAAAAGGACGTCACTCGTGACCTTCGGAAAATAAAATCCCGACGTCGGTCGTCTGAAATACAACCAATGTTTATGAATGCTGCACCAGCTCAATATCAAATGCTTCGTCAGTTTCATGTACACGACTGTTTTGTTTATACTGTACACACACACATTCGCTGTTATATGCCCGTTCATTTTCGACAGTCAATAACAAATTATGGAAAAGCGAGCAGCAGCCTCAGACAAAGGCTTCGAACACGAGCGCACTTCACGCTCAAGCTGTTTTGTTTCATATAGCTGTGGATATCCAGATTTTCCGGTGGCTGGAGGACTGAGTCAGCCGAAAGGGAAATTCTATTGGCAATCGTTCTGAAGAATTGTATTTATTTACCAAAAGAAACAGATCACAAACATTATTCTTGTGGTTACTGAACGTTGCCTGTTCTCAGTAACTATTTCGCGGGAGAGTCGCAGCTTCGCTTGCAAATATATTTGTGTTTGGATGAGTGTACACATAAGCTTAGTTAAGATAGTGCTAAATGACCAGTGGAGAACACACATACTATGTATATATTATACATGTAGTATATATTAAATATATGCATATATATATGTCTATATATATTTATATATTTATGTTACGACCCCTTTGGCCGTAATACAGGTTCTTTATATTTCAATAATCACAGGGATCGTAGGCAGTAAGAAAGTACACAGGGTATGAGGAATGTGGAGCACAAACACCAGAACAAAATTAACAATATTTAATTACAAAATACACTTAACACTAAATAAGCCTTGTGAGGAACCTTAACATTAAATACACAAAATACAAGGAGCAAATACAGCTCACAAGGACTCCTAATACTGGAAAGCTAACCCTAACAAAAGTAAAGAAATATAATATGCCAAAGGCTCAAATAATAAGAACACGGGCCCAATAATAAAACCGCTAGCCTACAAATATAGAAAGAAGGAAGACCAGAGAAAAGAATGAAGTTAGGAAAAACCTTAAATCTCCTACCTAACCGTGGCAGTTCTAAACTTAAAACTAATTCAAATAAACATTTTGAGGGGCAAAAATACCAAAATACCGACCACTCAATATAGCATGCATATATATATACATAGATTAATATTTGATTACGCAGATCCTCGCGTACAACGAAGTGCACAGGAGTTCACGGAGGTTGCTTCTACCTCCCGGCAGCTAAACAGGGGAGCTCACGAATTGTCCAGGTGGATACAGGGGTAGAGTTCGATCCCGAGGGACAACACAGGATAATCTCCTCTTACCTGGCGAATTGCCTCCC
This sequence comes from Macrobrachium nipponense, assembly GCF_015104395.2. Taxonomy (NCBI): domain Eukaryota; kingdom Metazoa; phylum Arthropoda; class Malacostraca; order Decapoda; family Palaemonidae; genus Macrobrachium; species Macrobrachium nipponense. The sequence continues at coordinate 53,542,353 of NC_061095.1, read as the reverse complement.
TACGTGCCTCCTCACGAGCCCTAAGCTCTCCCGGGACCAGCAGCTGGAGATGGCAACACTGGACAGTGGTTGGCGTAACGCCTCCTACGTGGCGGGTACAGCGACGACCACGTCTTCCGCCAAATCCTCAGGCGGGAAACAGGAGTACAGGGGCGTCGCAAGTGACTAACACCTGCGAAATCACAGCCGTGATCGAACTCCAACGATGTACATCCGCCGTAGATGGCTCAGCACATCTACGCAAAACCACTTCCAAGGGAGGTCCGTCGGAGTATTCCCTCCAAAAATAAGGCGTGGAAGACAAATCTCCAGAAGGCTGCCAACAAAAGAGCGTACGTCCAGAAGCTTAGACAGGCCCGAACTAGTTTTCGGCCGGCCTCCACTCACAGCACTACAGTTCCATTCCAACTCGAAAACAAATAAAAACAATCGTTAACACGATAGTTAGGTAATTCACAACAAGAGGAGGAATCACTGAGCAAAAACACTGAACGTTACGTTAACGTAAAAACAATACAGCTGCTGAACTAAATATAAGAGAACACTTAAAACTAAGTTACAAGGCTGATTTAAGAAAATAAACAATCAGTAAATACGTTAATTTGACACCTTCCTCCCCCTCAAAAAAAAAAATTATTCAACTAGAATACATTTTTTTAGTACCACAATCATATTACATACTAGAAGATAACCATATAGACAACTTAATCTAAAACATCCTGCAAGGGAAAAAAAAAGAAAAAAAAAAGAGAGAACTTAACCTAAAATATCCTGAAAGGGAAAAACAATAAGGTGAAGCAAATCTCGGAACATAATGAAACAGACTTACGACAAAGCCGGAATCCATACACCATTTTAAACATGATCAAAATTGACTACCTTAAATATAATTTTCAATACAAACCCCGAAGGAGAAATGAGAAGGGCGAGGTGAGAGAGAAATAACCAGACTTACATCCTAGAAAGGGCATCAGGAATACAGTTATCAACACCCTTAAACATGCTTAATACTTAAAGGAACTCCTGCAGCTGAAGAGCCCAACGCAGAATCCTCTGGTTAGAACCTTTCATTCTTTCGATGAACACCAAAGGGTTATGGTCCATCCAAACTTCTACGGGAAAGGAAAATTAGTAACGTACGGTTTGAAATGAACCAAAGGTACGAATTAAAGCTAGTGCCTCCTTCTCGATGGTAGAATACCTTCTCTCAGCACCCAGCAACTTACGACCTAAAGTATGATACTGGACGCACTTCACCATCTTCATGTCTTTGAAAAAAGTACTCCACCTATACCCCACATCACTGGCATCTACAGCCACAATAAACGGTTTCTGAAAGTCAGGAGACATTAGAATGGGGTTAGACATCAATACAGTTTTCAGTTTTAAAAAAGATTCTTCACATTGAGAAGACCATACAAACTTTTGTCCCTTCTGCAATAGTTGAGTAAGGGGCTGAGCAATGTCAGAGAAGTTCCGGATGAATCGCCTATAATAACCCAACATACCTAAAATTCTCCGGACCTCCCTAACATTGCGCGGCCTTTGCAAATTTAATAGAGCCTCGAGGTTAGCTTGTTTTAGGAGTAACCCGACCTAAACCAACCTCGTGACCTAGATAACACACCTTGGCTTTACCAAATTCACATTTACTCAAATTTACAACAAGACCAGCGGCTCTCAAGGCCTCAATACCTTCTTTAACCTCACCAATGAGCCCGCCAGTCATTACTGTGAATAACCAAAATCATCTATATCAAAATTTCTGTACCCTCCAGACCACATATAACTCGGTTCATCAACCGCTGGAAGGTACACGCTGCATTTTCATCCCAAAGGGCATTACCTTACATTCGTAAAGCCCAAAGGGCGTAACAAAAGCGGAAATCTCACGAGCTCGATCCGATAGGGGAACCTGCCTAATACCCCTTTAAAAGATCCAATTTAGTTATAAAACTTAGCAGGTCCTATCCGGATCAAGACAGTCCTCGATACGAGGCAAAGGGAAAGAGTCATTCTTTGTATTAGCATTGACCTTGCGGTAGTCCACACACATGCGAAACTGCCCGTCAGGTTTTTTAACAAGTACAATAGGTGAGCTCAAGGACTTACCGAAGGTCTAATTAAATCATGCTCCAACATATACTTTATCTCCTTCTCGACAATATCACGTTTTTTTCTGGATTTAATCGATAAGGACTTTGTTTGACTGGGGAAGCACTGCCCACATCAACATCGTGTTGGAGCAAGGTCGTTCTACCTGGAGAGGCCTGAAATAAGTCTGAAAATGAAGATATTAATTTTATCATGTCATCCTTCTGAATACCCTCCAGATGCTCCAAACCCTTTTCTAAAGTTTCCAAATTTTGCATATTAACTGTAAGAGCATCTGAAGATACCTGGCAAAACAAGTCGGCTGGTTCTTCTAACGTGGGTTCTAACACTAGAGACACTGGCTCATATACTATAGCTAGGGGGTCAAGTCTACCAACTGTGTAAGATTTCAATCTATTAATGTGGAATATCCGACACTTACGTTTGGTCCCAGGAGCTTCCACTTCATAATTGACATCAGACAATTTCCGAAGTACCTTCCAAGGCCCCTTATACCTAGGTTCCAGAAAATTGTCAGAGTCTGTGCTCAGAACCAAAACAAGCTCACCAGGCTCAAACGAACGTGCCTTACTCTTCTTATCATAATTTTCCTTCATTGAGGCCTGAGACAACACTCCAAATTATCCTGGGCAAATTTCCAGGCAGCTGATAATCTACTTCTCAGGTCCTCAACGAACTCACCCACATTCAATACTTTCTTATGACTAACCTCTAGCAACTCATGGAAAATTTCTAGAGACCACGTACCTTATGTCCAAAAATCAACTCAAATGGATTCTACACCTGTGGAAGAATTGGGATGATTACGTATAGCAAAGAGGGCAAAGGGAAGACCTTTATCCCAATCCTCGCCTTGCTCATAACAGTACTTTTTTTAGAATAGACTTAAGGGTTTGGTGGAACCTTTCCACTACGCCCTGACTCTCTGGGTGGTAAGGTACACTGGTATGTGCTGAATGGCCAGTTCAGCACATTTACCTTTAAATACCTTGCTCGTGAAATTAGTGGCCACAATCTGTTTGAATTTTATGAGGCAACCCCATACCTGGAAAAAAAACAAAATTCTATTAGCTTCTCAAACACTACTTTGGATGTAATTTTCCTCATAGGAAAAGCTTTCAGGAAACCTTGACGCTCTGTCCATTATAGTCAAAAGATAAGTAAATAAGGAAGACCAGAGAAATGAAGTTAGGAAAACCTTAAATCTCCTACCTAACCGTGGCAGTTCTAAACTTAAAACTAATTCAAATAAACATTTTGAGGGGCAAAAATACCAAATACCGACCACTCAATATAGCATGCATATATATATACAAATATGATTAATATTTGATTACGCAGATCCTCGCGTACAACGAAGTGCACAGGAGTTCACGGAGGTTGCTTCTACTCCCGGCAGCTAAACAGGGAGCTCACGAATTGTCCAGGTGGATACAGGGGTAGAGTTCGATCCCGAGGGAAACACACAGGATAATCTCCTCTTACCTGGCAATTGCCTCCCTACGTGCCTCCTCACGAGCCCTAAGCTCTCCCGGACAAAGCAGCTGGAGATGGACAACACTGACAGTGTTGGCGTAACGCCTCCTACGTGGCGGGACAGCGACGACCACGTCTTCCGCCAAATCCTCAGGCGGAAACAGGAGTACAGGGGCGTCGCAAGTGACTAACACCTGCGAAATCACAGCCGTGATCGAACTCCAACGATGTTACATCCCGCCGTAGTGGCCCTCAGCACATCTACGCAAAACCACTTCCAAGGGAGGTCCGTCGGAGTATTCCTCCAAAAAGGCGTAAGACAAATCTCCAGAAGGCTGCCAACAAAAGAGCGTACGTCCAGAAGCTTAGACAGGCCCGAACTATTTTCGGCCGGCCTCCACTCACAGCACTACAGTTCCATTCCAACTCGAAAACAAATAAAAACAATCGTTAACACGATAGTTAGGTAATTCACAACAAGAGGAGGAATCACTGAGCAAAAACACTGAAACGTTACGTTAACGTAAAAACAATACAGCTGCTGAACCTAAATATAAGAGAAACACTTAAAAACTAAGTTACAAGGCTGATTTAAGAAAATAAACAATCAGTAAATTACGTTAATTTGACCAATTTATATATATAGTTACTACTATAAAGTCTTTTCTAAAAGTATATATGACATAAAAACCCTAAACCTCAGACTCCACCCTATCTGCCTCTGCGGGCGTGACTCCAGATAGGGCGTAAGGTCACTAAAATCCTTCCTCCCCTGACTCCGAGTGGAGCCTTGAAGCAGCTAGGACGCTTATGGCAGCAAAATCACCCATTTCAGTTTTTGGGTCACAAAACCAAACAATCCCAGAGGCAGAGCTGCTACACTCTGTTTGCTTTGAAGAGGAGAAGGACAAATGACGTTTTGAGGCTCTCTGACGAAGGTGAAAGGGCAGTGGGTGAGTGTGTGCAGGAATAGGACAGAACTGAGGCAGAGTCTCACACAAGAGTCTCCATCTGACTATCTGTAGAAGAGCAGCAACTGGGTAGTCAGTTTGGTTATCGACTTGAAAGGGAGTGATTGGGTCATTGCCCTCTGGGGAGTCGTTATCCTTGGTCAAATCATCCTATGAATGGAGTGTTATCTGGGGGATAACTGAATCACTTCTGGCGAGAGAACACTTTCCTGGAGGATTAATTTTCAAAATGTTGATGGTAATGAGTACACTAACCTAGTGTCCTTACGGTGCGCAGGCTAGAGGAAACCAAGACTAAGAATGTGAACAGACCACTTATTGAGATGTGACATGCCAAATTACATTCACGTTCAATAATTAATATTGACTTCATTGTTCTGTAGCCCCACTGAAGCCATTTCAGTTTACTGCCCATACATCAGGAAGCCTGCCCCCCTCTGACCTACTTTGTGGCATAAGAATGCCCTGATGAAGGGCAGGATAAAATTCTACTAAATTAAGCTTTTATGGCCGCATTTTCGAAGACTAATGATACCGCAGTAAAAATGAACTTTGGAAAAGAAAATTCTGGTCAATAAGCTTTGAGCTCCCAATTACCATCATCTCTTTTTGAGGCGCGTTTGATGAGGCTTCTGTTGTTACAGTTACACACACACACACACACACACATATATATATTATATATATATATATATATATATATATATATATATATATATATATATATATATATATATATATATATAATATGCGTGTGTGTGTGTGTGTGTGTGAGTGTGTACTGTACAATGACCAGTGATCAGGTATTCAGTTACATTCTATAATTACAGGTATTTTAATATGTTTTGTGAAGCCTTAACTGAATATCATGTATAGATTTAAAAATAGCGCTAAAAATCATAAAATATATTGCCTAGTAGTTTACACAAAGCTAATATTTCCCATATTCGTAAGTAAAAAATTCTATAATAAAGTAGTATAAACAAAGATCGTTTTATACCATTATGAACACTGACAAAAAATATGAAAAATATAGTCTGACACAAAGCAGACCCTTCCTCCGCATGCACCTGTTTTCTATCTTCCAGATATATATGAAAAACAAAAAATAAAAAACGCCGTCAGTGGACAGACACCCCCACTACCACCCCCCCCCCCCCCCCCCCCGCGCACAAATAAGTGCCACCAGCTTCCACCGCCAGTGTCGGAGGCAGAATGAAAGAGAGATTTGACAGAAGGAATAAAGG
>NC_061095.1:53503998-53528998 GCF_015104395.2 Macrobrachium nipponense | reverse complement strand
AAATATTAAGTGAAAAAGAGAGAAAGAGAGAGAGAGAGGCTTAATTTCAAGGGATTATTTTCGCTCCAATTAAATCGAGAGTGAGAGACAGCAGTGGCTGAGCTTCCAGAGAAGACGAAGGAAACAAATGGGTTTTCTCTCCAGAGACCATAAATTTTATGCACTTAAAAGACCTTCTTGGATTAGATTTGCTCCAGTTAGGAGGTTAATGAAATTGCATCCGTCTAAGATGGACGGTCTTGAATTTAATTAATATATATATATAATATATATATATATATATATATATATATATTATATATATATATATATATATATATATATATAATGTGACGAAGTGCCAAGTATCTGGTTACCACACATACCATTCATTAACTGATACCTCACAAAAGCCAGACACCTGAACCCTCACCACAGGTATTAATCGACTGAATACTCTAAAGGCAACAGTGATCCCTTAACAACTTACCAATATTGCAGAAAATCAGACTAAGTTCATCAAAATAGGTGTGAGGTAATCTTGTAAGAAATTAAATTAATCAAAGGACATCACTCCATCAACAACTTTAAAAGTTTAAGTATTTCCCTGATTTCATAAGTCTAAGTACTTCCCTGGTTCTAAGTCAGTTCAAGTAAATTGAAGGAAAACAGATTTATTATTAAACTCAAAATTTATAAGTGAAATTCAAAAGATCAGGGAAAATTACTGTTACTTGAAAACAAAGTAAAGTTTAATTAATTCTTGAATCAAATTAAGTAAAATTAAATCAAAATTAATTTATCACAAAATTCAAGAAAATAAATTCAATCAAAATTCAAAAGTGTTAGGCAATAATTGAAAATTTGAAATTAATTCACAAGTGCTAAACAATAATAAAACTCAAAAAGAATTCTAAGTAAATGTAAATTAATTCACAAGTGTTAAATTTAATTAATTGTGCAATGATTAAGCAATGAAAATAACTAAGTCAATTAAATTGTGAATGCAAATGAAAATACAGAAAATTGTGGACAATATCAAAATAAAAAGGCACACTTCAACAAGAAAATGAACAAATGCAAAAAAAAAAAAAATGAAACAAACACAAAACACAAAAAATTGCAATGTGTAAAAGTGAGAACCACGTACTAGCACACTATGGTTACTCCCTGTATCACGTAATATCTTGACTGGTACCTGCACACTTCCTCCTTGAGTTGACAGCATACCTTCATAGATATATGGCTTAAAAGCCTCCACACTGCTAAGCCACTCACTGCTTGAGGTAACATTTCCACTGGTTGCTAAACATTCAGCTTGTTTAGCCTCATTCTTCTCTGGAGTATGATTCTTTCCCACACTGCTCTTCGTAGTTTGTTTCACCTGGTCACCTTTTACAACTTGACCAACTGGCTTTGACTGCTGTTGATTCCGGTAACACTCTTGACTGTAGTGTCCTACTCTTCCACACTTGAAACAGACAACATTAGGTTTCTGTAACTGTCTTGAAAAACTGGATGAGGATTTCATATTAGCTTGCTGAGTTGTATTAGCTTGTGTACTCTTGGTAGTATCACTTGTAGGTTTCCCTTTAAATTTGTTCTGTTATTTGGATAAGACTTAAAACCTGGGCGTTGTTGACTCTGGTACTTGACATTGTAATTACGTTTACTACTGATTATATTGTAATCTTCACTCAGTGTAGCAGCTTTGTCAAGTTTCTTCACCTCTCTCTCTCTCTTAAATAGGCTTTTATATGTTCAGGAATTCCCATAAGATACTGTTCAAGAACAAGTAACTCTTCTAACTCATCAAAAGTTTTAACTTTCGCAGCTTCTACCCAACGTTTGAAACACCTTCTCACTTTGTAAGCATAATCTAAGAATGTTCCCTTCTCATCTTTTCTTAAATTTCTGAATCTTTCATTGTAGTACCCTGGGGTCATCTGGTAAACTTGTAGCACACTGCGTTTAAGTATCTTGTAGTCTTTAACCTGATCAGCTGTTAAGGCTAGATAAGCTCTTCTCCCTTTACCAATCAAGACACTTTGTAGCAAAACTGACCATTTATCTTCTGGCCATCCCATACCTGAAGCCACTTTCTCAAAGTGATCAAAAAACTCATCTGGAGCTTCTTCAGTAAACTTAGGTATTAACTTCTGTACTCTTACTACATCAAATACAGGGTCTTGATTACCTTGTTTATGGTTAGACGGTGTTACAGGTAATGTGGATCTAGCTCTTATCAATTCCATTTCCCTTTCATGTCTGCCAATTTCTCTTTCCTCTTTTATCCTTTCTCTTTCCTCTTCTGCTGCATTGTCTTCTTCTCTTTCTCTTCTCTCTTGTTTTTCCCTGTCTATTCGTTCTCTTTCAGCTTGCATTCTCTATCTTTCAGCAAGCATTTTTAGCTTAATCAAATTCTCTTCTGCTTCAATGCGTCCAAGCTCTAACTCTGCATCACTTTTCTCTTTCTTTTCTGCTTGCTTATTCATGAGATCAGCACGTGCTACGTTCAACAACTCTTGAGCCAATTCTAACTCATCTTCATCAGTTATTCTACCAGAGTTTATCTATGATTCCATAGCAATATATCTTATCTGTGCCTTTACCATACTAGTAGACACATAACCACCACATGCCACTGCTAAAGCGCTCCACTGTGCCTTAGTCAGAGTGGTTTCAGATAAAACTTGGATTGAAGGGGCTGCTAAAAATTCCTGAACCTTGAACTGAGCCATTTTCCTCTAAGTTACCAACTTACAATTCAATACAATAAATGCAAAACAAAAACTATATGGTCACTCTCCTAACAAAATATATCCCTAACACCATCAGTATATACTAGAGTGATAATGAAATCTGCTTTCCCGGGTCTCTGGGCACCATTAATTACTTGTGACAAAGGGCGAAGTATCTGGTTACCACACTTACCATTCATTAATTGATACCTCACAAAAGCCAGACACCTGAACCCTCATCACAGGTATTAAACGACTGAATACTCTAAAGGCAACAGTGATCCCTTAACAGCTTACCAGTATTGCAGAAAATCAGACTAAGTTCATCAAAACAGGTGTGAGGTAATCTTGTAAGTAATTAAATTAATCAACAACTTTAAAAGTCTAAGTATTTCCTTGATTTCAGAAGACTAAGTACTTCCCTGGTTCTAAGTCACTTCAAGTAAAATGAAGGAAAACAGATTAATTACCACTCTATGTTTCTACCTAACATCAATATAATCAAATGCAAATATACTGGTTAGAAATTAAATACTTATAAAAATTTCAAATACAAAAATTTATTATTAAACTAAAAATTTATCAGTGAAATTCACAATATCAGGGAAAATTACTGTTACTTGAAAACAAAGTATAGCTTATATAGAAATAATGCTCCGATTTTTATGAAATTATTATATGTTATACATATATATAAGGTGATGTTCCAAAAAGATTTCAGAGTGATCGAATGATTATTTTGGTTTTTATTGAAAAAATAAGAAAAAATAAAAAAAATAAAAAATGTAACTCTTCCTTCATTTTTAGAGCTATTGCAATGCGGCTTTATACACAGAAAGTATAGCATAGTAGAAAAAAAATTTTGTGAACAGTTTTTCCATTTTTTGCTTTTCTTGGATGGGGGGCGAGGGGGAATTTCCCCCCCAAATTTTTTTGATTTGGTTATCACGAGTTCCTCGTCAACCTAAGAAAAAATCTAGCCCCAACAAAATATTCGTCTCTCTTTCCTCTTTCCAATGGTATATTTAACTTTAAAATTGGCCAACAAATGAAAAAATAGTTAGCGTTTGAAGTGCAAAAAAGTGAAAACAGAAAAACGGCCGTAAAGGTCAAGAAGTGTTTTTTTCTGGCACTCATGGAAAGAAAACTGATCTTTGAGCAAAACCATGATACAAACAAATGTTAAATACTCACTAGCGCTTAGTTCAGAATGCCTTTCCTTCTTTTTAATAGTTCTTAGTGTTTTTTTTGCTTGGTTTCCGGCACCAAGTCCCCACCTAAAAAGGGGTATTATTTGCTCGAGGCGAGGCTATCATCAAGTACCACCTGACTCTTTGTTGCCTGGTTTGAAACCAAGCAAGTAAGAATTTGTCATCATATACTCCCTTTTCATCGTCCTTTATTACTTTCATCAACTGTGAGCGTAACTGTGAAGGTGAAAAAACCTCAGATGATTGCGCAGCAGACGACGTAGAGGCAATGAGGGCGGAGCTTTCAGCGGCCAAATAAGAGCCTCGTGTTGTTGTTGTTGGTGGTGCTGGTGGTGGTGATGGTGTTGCTTGTGGTGGTGATGATGGTGGACAGCGCTGGATACATCAGCCAACAATGGTGGTGGCAATGCGATGCTGTCACATCAACAAAAAAAACAGTCCACCTTCGACCCTATGTCTCTTTTTAGCAAAATTTGCTAAACGGGCCATAGTTGCACGATTCCGTTTCAGCATATTGTCTCACTTTCACTCTAGTATACACACAAACGTATATAAATTGTATTTAGAGTTACTTGATGTAAGAAAACAAGCAAAAAACACGGTAAATAGCGAAAAAATGCTTGGAATAAAGAGCAGCATACCTCCCCTTTTGCAACTCTGGGACACACTGACTCCCATGGCTCCCTGCTGGGCATGCTACCTGCTCAGAACACCTTACACCAAGGAATCAGCCATTGTTGGTGCCAGATGTAAGAGATTAGGCGAAATAAAAATCAAAATAATTAATAAATTGGGCAGATAAAGGACAAAATGACAATAGTCATTAGGAGCCAAACGTCAGCCCTATGTCACAGTGTGAAGGGGGTGGGGCCAAAACCCCATTAATTTTAATATTTCGAAAAAATGCTTTTGCCACGTGATAACAGAGGTGTTGCTCATGGCTTACAGCCATTTAACCAGATTTTGAATATTTCAAAAATATTCATCAAAAATCAGAGAGGAAGCCCCCCTTAATTAATTCTTGAATCAAATTAAGTAAAATTAAATCAAAATTAATTTACCACAAAATTCAAGAAAATTAATTCAATCAAAATTCAAAAGTGTTAGGCAATAATTGAAAATTTGAAATTAATTCACAAGTGCTAAACAATAATAAAACTCAAAAAGAATTCTAAGTAAATGTAAATTAATTCACAAGTGTTAAATTTAATTAATTGTGCAATGATTAAGCAATGAAAATAACTAAGTCAATTAAATTGTGAATGCAAATGAAAATACAGAAAATTGTGGACAATATCAAAATAAAAAGGCACACTTCAACAAGAAAATGAACAAATGCAAAAAAATGAAACAAACACAAAACACAAAAATTTGCAATGTGTAAAAGTGTAAATCTTTTCACTCAAAACATTGTAACCATCAGTTTTTACCAAACCTTCGTAACCATTTGTTATTAGTTAACCACTGTTCCTATCCGTTATTAGTTGTTATCTAACCACTGTTCCTATCATTTATTAGTTTTTAGATATTAGTTGCAACTAATGAAAATATAACACACTTTACCTTGGTATACCAACTTCTTCCGTCAAAAAAATTCATTTTCACAAAAACCAGGCGCCGTTACGAAACAATGTTCAGATTCCACAAAAAACACTGTTTAACACTAAACAAACTCTAAGAAATATCAAATATGAAATTTTTAAGTTACGAGTGACCATTCAATGAGTACGCAATCTTTACGTTACTTTAAAGATCAAAAGTGCTATGCGATGGAGAGAGAGAGAGAGAGACAGAGAGACAGAGAGAGATGTGAACAGTTTGAGAATCTACGCCCGAATGAAATTCTCTTCCTTACAGAAGCTGGACAGTGGATGACACAAAACTTTTGAGACAATAATGCTTCCATAAGCTTCGAAATCTTACGCAACTTTGCGTACAAAATGTGTAACCTGCACGTGGCTTTGACAAAGACATACACGTATGAGACGATTCTGTTAAAAAAACACGTACTCAATTCGATTGACCAAAGCAGAAGCCCCTTATCACACATGATGACAGATTCCCAAAACACATTGAAGATTCGAGCTCGCTTATCAAACGTGTTGACAGATTAGGAAAGCAAACGGATCTCGGAGTTCCTCTAATCTCACAATGCTGACATAATAGCGAAACAATCGTAGTTTCGAATGGACAAAGAAAATCTCTCTCTCTTTCTACATTCTACGTTATATATTCTTTTACAATATGTTATGCAAAATCTGAACACACATTTAAAACATCCTATCTCTAAGCTATCTAGGAATCTGAAAAAATGTTGCACAATCTTATACACAATGTTTCAAAGAGGGGAAATATGCATTTTGACAGTAGCAATATATGATAATATACATATATATACATATATATATTATATATATATATATATATAATATATATATATATATATATATATAGATATATATATATATATATATATATATATATATATATATATATATATATATATATTTATATAATATATAGCAAATTGTTGGCTTGCAGGAAGTCTGATACATAGTATAAATAAGAGATAAAAAAAAATGCGAGTTGACATAGGTTCAAGTTTATTTTCCAGCAGCATTGTTGAGCATTTCTTAGAACAATTGGATCACTTCTTATGTGTAAAATAAACATATTGAGAGACTTTTTCTGTCCGCCTTCAGATCTTAAAATCTACTGAGGCTAGAGGGCTGCAAATTGGTATGTTGGTCATCGTCCCTCCAGGCATCAAACGTACTAGATTGGAGCCCTCTAGCCTGAGTAGCTTTCATTTGATTTAAGGTTCAATTTAGCCATGATCGTGCATCTGGTGACTCTATAGGACAGGCCACCACAAGGCCGTGGCTGAAAGTTTCATATGCCGCGGCTCATAAAGCATTATACAGAAAACTCGATTGGGCCTAAGAAACTTCGGCGCAGCTGTGCTGAACCTTACGCGTTCTGGTCGAGTCTTTATCCATCAAACAACTGGCTCCATCAGTGAACAGCCAGTCCTCTCTGACCCTCTGCTCTTTAGCTGTTGTTCTTGGTCACTGTTTTCCATAATATATATATATATATATATATATATATATATATATATATATATATATATATATATATATAATATATATATATATATATATTGTGTGTGTGTGTGTGTGTGTGTGTTTGTGTGTGTCTGTACAGATTTATGGTAGCATTTGGGAATCTACCCGATCGCTAAAAGATGCAATCCAGATTCAACTCCTGTATTGGACAGTCAAATTTTCCAGTTCCTTCAGAGTAACATTTGATATTACTCAGTTGACCTGAGAATTGAATTAAGCAAATGGCGTCCTTAATAATTAGAGGACTGAGGTTTGCTTCTTCCATTAGAGAAGGGGCGCAGGTCTAGCGCCTTCATCCTCCCTAAAGGAAAAAAAAGAAAAAAAAAAAACTTCCCAGAGGCGTCTTCACTGAAAAGGAAAAGGCTTCGATTCTTGGCCCAGAATTCTTCGGCACAAAAGGACTCGATTCCGCTCCTCCCGAGTGTCGAATGGCTCCTCAGAAACTCCTAAATAAGTTATGGCTCTGATTTTACGGCTCAGATCTCCTCCCATCAGACGTCAGAGCTCCTCATTACTTTTGTTTAGGTCCTGCAGAGGGTGTCTGGTGGTCTGCATTTTACCCGATTTTCTCTCTTTCCTGCATTATTGGAATTTACTTTGGCATTTTGTGGTTTTGCACCAAAATAAGTATATATGAATTTATTATAAGAATAATTATAGAGAGCAAAACTACAACATTGTCAAGACAGAGAATGTATCTCATATCCTTTCCTGCCTACCTGGAATTTACTCTGGCGTTCTGGCGGTTTTACGCCAAATCAAATATTCGTTTATTTGTTGCAAAAGTAACTAGACAGCAAATAGACATCCTTGCCAAGACAGAGATTTTATTTTACATTCTAATAGGTTTCACAGGATAAGTGACATTTATTATTTATCATAAAAATGTAAATAGCATGTAGATTTACATTATTGTTAAGGCAGAGAACTAATTTACATAATTGTTAAGGCAGAGAACTTTTATAACATAAGTTGGTGTTGAAACGAGTGATGTTTGTGACCAATCACCAAACTTGAATTAGATCCGATGAATGAAGGAAAAACTCGTATGAGAAATCGAGAAGAAGATGACTATGATAATGACTGTACGAATAAGAAGAAAGTTTTAGTAAATCCAAGAAACAGAACAAACATGAGAAATGACATAAATGTGCAGGGGAAGCTATAATAAAAAAGGAAACGAAAGATGACTACAGTGGAAAGACGAACATATATTTAAGGAGAGGGGAGATGGACAGAATATGCGAGAAGTTTCTCGAATATCGAACGGCGGGGGAATGAAAGTATGAGAAGGATCAAATGCATAAAAAGCGAGATACTCGAACTCGGAAGAAATGGAGGCGAAAATAGAGAAGAGGGAAAAGTGTAGGAATGGCGAAATGGGAACTCGAGGGAACGAGAACATCTGAGAATCGTAAGTGAATCGTAAGAAGGAGAAGAAGACGAAATGGGTCTTGCTGGCCAAACTGAAGTGATAAATGGTTTGAAGAATATGAAGGAGTTTTAGGGTGGAATATAAAGTCTAATTATCATCTAATGCCTGATGAGACGGAGAGACGTAAGAGAGAAAATACGGAAGAGAGAGAATGTCCAAAATTCTGGTTGGAGAAGTTATCTTTGACATAAAAACAAATGTCTGGAAAAATGGACAATATTTAAGAAATGAGAAGTTTAACTGAATAAATAAATAAACCGGAGCTTTAGTGAATGTTCGTGTTTTTATATTCACTTTTTTTTTTAACATTCATGACAAAAATATTAAAGAATAAGCAAACACAGGCACGAATAAATAAACGCAAAACGTGCAACGTAAGTCAAAGCCTAAAAATTGCAATAGAAGCAGAAAAAAAATTGCTTGACGAACACAAACGGCGAATGAAATAAGACAGACTGTGGTTAACATCGTGTCCAGACTTTGAACCACATTTTACCTTTTGCAGAAACAGGCCTTTATATTTCAGTTATAGCTCTCTCTCTCTCTCTCTCTCTCTCTCTCTCTCTCTCTCTCTCTCTCTCTCTCTCTCTCAAGAAGAGGAAAAAAGGCAGACAGCGTGAATTGAGATCTGGGGGAAAGTGATATTAGGTTTTTGTGATTGACACCATTGCCAATAAAAAGCTTTAAATATTCCATCTGTCAGTCACAGACCTAATTCCCTCTTCCATTCTGCCTTTGACATTGCAACTGAAAGAAGAGGCTGGCACTCGGTGTCCATTGAGAGTTTTTTTTTAGATACTATACGATTGTAAATAATTCTTGCAGGAGGGAATGGTTTGATTTTTGTAAGGCTATATTTTATATATATTTTGTAAGTCTTAATAATCGCTCAAAAGTTTTTTATTTTTATATTTTAGAACCTTGATATAAGCAGAAAGGGAATGTTTGCTTTGTGTAAAGTAATAGTTTGTACATTTTATGAATCTTCAAAATAATTTAAGGTTCTTTTGTTAACTTACTTTACAGAACTTTTAGTTCTGTAGGATAATTTCATTTGGGAGATATATATTTTTATTATGTTAGGTATCCAAGTAATCTATTTGTATTACTCTTTCTCAATTTTTATATAACCTGTGTATCATAAACTATTATGAAAAATATACATGATATACAGTACAGGCTTCACACCACATATTGAAATACCTGCAATTACAGAACGTAACTGAATACCTGATCAGTGGCCATTGTCCCCCAATATAGATTATATATATATATATATAGTATATATATATATATATATATAGTATATATATATATATATATATATATATATCGGTATATATATCTTATAGATATATATATATATATATTATATATATATATATATAGATATATATATAATATATATATATATATATATATAAAGGATATATTTATATATATATATATGATATATATATATATTATTATATATATATATATATATATATATATATATATATATAAAATATAATGTATATATAATATAGATATATCTATATATATATATATATATATAGAATATATATATAATTATATATATATATATATGTATCTGTAACAATAGAATCCTCATCAAACGCACCTCATATTTTTTCCCAAAAAATTAGATTGCAATTGTGGAACATAAAGCTTACTGACCAGAATTTTATAAAGTTCATTTTTACCGCAGTGATCACTAGTCGTCGAATGTGAGGTCATAAACACTTAATTGAATAGAGTTTTTATTTTTTCTTTTATCAGGGCATTTTTATGCCACAAAGTAGGTCAGTGGGAACACTTCCTGGTGTATAGATACACTGAAATGGATTCAATGGGGCTACAGAACAATGAAGCCAATATAATTATGACGTGAAAGTAATTTGAATGTCAAATGTCTGTTCACATTCTCTGTCTTGTTTTCCTCTGGCCTGGGCAACGTAAGGACACTAGGTTGCTGTATTTATTGCCATCAACATTTTAAAAAAGAATCCTTCCAGAAAATTGTAACTAATTAGATTTTATATCGAAATGTATAGTCGTACAATAGTGGAAAAAAATCTCTTTTGCCCCAATTATCGCGTTCTCTCGCCATAAGTAATTCAATTCACCCTCCAGATAATAATCCGTTCATAGGAGGATTTGACCAAGGATAACGACTCCCCAGAGGTCAAAATGGCTGACCCAATTATTCTCTTTCACGTCGATAACCAAACTGACTACCCAGTCTGCCTCTCTTCTGCTCTTAGTCAAATGGAGACTCTTGAGTCTCTGCCTCGGTCTGTCCTATTCCTGCACACACTCACTCACTGCCCTTTCGCCTTCGTCTCAGTGAATCTCAAAACGTCACTTGTCCTCCTTCTCTTCAAACCAACAGAGTGTAGCAGCTCTGCCTCTGGGATTGTTTGGTTTTTGTGACCCCAACTGAATGGTTGATTTTGTTGCCAAAAACGTCCTAGCTGCTTCAAGGGCTCCACTCTGAGGCGGGGGAGGAAGGATTTTTGTGACCTTACGCCCTATCTGGAGTCACGCCCTCAGAGGCAGTTAGGGTGGAGTCTGAGGTTTAGGGTTTTTATGTGCATATATACTTGTAGATAAGACTTTATATAGTAACTATATATGCATATTAAATGCATATATATATAGACATATATATATATGCATATGAATAATATATACTATATGTATAATATATATATAGTATATGTGTTCTCCACTGGTCATTTAGCACTATCTTAACTAAGCTTATGTGTACACCCATCCAAACACAAATATATTTGCAGACAAACCCGTGACTCTCCCAGGAAATAGTGATTGAGAACAGGCAACGTTCAGTAACCACTAAAATAATGTGTGCGATCTGTTTCAGTTGGTAAATAAATACAATTCTTCAGAACGACTGCCAATAGAAGGTCTGAGGCCGCTGCTCGCTTTTCCATGATTTTGTTACTGACTGTCGAGAACAAACGGCGATGTAATAGCGTGTGTGTGTGTGTGTGTGTACAGTATAAAAAAAAACAATCGTATTCATGAAAATGACGAAGGATTTGATATTGAGCTGCAACAGCATTCATAAAAATGGGTTGGATTTCAGACGACCAACGTCGGGATTCGGGAAGTTCATTTGCCGAAGGTCACGAGTGACGTCCTTTTCAGCCTTTAGTGAAATTGTTTATTTTTGAGAAGAATTTCGAATTCAAAGCTCAAATGTGAAGGAGAGAGAGCCGGCATTATAAGCAAAATGGAACGAGTTTAAACAAAGTAACTGAATAAAGAAAAAGGCAGAGCATATGAAAGTGAACTGCGTGTGTTTTCCTAAAAATGGACAGGATATCAAATAACCAAGTTTGGAAATGCATTTTTCTGAAGGTTCTCTTCCCAAAAATTTTGAAACCAAGGTTTCAGACAAAGGTTTAGACTTTTTAAACTAAAACCCAATATAAAACACACAACTGGTTCATTTACCAACTAATTTAACTCCAAAACGTCATTGGAAAAAGAATAATCTTTGCAAATAAGACCTTTTCTCGCAAACAAAGCTTGAGCACTGGTAAATTAAATTAAGGATACTCAGACAAAATATTATTATTATTGGGGTTTCTTGTGAATCTGCGTTTAATTCTACCAATCAAAATGATCATTGGGCAGACTTAATAACCGACTTTTTGACGGAAGGTAGAAACTAAGTCAGAATACTTGAAGTCACTTTTCTGACAGTCAGGTATAAGAAACAATTTTGTCGTTTTGAAACCTCATAAGCATCATATTATTTGCTTCATTCGACGGTAAATTGCAGTTGTATCATCCCCTTCAACCTACCTATGAATTTGAATACTAGTATCAATAATATTCCGTCGTAGGACTGACGTAGGTCATCAAATTAACTTTTATTTGCTCCCCTAAAACCACAAGTGAGTTTTTATCTTACTGTTTTGGTTTTCTGCCTCGATGTCACTTCTCAACTTTGTCATAAGACCGTTTTTTTGTGTTTGTGCTAAATATATAGTTTTTATGTTTTATTTTGCTAAATAAGGAATTTAGTCTTATTCAGATTGTTATTTTTTAGATATAAATCTTTATTTTACTAAGTAGGGAACTTGATGTTACTATTATATTTAAATATAAATCTTTGACTAAATGGGGAACTTAACCTTACTCATATTGGATTTGTATTTTACTAAGGAGGGTAATCTGTCCTCATTGTTATTTTTTAAAGATATTAATCTTTATGTTCCTGAATAGGGAACTTGATCGCAATCAGATTGTCATTTTTCTTTAAATTTTAATCTTAATTTTACTAAATAGGGAACCTAGTCTTACTCAGATTATCTTTTTTTAAATATGAATCTTTATTTCATTGAATAGGAAAACTTAATCTCAGTCAAAACCTCCTTTTTCTTCAGGCCTAAAACTGGCATGAATGTACATAGCCTCATTACTCTCTTGAACGTCTGAGGAGAGGGGCTCATTGTGTCTGCAGAGTTGCATTTAGAAGGCGTCTGGTGACTTTGGTTACAATTCACCTTCACGTTTCAAAGGATGACCTTTGGCTTACGTAGGATGAGACTTGGGTATTGAGACCATCTTAGATATGAAATACAAAGGAAGTCTTGTTAATTACGTCGTTTGCATTCTCGGGGTACGGAACAATACGAAGTATATGATACTCGTGGATTATACGGCTCCTCTCTCTCTCTCTCTCTCAACTAAAACAGTGGATCCACAGGAAAATCTCCCTGTTACTACAATTGAAATGTTCCTCGTTTGTGTCAACTTGTTTAACCCGATGTTTCTTAAATTTTTTTGTTTTTGTTTAGTTCATTGTCTTAATTGAATTGTTTTCCTTTATCGTCCGTCTGGTTTTGTTTATTTGCTAATAAATTTTGTCTTTCTCTGCCAGAGACTTAGAAGAGAATCATGGTTTATGGAAATCTTGCAATTTGGGGTTGTCTGAATTCTTGTCTGAGAAATGCGAGGCATAACAATGCCCTTTGCATTACTTTCTCTCTCTCACGGGAGCCCTGTTTCTAAGTAAACCTTTTGTGGCCACAACTGCATTTTTAGTGCTTTATTTCATGGAAATTATGAGCTTGACTCTTTCACTTGGATCCTTTGGAAGTTACAGTTAGTAGTGGTTTTCAGTCTTTCGCTTTGTTTATATAGATGAAATAGAGTCAAGGCAGTGTGGCCTTTTGTGGAGTTCGGTTTGGGTTATATTGAACGGTTCTCATTTCAGTAGTGCAGAAATTCATCGCTCTCTCTCTCTCTCTCTCTCTCTCTCTCTCTCTCTCTCTAGAATGTTCACCTTACTAGAAAAAGGTATTCGATTTCGATTTCCAATTTACTCATGTTGACCTAATTGGTGAACAATGTACCTTGTAGCTAGACGAATGAGGTGGTCGCAAGGAGGAGTTGATGAGGGAAGAAGATACTGTATTTTAGTATAGGCCTAGAAAAGGCTGATTCGGGTCTAAATATTTAAAATGGATTTGATTATTATTAAGGTATGGATTATTTTATTATAAGCCCACCATGTATTATTAACTTCACATATTATTTTCTTGAAGAAAATCCATCAAGAAAGCGTCATTTACATTGAAAGCATTCACGCTATGAAACGCACTTTAGTGAACAAGCATCCGTTTTCTGTTAGTTTATTTCACCTAATGAACGCTGCTCTTTTTATGTTTACCTGGCGCCTGAGACGTTCAGATGAGAGAGGAAGTTGGGAGAATGTCCCATTCCAAAAGGGGAATGACAGAAGGGAAGAAGCTGCATATTATTATTATTATTATTATTATTATTATTATTATTATTATTAGACAATGCGAGAAGGTAGATGTCTGAACTACTGAGATTATGATCGTACTTGGAAGATGACGTCGCCCCTCATGTGGATGATGTTATGCGTTTGTGGATGTATGTCAGTTCGTTTGAGTGTGTGCGTGTATGAGAGAGAGAGAGAGATAAGAGGGTTGGGGTTAGTTGTTATACATCAGTAAAACACAAACTCTTGCAAGACTCGAAAATAGGCAATGTCATGTTGCAAAAGGCTTTCGTGACTTAGGCCCGAAAAATGAATTATTTTCCATTATTCTTTTGGAAAATAAGACCTCGTTTGTGCCATTTTTTCGTATTCCATTTTATTTCTACTTTTCTTTGTTTAATAAAAAGAGAAACGGAAAAATTCACTTGGAAACAATTCTGCGTTTTTTCGTAAGCGACGCCAGTTTGCGTGAATTTACTCTTCAGTCAGTGAATTAATCAGCAAGCATTCTCCACCGAGTTGTAGAATCCTCCTCCGTCTGTCAGGAAAGAGTTGATGGACTCTGTCGCTTCTGGAAGGATTTCACACTCTTCTCTCTCATGAGCTTCTTCTTCCTCGGGGCTGGGCAGGTTAATGGAGGCGTTGGGTTTCCTGTGCTATTTCTCTCTTGTGTCGCTCCTTCACTTGCAAGAAATTAATTTGCTATTGCTGGTTCGCTGTCTGCCGCCATCTTGTAGTCAATTCTGTCTTGTTTGCTCTTTGCAGATTCTTTGTCGTTAGCCTCCAGAATCTCGCTTGTTTTTTATTGTTAGCCTAGAAATAAATTGCTTATTATTTCCTTTTCCGTTAACCCCTACATTCTAGTCCACTCTTTTCTCATTAACAACCCAAATCATGTATTCACTTTTTCGTTAACCTCCAAAGTCTCATTCATTATTTGTCATTTAACACCTAAATCTTGTTTATAGTTTCTCGTTAACCAAAATATTCTCATTTGTCATTAGCCCCAAAATTTTGGTAGTCTTTCTTTTTAACTCAAAAATTTCGTTTGTATTTTTCTATCGCCAAAATATAATTAGTTCTTTGTTGATAAGCGCCGAAACCTATATTCTCTGTCGTTAACCAACCTGAATCTCGTTTATCCTTTGTCATGAACTTCCAAGATCTTGTATAGACACTCTTTCTCTTTAGCCAGAAATCTCGTTTATATTTTCTTATCCCCAAAATGGATTCTAATCTTTGCTGATAAACCCTGAAATGTTTTTCCTCTCAAGTTTATCCCCAAAGTCTCTTTTGTCCTTTCCCGTTAACCCCAAAATCTGTCATGTACTTTCTCGTTTATATTTTCTTATCACCAAAATCTAATGCATTCTTTGTTGTCAAGACGCGAGGTCTAAATTCTCTCTCTCTCTCTCTCTCGTCTGTTCTTCGCAATCAACGCCCAGAATCTCATTTATTCTTTATTAACAACCAAACCCTCGTTAATATCGCCTTAGAATCTCCCAAATATCCTTTTTTCTCTGTTAATAAGCCCTTAATTGCATTTGCTCTTTAGTTAATCCACGAAATCTCGTTTGTCCTTTATAATCAACGCCCAAAATCTTGTTTATCCTTTATTTACCCCCAAAATTAGTTGAATATATTCGCTAAGTCACTCAAGACGCGGTTCCAGACAGACAGACATGCAGAGAGACAGACACACACAGACAGACTTGTGCAAAGGGGAAACTGACGTTTCGCCAGACAATAATAATTCTCTCATCCTCATAAAGCTCCTCCCTCCCTCCTTTCCTTGAACTAAGTAAAAATGGAGAGAATTAACTATTCCATTTAGGCGTCCTCTGGGAGGCGGGGAAATTAATATTAAATTGCTTAATTGGTTCATAAAAACAGTTGTCTGACGAGTGTTACCTTTTGTGGGAAAGAACGAGGCCTCATTCCCAGAATGCTAAAGACGTCAGGAGCTTTCATCTGAAGACGCTGGAATTGGATTAGAGGGAATTGAGTTCCTCCTGTCAGCGGCGGGGGGGGGGGGGGGGGGGGGGGGGGGGGGACGGGGGTGACAGTGACAGGAATTATAATTGGAGAGGAGAGGAAATAAATGGAAATTGAGAGTGACTGAATAAGAAAGAAAGAAGGAGGACGTGAAGAGAAAATACTTAAAAACAAATGTGAACTTTAACAAATGAGTGTAATGATTAGCAATTTCTGCCTGTTTGATTGTCTGTTATTCTATTTGAGAGAGAGAGAGAGAGAGAGAGAGAGAGAGAGAGAGAGAGAGAGAGAGAGAGAATGTTGACCATATCTTCGAAGAAACTTTCTCTCTTCTGGCATAAATTCAATAAAAGAGAGAGAGAGAGAGAGAGAGATGTTGACCACAACTTCGAAGAAATCTGTCATATCACAGAAATTCTATCCCTTCCTCCCCGCCACCTCCCAACCCTCCCCTCCAGTGTAATTAACCTGAAATCTAATGAGTGATGGAGAAGCGAAACAGAAATTGTGCAAAACAACTCCTCTTCCTCCTCTTCTTCTTCCTCCTAATTCCATTTCCACACACCTTCCCTCCCGCGAGGGTGACGCCAGGTTGAGGCTTCTGTCAAAAAAGGTAGTCGACAGGGAAGTCTTCTAAGGTATAATTTGATGATATTGGGCAGTAGTTGTCATATAATAAGAAAATGTTCATCTTTGTATACATATTCTAAAAATACATTCGTCAATAGACTTAAGTCAAGTTAAGCAACATTGGGGCTGGTCAGTCGTTGGATGGGTGACCGCTCTCCTCGGCGTTGATTCCTTGGGAAAGGATCTTTACCATAATTTCCTCAGTCTACTCAGCTGTAAATGAGTACCTATCCCGACGGAAGGGGTAGGGTCCAGCTATAGGTTAAATAGCAAAACTCAGCAATGATGGAAGAAATGGAAGGAATAAACGAACAAACGACGTAAATGGAACCTCTGGCAACAGAGGAGCTTCGTCCGGCAACCAGGTATTCAACCCAATTGAAGGGGAAGACGGTCAGGTACTTGGAGGTTCGTCTAGGTCGTCATCCAGCAACTGATCACCACCAAAGCGACAGTAATTAATCAACAAAGCCTGAGATTGGAAATTAATTATTATTAGATTATTTAATTATTTATTATTATTATTTTTTATTTATTCATATTATTATTATCTATATATATATATATCTATATATATATATATAATATATATATCTATGTATTATATACATACATAATATATATATGATATTATTACATTAATTATTATATCATATATATATATATATATAGTATTATATATATATATAATATATATACATACATATATCATTATATATATATATATATTATATATATATATCTATATCATATTATATATACACACACACAACATACATACATACATTACGAGTTGAGCATAGTTTGGAAAAACAGAGGTGGTACCAAGTGATTGGAAAAAGGCAATTATGATACCAGTATATAAAAATAAGGGAAGCAAAAGGGAGTGTGGTAACTATCGGGGCATAAGTTTACTGTCAGTCCCAGGGAAGATATTCATGAGAGTAATACTTAACAGAATAAGGAAACTTATAGTATTAAGAGAAACTTAGAGAAAAAGCATGTGGTTTTAGAAGTGGAAGGTCAAAACAGTGGATCAAATTTTCCCCTTAAGACAGATAATTGAGAAGAGATGGGAGTTTGCAAAGCCAATATTCTGTGCTTTTATAGAATGATTCAGTATGGAGAGATGGAATGTGGAGAGTGGCAGAACACTATGGTATACCACTGAAAGTGATAAGGATACTAAACAAGGAAAACTGGGTACCAAGGTCATGGCTGCAGCATGTTTGTACAGCTGGATTTTCCTGATGGACAGCAAAAGTGGACTGGTTCCCAGTTGGGAAAGTTGGCTAAGAACAAAGGGATGTCTTGTTTAATGTAATAATTGACCATATAATGAGAAGAGTGATTGGGAGAATGAAACAAAAAAGAGGGGCCTAGTATTGGTGGAGAAGTTTTTACGGATTTGGACTTTGCTGATGATGGTTGCGTTGGTTGCTAACTACGTCGGCTGGTGCTGGAGGTAGGTAATGGTAATGGGATGGAAGGACAGAGACAGAATTTTTGGCTTGAACATCAGCACAAAAGAACAGCGAGGATCATGGTTGTGAGTAAGGATGATGGATGGGGTGCAACATGGACAGGAACTCAAGCAACGTTGAGAAGTTTGTTATTTGGGAAGTGTAGGGTAGTTAACAGCAGACGGGTATGCAAGTTGAAGAATATACAAAGCAAGAAAACAGGATCAGCAAGACCTTTTGAGGTTCTGAGAAAAAAACGTTTGGTCAAGGCATGAAATCAGCTTGAAAACCAAGATGAGAATATTTAATGCAGTAGTACTACCAGTCCTGATGTATGGCTCGTTCCACCTGGGCACTGACCAGAATAGAGGAGAAAAGGTTGGATGCTTTTGAGATGAAGCTGCTGAGAAGGCTACTTGGCATAAATGGATGATTATGTTAGAAATGAAGACTCAGGGTGAGATTGAGGCAAAGGCCAGTCAGTACCAGGTTAAAGAGGGGAAGGCTGAAATGGTTTGGACATTGGATTTTGAGAGGATGGATGGGAATAGAGACACCAGGAGAGCACTGAGAGCAGTACAGATAGGAAGAAGACCGCTGGGTAGACCAAGAACGAGGTGGATAGACATAATTGTCAGGGGATATTGAGGATGAAATCCAAAAACCTAGAGGAAGCAAGGGAAAATGGCTCGGGATAGAGACAGATGGAGAGGAACTCTATCAGCCTTATGCCACTGGCCAGTGGCGGGAAGATAAAATAAAGAAATACATACAATACAAAAGCAAATTAACTAAATAACAAACCGCCCTACAAGTCTCAAAGCACATAACCATGGTTCCTACGCTCCAATATATCATCACAACCTCCCTTCAACATACAACCCCCAAACAACAACCCCACTTTTTCATCTGAGGTTCAGAACCCAAACCCATTACTACCTCCTTGAACTAATTTCGGCTTTAGAAGTCGAAAAACGTTGCTTGAAATAGGTGAAAGTTCAGTGAATTAATAAATCAAAATTCATGAGCATCGCAATGAACACTTCAGACATATGGAGCGGGAGGCGACCCCAGAAGCATCGTGCATTAAATGTCTTAGATGTTAATTGAACACAAATATATGAATATCCAAAGCGAGGCCAAATTGCTAAAAGCTTCAACGTCTGGTGGAAACAGATTACTAGATGATGTAGGGAGGAAGGCGCCCTTACGAAGTGCGTTAGGAAAGGGTTTAAGTGCGCTTCCAATTAGAGAATTATTTATTTGATTTTCGTTTCATTTTCTCTACAACCCGTGGCGTCAGTTTGGGATATGGTACAGAATAGTTACCTAAATATATGTTTTCGAAGAGAATATATTGCAGTTTCGTCAAGTATAGATCTCAAAATGCAATCGCCTTTTGACACCGACTCGGTTCACTTTTTGTGAAGTTTTTGTCAAAATGCAGACAGATTTTTTTACCAAATGCTGCTGGCAAACAGTCGCAAACACACAGGCAAACTATATTAAAGTACCTTCACAAACCAAGAAAAATATAAAAAGGAAATGTCAATAAAAAAGCCAAAAAAATAAAAAATTAAATAAATATATTAGAAAATGCCTCTAAGATCCACTTTATTGTCAAAATTTGTCATAATTCCAACACAACTTTCTGTTAAATAATGCTAACAAACAGACACATACAGACTTCATAAAAAACTATGCCTCCAAAAACAAAGGAGATAAAACGAACGAAATAAAAAAAAAAAAAACCTAAAAAGAGAAATTAGAAAATCCCCCACAAAGGCAGGTCGCATTTTCGAATCGTGAAACGGAGGCGGAAAAAATTAAGCGGCAGACATTGCTGAGATTTTTTTCCCCTTTTTCCATTCGATTTTTTTGAGGGAATCCTTTAGTAACAAAGCTCTGCTTCCCCTCATGGATCCCTTAGGCTTACGTGGCAATTTTTTTTCTTGCATCATATATTGAATTTTCTCTGCCTCAGTTTTCTGGGTCTTTATCAGTTTGGTCATAAAATCTGAGTCCGTAAGGATTCGTATTATTTGGTGTATAGCTGTCCATAACGTTGAAACATGAATGAGGTCATTTT
Organism: Macrobrachium nipponense; assembly: GCF_015104395.2. NCBI lineage: Eukaryota > Metazoa > Arthropoda > Malacostraca > Decapoda > Palaemonidae > Macrobrachium > Macrobrachium nipponense. The sequence continues at coordinate 53,508,542 of NC_061095.1, read as the reverse complement.
AGTAAAAGTACACACACACACACACACACACACACACACACACACACACACACACACACACATATATATATATATATATATATATATATATATATATATATATATATATATATATATATATATATATTATATATATTCTTTTCCTGATCAATACAGTTAAGCACAACCATCGATCGATTTTATGTTCATTCGAACCAGATTTCTGAAATGGCCCGATAAAGAAGTCCAGAAGAGGGCTGGATGCCAGCTTCCAGAGGGTCTGGATTATTGAATATAATATCCATCAGGTGATTGGATGGAAATATGCCAGAACTGGTACATCATCTCTCTCTCTCTCTCTCTCTCTCTCTCTCTCTCTCTCTCTCTCTGTCTCTCTCTCGTGAAAGCTGAGTCTGGTATTGCATTGCACTGATTGAAGATGAGACAACTGTGTTTTCATAGATATCCGCCAATTTCGGTCAACAAACTAACTGACTCTGGTATATATATGAATATAAAAACATTTAAGTTTGCTTTTTGTTTTTTTCTGAGAACTTTTTGCAACTTTCACTTCAAAATTGTATATATTTCATATTTGTTAACATTGCAGTTGATGTTACATTGACACAATGAAAATCCCATATTTCGATTTGCGATCAAATTTGGTTTGGGTACTTTTTTAAAATCGTAATTAATTCGACTCAGTGCTTAGAAGAATTAGAAACAAACATCAAAATCAAAGGAATGTGCTTACTTTCTCATAAATGTGTCTTAGATAGAGAGTGTATTATATTACAGGTATCTTCCAGTTAAGCCCATTATTAAATGAACAACTTCAATAATACAACTGAATGAAAATAGTCCCAAACGGAATGAAATTTATCGACCATAACAAAAATAAAGAGTAATTGAAAAGTGTTCAAGTTCATACGCGAGCTACTTCAATTCTGGTTCACCATTTTTTTTTTTTTTTTTTTTTTTTTTTTGTCTGTGCATGCGAGAGAGAATAAAACTTGGACGAAATACTCCGAGGGAGTTACGTTTGGGAAATTGCCTTTTACAAAGTTCCGAAGATCAGGTGAATGATTATCTTAAGATCTCCCCTGACGTGGATGATGGATGGGGAGTATTAAGAAAGGAAGGAAGGAAGACGGCGGAGGTATTGGAAGCTAAGTCGCAATCTATGTTATAAGAACTTCAGTCAGAAATCAATATTTGTAACCATCACTTTCTCATTATAGTATAAATGCAGTTCAGAGTAGCTTATTTTTTTTTTTCTTCAGTAAGTGAGATATCTTCTTCCTTCATTTCCCTTTCCTCCTTTGACTTCCTCCTCACGGACACCATTTACTTTGGCCCCTTAGGTGGGCGTGTTCCTTGTGGGTAGGTTTCATGATAATGATAATAATAACGCGACATTTTTGTATCAACATTTCGTGTCTATGGTAAACTCAAAGCTTTCCTTTTAACTTGAGCCTAATATTTTATCATTCATTTGGCTGCAAAATCTTGGACGCTATTTGAGACAGACCTTCATATATTTTGATCTGCAGGGGCTAGTGACGTCAGTGCACTTCATGTGGTGCACTGTTGGCATTACTTAAGGCTCTTTGCAGCGTCCCTTCGATTTATATATTTTGGCTGGTCCTCCTCACAAAGTCAATTCAGAATCGCCATTCATGTTACTGTTGACTTTCCCCAGAAAGTTTCGTAACCAGAGAGAAAGTGGCCTTTTCATTCAGTCTCGTAGTAAAAGTCGTAACTTTCGTTTCTTGTCGACCTCCAAGTGTCTGATGGAATGGGGGATGGTCCCGTTTCCAAAAGGCTTGAAGTTTATATTTACGTTGTGCAGCATGGGTGATGGGGGCGTCTTAAAATGCTGCTTGAGAAAACTAGGCTATTGAAGGCTAATTATGTATACCTACCAGGGTAATGTTCCATTACCCTGGCCTTCCCTTTGTGTTGTGGCCTTTGTAGTTTGTGTTCGAAATCCTTGGCTGTCTGGTATTAAAGGCCATTTTTTGTTTCCTAGACCATTCCGTTTGGTTGTGGGTAGTCAGGTTGTTATAATTCTGTTCATATCATACATACGTTTAGAAGCGGACACGTACATACATGCATACTTACGTACATATGTGTATATGTGTAGAATATATATATGTATAGGTATATATTATAGATATATTATATATTATATATTATATATATTATATATATATATATATAGATATTAATATATATGTATGATGTAAATATAAACATACACACACATATGTACATATGTGTATCAGGAACCATTCAAAAATATGTAAAACTTTTATAGACAATAAATTTTTCGATAATAGGAAAAGATTTCTCAATACCGGAATCCATTATTATCAAATTGACCGTACCACGTTAAACTCCCAAACGTCATCCACACAATTGTTTATTGCCTTATGGTCTTGTCAATGTTAAGTGAAATCACATATCATGTCTTGCTTGGAGACAAGCTGAGCTGTAAGGGCAGCTTACTTGAACGAAGGAATTTGAGTACGCAAGCAGTTTAACCGAGAGACTGTCGTCAAGCATGTACATTCGTTTGTACGGATGTTACAGGCCTAATAGTCCAAGGCACTTGCGAAAGTCACAATCCTTTCGGTGAACACAAAGAGGTCAGGTGTACACGCCGGGTGTCGGGAGAGAAAGCCCCATCGTAAAAGGTATGATAAATTTTGTAAGACTTAGAAAACCGTTACCTTTGAATAGAGAGAGAAGTGTGAAATACTTTCTTTACTTAGATTCTTTGAAAAGAGTGATGTGTGAAGTGTATCTTTTATCCATTATTATCTTTATTACAGATGGGTCCTATTCCATGGCTAATTTAGAGACGGGATTCTCTAACCTGACTAATATAATGAACTTATTGACATTTTGGGTCTGGGAGTGAATTCTTAGTCAGGAGGGTAGAATGTTAACTGGTTTCTTTATGGGCAGATTTGGGTTTTCTGTCATTATGACTTGTTAATCATTTTGTTCTATTTTATATTCAACTGCTTTGGGTAATAAATATATATTTTTATACTATTCGAGATCTTAATAGCTTAACGACATGGTTGCAGACAGAGGGCACCATTGACAACAGGTAAGGGTTTCTAATTTGTGTAGTTTAATGAAAAGGGGGGGTTAAGATATATATATATATATATATATATATATATATATATATATATATAGATAGATATATATATATATATATATATATATATATATATATATATATACATATACCATATATATATATATATATATATATATATATATATATATATATATATATATATATCTATCTATATAGATAAATATATTATATATATATATATATATATATATATATATATATATCTATATATTGATAAAATAATATATATATATATATATATATATATATATAGATAAATATATATCTATCTATATATAAAATATATATATATATATATATATATATATATATATATATATATATATATACATATATGCAGAGAGAGAGAGAGAGAAAGAGAGTGAGAAGGAGAAAGAGAGAGAGAGAGAGAGAGAGAGAGAGAGAGAGAGAGGAGAGAATAAATATCCCAAGGAATTTGTATATAAAGGGACAAGTCTAAAACACCTACATACCATTTTGCACTCTATATAGTACCTCTGAAAATGGTCTTATAACAATTACAGCCACAGCAGAGACTTGCCATTCAGGCATATTCAATTATTTGTCTAAATCTTTTTGCTCTTTTGATATTCGCTTTTAGAATTTCCAAGCTTTATTTCATAGAGAAGAGAAAACAGCCGGAATAATGCCAAGATATATTTTTTTATCTTTTTTTCATTCTCTCATGCATTATTTTCAGCTGTTATCCTACAAATCTAGAATTGACTTTTGTTCAGGAGTGATCATTAATATTGCGGCCGGGGATTTTGCTTGACAGAGAGAGAGAGAGAGAGAGAGAGAGAGAGAGAGAGAGAGAGAGAGAGCTTTTTGGAGCTGAATTTTGATCTGCTTCAGGTAGCTGAACGACAAAGGGGTTTCGGGGATTTGGTTGTGGGACCTCTTTCTCTTTCTCTCTCTTTCCAGCTGAAGATTCTGAGATTTTAGAGTTTGTATAGATACGAGTACATACATATAATTTCTGAATCACATCAGGATCGAACTCAGGCCGTTCAAATGAAAGGCGAGACAGTTAGCATTCCCGGGTAAAGCCTTAGGTACAATTGTACTTGGGTTCCAACTTTTTTTATGACTTGTATGCCTTTTTTATTTCAATTGTAAGGCCTGGGTTCCATCCTGATGTAAGTTACAAATTTATTTCAGTTCCACAAATGACTGTGTGTTGAATATTTCTATCATATACATACATACATATATATATATATATATATATATATATATATATATATATATATATATATATATATATATATATATATATATAATATAATATATATATATAGACAAAACAAAATAGGTATGTATGCCATCTGAATTTATTTTGAAGAGGCCTCCATTTCTGAGCCTCTGTGCGATGTTTGATGTT
>NC_061095.1:53475535-53500535 GCF_015104395.2 Macrobrachium nipponense | reverse complement strand
CATGTCGTTAAGCTATTAAGATCTCGTAAGTATAAAAATATACTATTTATTACCCAAAGCAGTTGAATATAAAATAGAACAAAATGATTAAAACAAGTCATAATGACAGAAACCCAAATCTGCCCCATAAAGAAACCAGTTAACATTCTACCCTCCTGACTAAGAATTCACTCCCAGACCCAAAATGTCAATAAGTTCATTATAATTAGTCAGGTTAGAGAATCCTGTCTCTAAACTTAGCCATGGAATAGGACCCATCTGTAATAAAGATAATAATGGATAAAAGATACACTTCACACATCACTCTTTTCAAAGAATCTAAGTAAAGAAAGTATTTCACACTTCTCTCTCTATTCAAAGGTAACGGTTTTCTAAGTCTTACAAAATTTATCATACCTTTTACGATGGGGCTTTCTCTCCCGACACCCGGCGTGTACACCTGACCTCTTTGTGTTCACCGAAAGGATTGTGACTTTCGCAAGTGCCTTGGACTATTAGGCCTGTAACATCCGTACAAACGAATGTACATGCTTGACGACAGACTCTCGTTAAACTGGCTTGCGTACTCAAATTCCTTCGTTCAAGTAAGCTGCCCTTACAGCTCAGCTTGTCTCCCAAGCAAGACATGATATGTGATTTCACTTAACATTGACAAGACCATAAGGCAATAAACAATTGTGTGGATGACGTTTGGGAGTTTAACGTGGTACGGTCAATTTGATAATAATGGATTCCGGTATTGAGAAATCTTTTCCTATTATCGAAAAAATTTATTGTCTATAAAAGTTTTAACATATTTTTTGAATGGTTCCTGATACACATATGTGTGTGTATGTTTATATACGTATAATATATATATAATTATATCTTATATATAATATAATATATATATTATATATTATATATTATATATATAATATTATAGATATATACATATACCATAATATATATTTCTACACATATACACATATGTACGTAAGTATGCATGTATGTACGTGCCGCTTCTAAAGGTATGTATGATATGAACAGAATTATAACAACCTGACTACCCACAACCAAACGGAATGGTCTAGGAAAACAAAAAATGGTCTTTAATACCAGACAGCCAAGGATTTCGAACACAAACTACAAAGGCCACAACACAAAGGGAAGGCCAGGGTAATGGAACATTACCCTGATAGGTATACATAATTAGCCTTCAATAGCCTAGTTTTCTCAAACAGCATTTTAAGACGCCCCCATCAGCCATGCACAACGTAAATATAAACTACAAGCCTTTTGGAAACGGGACCATCTCCCATTCCATCAGACACTTGGAGGTCGACAAGAAACGAAAGTTACGACTTTTACTACGAGACTGAATGAAAAGGCCACTTTCTCTCTGGTTACGAAACCTGGGGAAAGTCAACAGTAACATGAATGGCGATTCTGAATTGACTTTGTGAGGAAGACCAGCCAAAATATATAAATCGAAGGGAGGCTGCAAAGAGTCTTAAGTAATGCCTACAGTGCACCGTATGAGGTGCACTGACGTCACTAGCCCCTGCGGATCAAAATATATAAAGCTCTGTCTCGAATAGCGTCCAAGATTTTGCAGGCCAAATGAAAGATAAAATATTAGGCTCAAGTTAAAGGGAAAGATTTGAGTTTACCATAGACACGAAATGTTGATACAAAAAAAAAAATGGTCGCGTTATTATTATCATTATCATGAAACCTACCCACAAGGAACACGCCCACCTAAGGGCCAAAGTAAATGGTGTTTGTGAGGAGGAAGTCAAAGGAGGAAAGGGAAATCAAGGAAGAAGATATCTCACTTACTGAAGAAAAAAAAAAAAGCTACTCTGAATTGCATTTATACTATAAATGAAATAATGAGAAAGTGATGGTTACAAATATTGATTTCTGACTGAAGTTCTTATAACATAGATTGCGACTTAGCTTCCAATACCTCCGCCGTCTTCCTTCCTTCCTTTCTTAATACTCCCCATCCATCATCCACGTCAGGGGAGATCTTAAGATAATCATTCACCTGATCTTCGGAACTTTGTAAAAGGCAATTTCCCAAACGTAACTCCCTCGGAGTATTTCGTCCAAGTTTTATTCTCTCTCGCATGCACAGACAAAAAAAAAAAAAAAAAAAAAAAAAAAAAAATGGTGAACCAGAATTGAAGTAGCTCGCGTATGAACTTGAACACTTTTCAATTACTCTTTATTTTTGTTATGGTCGATAAATTTCATTCCGTTTGGGACTATTTTCATTCAGTTGTATTATTGAAGTTGAATACACTCTCTATCTAAGACACATTTATGAGAAAGTAAGCACATTCCTTTGATTTTGATGTTTGTTTCTAATTCTTCTAAGCACTGAGTCGAATTAATTACGATTTTAAAAGTAACCAAACCAAATTTGATCGCAAAATCGAAATATGGGATTTTCATTGTGTCAATGTAACATCAACTGCAATGTTAACAAATATGAAATATATACAATTTTGAAGTGAAAGTTGCAAAAAGTTCTCAGAAAAAAACAAAATGCAAACTTAAATGTTTTTATATTCATATATATACCAGAGTCAGTTAGTTTGTTGACCGAAATTGGCGGATATCTATGAAAACACAGTTGTCTCATCTTCAATCAGTGCAATGCAATACCAGACTCAGCTTTCACACGAGAGAGAGAGAGAGAGAGAGAGAGAGAGAGAGAGAGAGAGATGATGTACCAGTTCTGGCATATTTCCATCCAATCACCTGATGGATATTATATTCAATAATCCAGACCCTCTGGAAGCTGGCATCCAAGCCCCTCCCCTTTTTTTTCTTGGACTTCTTTATCGGGCCATTTTCAGAAATCTGGTTCGAATGAACATAAAATCGATCGATGGTTGTGCTTAACTGTATTGATCAGGAAAGAATAATATATATATATATATATATATATATATTATATATATAATATATCTCTATATTATCCATATATATATACTTATATCTAGTATATATATGTGTGTGTGTTGTGTGTGTGTGTGTGTGTGTACTTTTACTAAAATGATCTCATTCATGTTTCAACGTTATGACAGCTATACACCAAATAATACGAATCCTTTCGGATTCAGATTTTATGACCAAACTGATAAAGACCCAGAAAACTGAGGCAGAGATAATTCAATATACGATGCAAGAAAAAAAATTGCCACGTAAGCCTAAGGGATCCATGAGGGGAAGCAGAGCTTTGTTACTAAAGGATTCCCTCAAAAAAATCGAATGGAAAAAGGGGAAAAATCTCAGCAATGTCCTGCCGCTTAATTTTTCGCCTCCGTTTCACGATTCGAAAATGGGACCTGCCTTTGTGGAATTTTCTAATTTCTCTTTTTAGGTTTTTTTTTTATTTCATTCTTTTATTTCATTTGTTTGGAGGCATAGTTTTTTTTATGAAGTCTGTATGTGTCTGTTTGTTAGCATTATTTAACAGAAAGTTGTGTTGGAATTATGACAAATTTTGACAATAAAGTGGATCTTAGAGGCATTTTCTAATATATTTTTTTTTTTTATAATAGATTTATTTTTTTTTATTTTTATTTTTTATTGACATTTCCTTTTTATATTTTTCTTGGTTTGTGAAGGTATTTTAATATAGTTTGCCTGTGTGAAGGTATTTTAATATAGTTTGCCTGTGTGTTTGCGACTGTTTGCCAGCAGCATTTGGTAAAAAATTGTGTCTGCATTTTGACAAAAACTTCACAAAAAGTGAACCGAGTCAGTGTCAAAAGGCGATTGCATTTTGAGATCTATACTTAACGAAACTGCAATATATTCTCTTCGAAAACATATATTTAAGTAACCATTCTGTACCATATCCCAAACTGACGCCACTGGTGTAGAGAAAATGAAAACGAAACTCAAATAAATAATCCTCTAATGGAAGCCACTTAACCATTTCCTAACAAACCCAGCGGCACCTTCCTCCCTACATCATCTAGTAATCTGCTTCCACCAGACGCTGAAGCTTTGAGTAATTTGGCCTCGCTTTGGATATTCATATATTTGTGTTCAATTAACATCTAAGACATTTAATGCACGATGCTTCTGGGGTCGCCCCCCCCCCCCCCCCCCCTCCAGATGTCTGAACTGTTCATTGCGATGATCATGAATTTTGATTTATTAATTCACTGAACTTTCACCTATTTCAAGCAACGTTTTTCGACTTCTAAAGCCGAAATTATTTCAAGGATGTTGTAATGGGTTTGGGTTCTGAACCTCACTGGAAAAGTGGGGTTGTTGTTTGGGGGTTGTATGTTGGCGGGAGGTTGTGATGATATATTGGAGCGTAGGAACCGTGGTATGTGCTTTGAGACTTGTAGGGCGGTTTTTTATTTTATTAATTTGGTTTTGTATTGTATGTATTACTTTACTTTATTTTATCTTCCCGCCACTGGCAAGTGGCATAAGGCTGATAGAGTTCCTCTCCATCTGTCTCTATCCCGAGCCATTTCCCTCGCTTCCTCTAGGTTTTGGATTTCATCCTCAAGATCCCTGACAATTATGTCTATCCACCTCGTTCTTGGTCTACCCAGCGGTCTTCTTCCTATTTGTACTGCTCTCAGTGCTCTCCTGGGGTCTCTATTTCCATCCATCCTCTCAACATGTCCAAACCTGGTACTAACTGGCCTTTGCCTCAATCTCACCCTGATGTCTTCATTTCTAACATAATCATCCCATTTAATGCCAAGTAGCCTTCTCAGCAGCTTCATCTCAAAAGCATCCAACCTTTTCTCCTCTGTTCTGGTCAGTACCCAGGTGGACGAGCCATACATCAGGACTGGTAGTACTACTGCAATGAATATTCTCATTTTAGTTTTCAAGCTGATTTCATGCCTTGACCAAACGTTTTTTCTCAGAACCTCAAAAGCTCTTGCTGCTCCTAGTTTTCTTCTTTGTATATCTTCAATTTGCCCTCCCGTCTGCTTGTTACCACACTTCCCAAGTAAAACAAACTTCTCAAATTGATTGAGTTCCTGTCCTCTGATTGTCATATCCTCCTTGTGCACCCAACCATCATCCTTACTCACAACCATGATCTCGCTCTTCTTTGTGCTGATGTTCAAGCCAAAATTCTGTCTCTGTCTCCATCCTCATTACCATACCTACCAGCACCAGCCACGTATCAGCAACCAATGCAACATCATCAGCAAAGTCCAAATCCATAAAAACTTCTCCACCAATACTAGCCCCTCTGTTTTCAGTCTCCATCACTCTTCTTATTATATGGTCAATATATACATTGAACAAGGTGGGTGACATAACACATCCCTGTCTTAGCCCACTTCCAACTGGGAAACCAGCCAGTCACTTTGCTGTCCATCCAGCTATACACAGCTGCACACACCTTGGTACTAGTTTCGTTTAGTATCCTTATCACTTTCAGTGGTATACCATAGTGTTCTGCCAATCTCCACATTCCATCTCTCCATACTGAATCATATGCTTTCTCCAAGTCTATGAAAGCACAGAATATTGGCTTTGCATACCCCATCTCTTCTCAATTATCTGTCTTAAGGTGAAAATTTGATCCACTGTTGACCTTCCACTTCTAAAACTACACTGGCTGTTCTCTAAGTTTCTCTTCTACTATAGGTCTTATTCTGCTAAGTATTACTCTCATGAATTATCTTCCCTGGGACTGGCAGTAAACTTATGCCCCGATAGTTACCACACTCCCTTTTGCTTCCCTTAAATTTAGATATTGGTATCATAATTGCCTTTTTCCAATCACTTGGTACCACCTCTGTTTTCCTAAACCTATGCTAAAAAACAACTCTTAATGTGTATATATATATATATATATATATATATATATATATATATATATATATATATATATATATATATATATATATCATATATATATATTAGGGCTTGTGCCTTGTATGATAAGGCGCCCTATGAGGTAATGTTAGACTAGCGATAATCTTACGCTAAGTCGGTTGGTATTGCACTTCCATCTTCAATGGAGTGTCTGGGGGTTTGTAGATCACTTACGAAGTAGGTATTATCTTGTTAGTTATTACGACGATGTGTTAAACTCATGGTGAGGAGGTTCTTGTAGAAAACACGAAATATAAAAATAGATATATTCTTCTGAAGTTTTACATGCTGAAGATCAGATATGATTGTACAAGTCTTCTAATAACGATAGCTTGATCGCTTCTGCCAATGATGATAGCTAATCTCCTATTCCTCTACATGATAAAGCTTAGGTAAAGAGTACGGTCTTCTAATGACGATAGCTAACTCTGTTCTGCTCGTCTACCATCTCTGTTACAAGTTATGAAGAACAGACAGTAGTTCGAACATATGAACATACATACAAATGACATAGTTTCATACGAACACACAATCAAAATGAGACACGCTACAGATCACGTAGGCCGTTTGAATTACTGTATAGGTCGGGGTAGTTGTCTCAAGCAGGGAGCTTGGACTAATGTTTATAAACAATTGAATGACTACAGGTGACGGCATGTTATCTTAGCCTACATACTTATTGTATACGTCATCTTTAGCGTCTCTAGTCTGATCACATTCCTGCAAGCAATCTGGTTGACCTCTTTAGTTTTAGACTTTTTATATATAGGACTAACATTCCATATTTTTATTATGTAAACACTTACATCAGCTCGGTCAGCTACCAAAACCAACTACTGAATAGTTACTCAAACTTGACTTGCATTTGACTTATAGGAGTGTGATACAGACACTATGTGAATATATATATATATATATATATATATATATATATATATATATATTATATATATATATATATATATATATACTATAGATATATATAAGTAATAAAATTCATGGTGTACATGAATTGATTCAAGTAATAAAATATAAAACAATGATATTGTAAATAATAGTGATCACGTGATATATAATGATACAGTTTTTTCACTTCATCTCATTAAAGATACTTATGCTACAGAAAATACTAATGTACTCTGACAATTGCATAGAATGAAGATTAATATGATAAAAATCATATTTTAACTGAAAAAATTTCATATATGAATTGATAAAATTATTAATGTTTATGCTGATTGATTCGTTGATTTTTATGCTAATGTTATATATCTGATTCATTAATCAATATACTAACTGCAGATATTGGTAAGATAAAAGGTAACAGATTGATTACAGGCTACCTGATTTGTTTATACATATGTATATGGATTCATATAATTATGATTAATATATGTGCACTTTAAAATAGATTCATTGCGTACACGCAAGATATTTTCGATTCGGTTTTTATTTTAGATCATTTATATATAGATTCCTAGTGCGTACCGCAAAAAACAAAAAATATATTTTTCGATTCTGTTATTTATGATCATTTATATATAGATGCATGACCGAGGTTATACTACTTCACATTTAACTAGCTTTCGAACAACTTTTCGTCCATTACACAGTTCCAGACAACCACCTATAGCCCAATGAAACGGCCTATTTCACAGGGTTAAAACAAGGGGGAAAAATTTGCCTGGCGGGTCCCAACATTCTATATTGCGCTCATACTTATTTTCTGCATCCTAAGCTACACGATTACGTTCGCGATGAATAAAAAAACATCCCCAGCACGAGTCCTTCGCCAGCAAAGTAGAGTTGAATATCCTTCGGGTCGTAATTGTCGGAAGTATGTCCCTTTTTGTAGTCGATTTCCACAGCCGCCGGGAGCGTTCCGAATTAAAACGAGATTAACGACGAGATACGGTGTCGGTCGAAGAAGTCCATGAAATTCCTTTCTTTCACATTGTAGGCGTTGTTACTTGACTGTAGTCGTCCGCTGCGACGAACGATTTTTTGAAGTTGCGATGTGAAACTCTCGTACTGCAGGATACTGTAACCAGGTTCCATTAATCAGCCTGCAAGTGAAATTATACTTGTCACAAGGGCAAAATAAATTCAGACGACATCCAAAAAAAATACAGGGGAGGGAAGAGAAAGCCATTTAGACCAGACTTACCCACATGAATTCGCTGATATTTTGGAATTCAAAAGAGTCCGCTGTACAAACTTTTTTTTTTTTTATCCATGGCATTAACAATGAGTGAACCTATCCAGGTCTATGATGACTGTAAAAATATCCATAATTATAACAAATAAACAGATATCAATACAAATCCCAAAGAAAATTCGATATTACTGGTAGTAATTACTAGACAAAGAAGTGGAAAAACGGAGCTATTTGTAAGATTGCCAGGCAACATAAGAGTCAAACAGAGAAGATTAATCATGATTCTGTATTTCTCTATGCTAACTGAAATTAAGTTGTGATAAAAATCTGATCCTATGTGCCCCTAACAAAAGTTTCATATTCAAAAATTTTCCAAAATTTTTCTCCGCGCTAAATAGCCTCTGAGGTTAATTTTAAAAACTTTATTTAATGAGGTCAAGAGATGCAACGAAAAAACCCTCCCCCACTATGGTTTGTTGTTGTAAACCTAATTCCTATAATAAATTTTGGGGGTTTTTTTGTTCAAGAAAATGTGACATTTTTTCCCATGAATGGTTTTAAACTTTGAATTGTAATAGGAGGCCTAAATGTTGCAAGTAAATTATATTTCATCACACATAAAATCTTGATACTTCTAAATGTCTATGAGGTTCAGAAAAAATTAATTCATTTTGTTGTTATAGAAATTCTATTTGCTTATTTTGTTATTAATTTTAAAATGATTGCAACTCGTTAACTAAAGTTGCATTGCGCATACGGATAGACGGCGTCTGCTGTTATTAATTTTACGTATATTCTTTCAAGGATTGATTTGGCACAGGTAGGCCCTTAACTGACAGTGTCTTAGTGTGTCCCTTGTTTTCATGACACGTGTTACAATCAGTTATGTGCTTTTTATATCTGTAAGCATTGTAGGCCAGTAAAACAGTGATTTGGCTTTCTGTGACATAGTAGGGAACCCCCCTGGATGACGGAATGCAACCAGTTTATGACGATTGGTATGAAAGAGATTATTACTACTACCTGGTCGTTAGTCATCTGCCTTGTGTTTCTTCGGGTTTTCCTCGTCACAGACCTACATATAATATTACATTTGATTACATTATTCTGATACACATACTTTAAATATACTTTTGCTTTAGGGTTTCTGCTCGAAGTGTTTATTGTTTTTGCTTAGCCGCTGACCCTGTTTCTGTTCGAAGTGTTTATTGTTTGGTGTTTATTGTTTTGCTTATCGCTGTTGACACTTGCTTTGTTCAGTTTGTAACAGTTCTGCGCTCCGACCCAGATATGCAATGCTCGCGATCTCTTGGGTTAAGGAATTTTCTTGTTTAGATACGGTTTTAACAATAGGCACGGATGTTTCTATATCTTTTAGTCCAATTAATGGTTCTTTGCTGTATGGTGCGGGATTGCGGGATAATGCGTCAGCTATGATAATTGCTTTCCCAGGTAGATATCTTAACTTGGCTCCAAAGACCTGAATGATCATTTGTCACCGAGTTCCTTTTGGACTGTGATTAAAGCCTTTGAAAAACTCGGTAAAGGACTCATGTTCAGTAAGGACTTTATCAGGATAGCCATAGATTATGAACTTAAAACGTACTAGTGAGTTAACGATACCTAGCCCTTCCTTGCCTATTACTGCATATTTACTTTCAGAGGGCTTTAGTTTACGTGAATAAAAAGCTATAGGAAAGAACTGTTTATCATATTGCTGAAGTAGTATCCCTCTTACCCCTTGGTCTGAGGCGTCTGTTGCAATAAAAAAAATTCCTTATTTAAATCAGGGATTTTAAGTTAGGTGAGGCTGCATTATTCCGCTTTTAAGATATCGAACGCCTGTTGATGCTTTTTTAGACCATAATAAATCTACGCTCTTCTTCGTAAGATCTGTTAAAGGAGCTGTCATGATTGGGGGGAAAAGAGTTACATATTTACATACGATTGTAATACCCACTACAGCGCCAAAGTGCTGTATCCCCCTTTTACGTTAATAGGTACCGGAAAGTTATGAATAGCCGACACCTTACCATGGACTACTTTAAGACCTTGACTAGACACATAAAACCTAGATAAACATGTTCGGTTTTTTAAAAAACTCACATTTAGATATTTTACTCTGAGATTATTTGTCTTTGTCTCTGTAGCACTAGCTTTAGTTTATGTGAATGTACTTCTAAAGGTATTTAGAAAAGATTATAAGACCAACCAATAGGCATGTAGGGTTATCCCTAAAAGTCTCCAAACACTATATTGTAATTGGGGCGCAACGTAAGCCGGAGGCAACGTAAAAAATTGATAATGTCCCCTGATGTGCTGAAAACGGTGTATGAGGTACAATCACTTAGGTAATGGGGTTATCTGTAAAAGCATTTAAGTAAGTCCAAGTTGGTGAAAAAAATTTATTCTAACCTAACAGAGATAAGATGTCGTCGGTACATCGCACTGGAAACTATTGGGAGTCGTTTCCTTGTTTAAGCGACAGAATCTACGCAGATATGCCAAGTCCGATCTTTTATGGCATGACGTTTGAGGGAAAAATTATATGGCTATTTGATTTCCTAATGACATCCTATTACTAACATTTTGTTTCAACTTCGTCATTTATCTCTATTTTGAAATTCCATTGAGAGTCTATACGAAGGTACGTATATAGCTTTATGTTTTGTCCTTAGACCGCGTATTTTTGTTTTCAATGACATCCGTTTTTCTCCCAGAGATCACTCGCTAGTGGAGAAACTTCCTGGTATTCAGAAAAATAAAAGATAAAAAAAAAGTTTCTGCTGAATCACCTCTGCTTGAATGACTTTACTGATATTACTTTAGATAGATTATCAGAGAGATTCATCCACGACTGGTTTGGGCGGGATTAAAAATTAGCAACAATAAAAGAAATGCGATATTTTATATGTATAGGTTTTTGTGGATTACTATATTAACTTGTTTGCAGCGAGTCAACCGTGGCCCTAGGGCTTTGTTCGCGGAAAATCGTTATATTTCAGAGTGTCGGGAAGGATTAAAATTTCATTTCCCAGCAAAGTCTTTTTTACACGCACTAAGACATTCGAGGGGTGCATGCTTTCTCGAGATTTTGCGTGCAAAGTGCGACTGCGGTTGTGGGAGAATTCTGTTGGGTCATTTGAACAATGTTACGATTTATGAGACAAATGTATAGTTCCTTTATATAAGTTATTATTTGATTAACTGTCTCATTTTTGTTCAAACGGATTTTAATATGTTTGAAGGTTTATAGGATTTTCCTTTGATAAACACGCCTTATTTTGCAGGATGTAAGAATAAATATTTTGTATACCCCTAGATGGATCTTACAATTACACTAGATACAGATCAATGTTTTTTTATAACGTGAGGTAGACGGTATCTGTAAGCGCTCGCTTATCCGGACTTCTCATTAGGGAAGTTCGAACAACAGACGGTGAGTCCGTAAATACAGGATATTACGTGTACTAAAATAATAACACAAGATATTCTAATTTTTACGGCGCGTACAGCGGGCTTTTTATCCACCACTACTTATAATAAAACTTTATGTATTAAAAAAAAAAAACCAAAAAAAAAAAAAAACCAAAAACTGCCCTCTGATTACTTTATACGGTCGTGTGTTTCATAGGAAAAATCCTTTTTAATTCAAAAAGATATTGGCATGTATAAACCAACATCGCTTTTCCCCACTCTGCTAGAGTCGCTTATTGTGTGGAATTTGCTATGCTTTTGAACACTTCGGCAGTTTTTGACTGACCTTGACCGCGTTGACTAGGTGACACAGTCACCGAGCTTGCTTGTTTGATTTCTGAACGGGCTACTGTTTTTCTATTTCTTTTTGTAATAATTAGGATCCTTCTCTTTATTACCATCGGCAACGTATTGTGTGTTTTTAGCATTATGTTGCTGGTTACGTATAAAGCAATGAATGAACGAACTATTAGGAACTGAGCGATTACTAATAAGACAAGTTATCACTACTGCATTCAATATTAACTGTTTGTACTTCATTCTTTGCTAAAATTTGAAATAGTGAGATCCTGGTCAGCGCATTTAGCCTGATGAAAGTTTTTACAGACATGTTATTCCTTGCAATCCAGCCATATTTTTAAAGTTAAGTTGAGTCATTGAGGTTCGATATTTTATATAACTCAAAAAACTCAAGGCTAAAACTGCGAGCGGGACTTTGCAAAGGAGCATTTATTGTCATGACCCGAAATATAGTGTTACCCTCCTAATTTATTTTAAGATTTTCTGTACGGGTGTTCCACTTGTTTTTTGTGTGTGTTTTTTCCCCCCTAATCACTACGGTGCTTAACGACCCTATCCATGCATCTGTATAAATACAGACGTCCACTGCGTAACGCATATTCACTGTTTAATATAATTTGTTACGTAAGGGATTAATAATCACCCAAAATGATAAAATTAACATAGTATATGATTATGATATTTCAGTAGAACTTCTGGAAACAGACACTCAAAGATAAAAAACTCGCAGTAAGCGAAAAGAATCCTTCCAAATGATGTAAAAAGTTAATTTTTCTGTAAAAAAAAAAGTAAAGAAAAATTAAGAATGTCCTCCGTATAACTTTGTCCCATATAGGCCACAGGAATAACGAAATTCGACCTGCAAGGAAACACTCAAAGTTACTCCAAATGAATAAAAAATTGTACTTAGCTTGCTTTTGTGGGAAGTCACGGTGTTCCGATAACGACACACGGCCTTGGTCCTCCTTCTCTATTTAGCGGATGACCTGGTTTGGCTTGAGTTTCCTCCGTGCGCGTTGTTTTCATGATTCGAGCCCTTGAAAGATCCGATGCTGCAGACGCGTTCGGTTTGTTTCTTGGAGTGCCGGAAACGCTCACTAACGATGTTTTCTTGAATGATTCTAATGAGAGACGAAGCTTGCGTTGTCGTAGGAAAAAGGACACGTCGGTTTTGTTTCCTGAAGTTATTCACTAACGATGATACTAAGTTGCTTGAAGAATCTGTTGCTTTCGTCGTCGTTGAAAAGTTCTTATTGTTTTCTGAAGTCGCTCACTAACAATGATACTAGGTTGCTTGAGATCTGCTGCTTCCGTCGTCGTTGACTTCTTATGATACATGATTTATTATTCTGGTTTTTTTTCTTCGTAGGACGTTGTAGAGTTCTTCTGGTACGCTGGCCACCAATATTAGGGCTTGTGCCTTGTATGATAAGGCGCCCTATGTGGTAATGTTAGACTGGCGATAATCTTACGCTAAGTCGGTTGGTATTGCACTTCCATCTTCAATGGAGTGTCTGGGGGTTTGTAGATCACTTACGAAGTCGGTATTATCTTGTTAGTTTATTACGACGATGTGTTAAACTCATGGTGAGGAGGTTCTTGTAGAAAACACGAAATATAAAAATAGATATATTCTTCTGAAGTTTTACATGCTGAAGATCAGATATGATTGTACAAGTCTTCTAATAACGATAGCTTGATCGCTTCTGCCAATGATGATAGCTAATCCTATTCCTCTACATGATAAAGCTTAGGTAAAGAGGTACAGGTCTTCTAATGACGATAGCTAACTCTGTTCTGCTCGTCTACCATCTCTGTTACAAGTTATGAAGGAACAGACAGTAGTTCGAACATATGACATACATACAAATGACATAGTTTCATACGAACACACAATCAAAAGAATGAGACACGCTACAGAATCACGTAGGCCGTTTGAATTACTGTATAGGTCGGGTAGTTGTCTCAAGCAGGGAGCTTGGACTAATGTTTATAAACAATTGAATGACTACAGGTGACGGCATCATGTTATCTTAGCCTACATACTTATTGTACGTCATCTTTAGCGTCTCTAGTCTGATCACATTCCTGCAAGCAATCTGGTTGACCTCTTTAGTTTTTAGACTTTTATATATATGGGACTAACATTCCATATTTTTATTATGTAAACACTTACATATATATATATATATATGTGTGTGTTGTGTGTGTGTGTGAGTGTGTGCGTGTATGTGTATATAATGCACTTTTCAAATGTATATAAGAAACACATATAATAATAATAATATGGTGAAAAATTTTTACACTACGTAAATGTAAATAGAAATTGAGAATGTATTTTTAGAATATGTATACAAAGATGAACATTTTCTTATTATATGACAACTACTGCCCAATATCATCAAATTTATACCTTGAAGACTTCCCTGTCGACTACTTTTTTGACAAGAAGCCTCAACCTCTGGCGTCACCCTCGCGGGAGGGAAGGTGTGTGGAAATGGAATTAGGAGGAAGAAGAGGAGAGGAAGAGGAGTTGTTTTGCATAATTTCTGTTTCGATTCTCCGTCACCCATTAAATTTCAGGTTAATTTACTTGGGGGGGGAGGGCGGGGGGGGGGGGCGTGGCGAGGAGGAAGGTGGGGAGGAATTTCTGTGATATGACAGAGAACTAGTTTTCTTCGAAGATATGGTCAATCTCTCTCTCTCTCTCTCTCTCTTTTATTGAATTTATGACAGAAGAGAGAAAGTTTCTTCGAAGATATGGTCAACTTCTCATTCTCTCTCTCTCTCTCTCTTTTCTCTCTCTCTCTCCCTCTCTCTCTGCTCTCTCGATCTCTCTATATATCCTATTATATATTATATATTATATATATATATATATATATATATATATATATTATATATATAATATTATCTATATATATATATATATAATATATATATATATATCTATATATATATATATATATATATATATATATATATATTATATATATATAATATCTAAGTCTCTTCGCTTTTGCGAAAGACTTTTTTTGTTTCTCCTTCTCCTTACGACTGTCATTCGTAAGTATTTCTGGTTCCTTCCATCTCCTTGTGATATCTTAGTAGAGGGGGTTCTTCTTAACTAAAGGAGAGGATTCAAACAGATAAGTTGAACAGATATAACAACTTTATTCTTTTGTAACTCCATACTAAGAGATGCAGATCGTCTGGGAGACCGATATGTTTGATGCTTGGCCATGGAAGGAACTGCCATTCTAAAAGCATCACGTCGATAGCGGAACATTAGCTATCTCAGCGATTCATATAAAAACATACGTAGTCCGCCGGCTCGGAAGTTACAAGTTTTCCGGCGTAGGTTAACAGGTCAACCGCTTCCCATGGAAGTTGTTGTGCAAAGTTATCATTAATATAAAATGATGACAATGTAACAGAGCTAAACCAGGCTACTTGCAGACAGCGCATAGCGTAATCTAGATCTGCATTGGTCACGTAGGACCCTCCTAATGCCATGACCTCAGTCATGAGTTTTTATTTATAGATACTGTAATATAAATAATGTATTTATTTACATTAGGCTCGGACTGCTACCTATTCAAGCCTTGAATAACAAAAGTTACTTTAACATTGTTTCTTAGGAGCGTGCTCGTAACATATGTTTAGTTATAAACATAATAAGTGATTAAATGCATAAAAAGGTTCTGTTACATACCCTTTTTGACATATTCATAAACAAAGATAAATGCATGGAAAATCTAGATCCATGTTTGGTAATAATAATGATTAGGTACCCAAAAATAATAAAAAGGTAAAAATCAAAAGATTAACATGTATACATGATTAATATGATAATAGGTAACCTGATTAAGAATAGTGGTTACTACATAGATTATAGCATGATCATGGATAATTGTTAAAGAGTACTTGTCACTCTTTGTAATAGATAAATATAATTGTACAATTGTATAATAGTATAATTGTGTACTTGGTGCACAAATGCAATATATAGGGCTGATATATTTTATTAGGTGCCCGAAAAATACCTTTAGGAGTATATTAATGTATAATATTGGGCTATAATATTTTTATTAGGTGCCCGGGAGATACTTTAACTGTTCAATGCAAAGGCGTGAGTCTTTCTTGTCCTACATTTTTGCCAGCATACGGACCGCTTTTCACACACAACACAATTCCAGACATTTCCCTAGGCACAAAATGAAGTGGCCAGTTTCAGGCGGCCCTAAACTCAAACGACTTGAGTTTAACGGGTACGTCATCTAGACGGGACAATACGTTTCCTTGGAGATCCTTCTGTTTACGCCTCAGCCTACGCCAAGCAAAGATGTTGACGGCGATAACCAATATGGCCGTCACGCTGAACACGGCCAGCAGAATGTAGTAACGAAGATTTTCTCCACCTGCATAAGTCGGTGACGCGTGGTTCATCTCAGCCAGTTGCGTCAAACGATGAGCCACCCGCGCGTTGTATGGGAGAGGTAGTGATGGGATGATTGTAGACGCCCAAGTATAGTTCGCAAAATACGCCTTCTCACGTATTACCGTGTTGACCACCCCTCTGACGGTGTAGTTTGTAGATGTCCCCGTACAACCATCAGCTGCTACAAAGATAGGGGAATGGGTGGTGGTCCCATCCGGGCATACGACGTTGAATCCGGCTTATCGTAACGGATCCAGGAACCATTATTCATCCTGTAATTGAATTTATTACTGTAAAAGGGATAAAGTTTCCCCAGACACCTTCGCTTGTATGAGAGAGAGAGCCGTTTAGTACTATGCCTAACTCACATGAATCCGTTGATATAGGATAGAATTCAAAGAGTCAGCTGTACAAATTTTATTATTCATGGCTTCTGAACAGTGAGTGAGTTTATCTAAGTCTTTAATGACTGTAAATGATTTCCTATCAGAAATAAATCAGTACATGCCCGTCAAATTGGATATTACTGGACTTGAGTTATTCGTCATGAAAGTAGGAAAACAGTGGCTATTTTGTATGATTGCCAAGCATCGAAGAATCAAAAGGTATTGTGATCATAATTCTATAATTTTCAACGCTGACTGA
Organism: Macrobrachium nipponense; assembly: GCF_015104395.2. Taxonomy (NCBI): domain Eukaryota; kingdom Metazoa; phylum Arthropoda; class Malacostraca; order Decapoda; family Palaemonidae; genus Macrobrachium; species Macrobrachium nipponense. The sequence continues at coordinate 53,483,649 of NC_061095.1, read as the reverse complement.
TATTAGGCTATAATAGAACTCTACTTTATGGGCGTCTAATAACGAATATAACCTAGTTTTCTCCCGTCCGTTTTTCCAAAGTTAACGTCAGATCTTTAATAGGCATGAGGTGTGGAGATAAACACACCCTTTGTCGCTAACGTAATAGCTTCTACATAATCTTTTGTTTCTCAATAAAATGTGATATTTTCACACGGATATGATCTATTTTCGAACTATAGTAAGCTAATGTAGCCAGCAAATGTTGAACTTCCATGACCTGATCGATATTATTTGAATGTTCGTTTTACGATACTCATTATTTGATTGATTGAAGATAACTGACTGCGAAGTTCGAACAAAGCTAATTCGGTTTTGTGTTGCAAAAACTCAATTCTTTTATTTTGATTATTTATCTTAAGGTGATTTGAAATTCCTAAGCCTAGATTCGCAACAGATCCTAAGATGTTTAGTCCAGCCAGAATAAGCGGGTTGCGGCGTTCGAGAGTATTGTGCCGCACAGACCACATCAGCAGGTCACGAGCAAGTTCCTCTGCCTCGGCGGTTTTATTTTGTATGTCATAAGACAACATTTCCGCACGCTTAGGGTTTGAGCTAGCGAAATCTCTGAGTTCGCATGAAAATTACGTTCGTGCATTCCTTAAGCGAAACAGCAAACCTCATCAGGTCATTCTTTAAGTTAAGGATGTCATCTTCAGGCAAAAAATATTGCGTGCATATCTACTTCTATGACTATATTACTTGACACTATGATACAATCGCCTGTTCTCTCGATAATCGAGCCATGATTAAATTCTATTTCTTTCGTCCTAGCGCTCTTTCCATACAACAAAGATGTCTGAATACACAATATCACTCCCAACAATACAGATTCATTTTTGAAACCTGCAATGAGTAAAACATATGTAATAACTCGCGTAAAAGAATAGGTTTACATACAAATATGATTAATAGATATATATATATTATTATACAAGTTTCATAAATCAACCATTTTTTTCCCTCACTCCATCTACCTTTCTTAGATTCTGATATTGTGCCAATGGAACTATTCTCACATCATGGGTTTGGATACATTTTTGAACCCTAAATCTATTGGCCGTTAAATTTTCTAAAATGTTAAACGGGGCCTTCAAACTTAGGTGTCAGTTTATAATTTAAACCTTTACGTACATATACTTGTATGTATACCTGATCGCCCACGGCATATGTTCTAGTTGGCTTAGCTATTTTATCATGATTTTTTTTCATTATTATTTGTGCTTCTTCTAGATTCTTAGGAAGTATATTATATTCGACTTATGCTTGCATCCATAACATCCTTTAGAGATTTGATAAATTATTGTAGGCGTTAGTTATGTGGAAAGGTGTTCTAGCCGGGATACCGTACAGTGCCTCGTGCGGTGTCATTTTAATAGACACATGATACGAGTGATTAAGTGTGCTTAGTACCGCAGGTATGGCAATGTCCCAGTTGGGGTCTGCCCCCCCTAAGGTGACCCTTAAAATGTTTAAAACCTTACAATTTGCCCTTTCCACTAGCCCAATTAACTCTGGGTGATAGATCATGGTATTGATTTTCTTTATACAAAGGAATTCGCACAAGGAGTTAGGAATGATTATTGAACTCCCGCCCGAGTCTGATATAATGGTGTGTGGAATTCCATGTTTACAAATGTAGCACTCGTAAAACTTTCTAGTGCACTCGACCGCGGTTTTTTGTTTTAAGCGCTATAAGTTCTGTATATCGAGTCAAAGCATCTATGATTACTAGGAGGTGCTTATTTCCTCTGTCTGACTCGTAAAATCCTGTTAATAATCTAAATGTACTCTTTCAAAGGGTTGATTGGCACGGGGTAAGCCCCTAGGCTGACAGGTGTCTTCGTGTGCCCTTTGTATTCTTGACAAGTGCGACAATTTGCTATGTGCTTTTTATATCTGTAAGCATCGTATGCCAATAAAATAAGGATTTGGCTTTCTGTGACATTAAGGAATAACCCTTGGGTGTCCATGCAGTGGATTTTTTCATGCAACCATTTAAGACAGTGGGTTATGAGTGAGATAGGTACCACACCTGGTTGTTATTCAACTGTGGTGTGTTGCGGGTTTTCCTCGTCACGGATCTACACAGGATATTATCCTTGATGATATAATTCTGCTGCTTATACTTTATGTATTCCTTTTCCTTCGGATTTCCGTTAACGCAATGATGATTTTTTCTATTTGCGGATCTTTTCTTTGTTCTGTCTGTAATAGTTCAGCACTCCACCGCCCAGATCTTCCTGTTCAGATATAGTTTTTAACAAGGGGGTGGGCGTGGAGGTTGAGATATCTATTATTCAGCTAATGGCTCGGTACAAGATGAAGAGGGGTTGCGTGATAATGCGTCAGCAATGATATTTTGCTTTCCCAGGTAAATACCCGATCCTCGCGCAAAGTCCTGGATGATCATGTGCCACCGAGTTCGCTTAGGGCTGTGACTAAAGCCTTTAAAGAAGTCGGTTAGGGCTTATGATCAGTGAGAACCTTGACGGGATAACCGTATATATGAATTTAAAATGCACGAGTGAATTAACAATAGCGAGCCTTTCCTTGTCTATTACTGCATATTTACTTTCGGAAGGTCTCAGTTTACGTGAATAAAAAGCTATAGGGAAAAACTGTTTATCATATTGTTGAAGCATACCCCACCTACTCCTAGGTCTGAGGCGTCTGTTGCTATGAAGAATTCCTTACCGAAGTCAGGAAATTTCAGATAGGAGAACTACAGTTCATCTTTCAATTTATCGAACGCCTGTTGATGAATTTCAGACCATATGAAATCTACGCCCTTTTTTATAAGATCGGTTAGGGGAGCGGCTATTATGGAGTAGTTTCTAATAAATCTCGCTGTAGTATCCGCTACAATCCTAAAAATTGCTGTATTCCGCATCTGACGTTAGTAAGGTATCAGGAAAGTTACGGATAGCCGATACCTTATCATGGACTACTTTGAAGACCTTCACTAGAAACCGTGAAACCTAAATAGACTAGTTCTGTTTTAAAAAATTCACACTTACTTATCTTTACCCTTAAATTATGCTGCCTTAGTCTTTGTAGCACTAACTCTAATTTACGTAAATGTTCTTCCTAATGTATTGGAAAAGATTACTAGGTCGTCCATGTAGGCATGTAGGATATCTCCTAACAAGTCTCCAAACACAATGTTTATCATACGAGTAAAAGTTATGGGAGCACAACGTAAACCAAAAGGCATACGGTAATATTTCATAATGTCCCCTGGCTGTGCTGAAGGCAGTGTATGGGATACTCTCTTGTTCCAACGGAATCTGATGAAATCCCTTTAGTAGGTCTAAGCTGGTGAAATATTTGTTCTGACCTAGTAGAGATAGGATATCATCAGGTACATGGTACTGGGAATCTGTCAGGGATTTGTTTGTTTCTTCATTTAAACGACGAAAATCGACGCATATCCGCCAAGTTCGATCTTTTTTCGGTACTACTATTAACGGAAAATTATAAGGGCTGTTCGATTTCCTAATGACTCCTTCCTTTAGCATTTTACCTACTTCCTCTGTTTATCTCATTCTGAAATTTCATAGGAAGTCGGTACGAAGGTACATAGATTACTTTCTTTTTCTTTGTACCTTTGAGCCCTTATTTGATGCTCGATGACATCCGTTTTTCCTAAGGTTCCATCCGTAATGTGGAAAAAACATCATGATTATATTTAGTTAAAAGATTCAAAAATTTCTGCTGAATTTCTTCTTCTTGAATGTCCTTATTGATTTTGTTCTTTATAGATTGCAAAAGGGATTCATCTGCAACTGATTGAGCGTGATTTATCTCAGCTACGGTAAGAATGCGATGTTTATAAACTTCTGCATCCAGATATGTTGATTTTTGTGGATTACTAAAGTGGTATTCAAATGATTACAGACTTCGATGTGACATTGTTGTTGTGAGCCGACTGTATAAATGGCTTGTGTGACGGGATAATCCGTGTGTTTTCAGTTTCGGAAAGGATTAACGTTTCAGATCCTGGCAAGGTTCTTTACACGCACTAATATGTTCGAAGTTACGTTAGGACTCGAGAGTTTGCGTGCAAGCTGATATTACGGGCGAGCGAGAGTTCTGTTGGGTTGCATGTATTATTTCTTGGTTTCATGAGACAGGTGATTGGTTCTTTAATGTAAGTGACAACTCTGTCTGTCTCTTTATTATCTAAAACTGATTTTAGGGTATTAGAAGACTTATAGAATTTCCCTTTGATATACACGCCGTGTTTTTGCAGGTGCTAAGATAATATTTTGAGTGCCCTAGACGGGTATCCGATAATTACTGCGGGATACATATAAGTTTTGTACAACGATAAAGGTATCGGCAAACGTGCGCTTACCGACCTTGTACTGTACATGAGTTACTCCTACCACATTTAATTCATTATTCCCTATGCCTGAGAGTCCTTATTCCGACTTCTCTATAGGGAAATTTGAAAAGAGTAAATGATGAGTCCCTTAAATCCATGATATTACGTGGACTACCAGAATCAAAGAACAAAGTGAATGACTTATGGTCCAAATTTACTGCATGTAAGGTTGGTCGCAACTCGTCTTGACTAATAATTGCATGAATTTGTTGCAAATCTACGGGAACCTGCACAGATTTTTTGGATTCGGCCGTGTGTTTCATAGGAAAATCAATTGCCTCACATGATCTGATAAATGATTAAACTGATTATTTGATACAAAAGATGTTGATATTGATGACCCAACATCGCCCTCTCTCCCCCCTTGGAGTGAACTACGTGGTATTCGTTTTGTTTATCACACCTTGAAAATTCGCTTGCCCTTGCAAGTTCTGCTAGACGGCCCAGGAACAAGAGGTACCTGAAGCACGATTTGTTTGTTTCTGCTGTTGTGCAGAATTTCCGTTTGGTTGTTTCTTTTTATAGTACTGAGGACCCTTCTTTTTATTTGCACTGGCAACTGGTTGCGTGTTTGTAGCATTCTGCTGTTGATTCCTCGAGTAGCAACGATTATATGAATGAGTGGAACTATTATGTATTGAACAAAAATGCGTCCGACAGTCTGAAATCATGTGACCTGGTCGTTTACAGTTATAACAAACCATCCCTGCAACTTGATTATTATATTTGTAACCTACGTTTTAACTTTTTGTGGGCTTGTTCTCATTTTTGCAAAACTTGAATGAGCGAAGGATCTAGGTCGGTACATTTAGACATGTGTTTTTTTTTATTTGTTTATACACATCTAATTCCGTACTGTTGGGCTGCAATTTTTTTTTCAAAACACCGCACTAACGCTTCAGGCAACATTGCAGTGATACTCGTAAGGTAAATCAAACGGATAAAATCTTTCACGTTGATTTTGGCACTTGTAACCCACCCGGAGTTACTTAAACTAACTTGATATTCATTTAGCCGGTCGGCAATTAGCGCCGCCCGCTCGACAACATTAAGCTGAGTCATGGAGGCTTGGTTAAGGATATTTCTCAATGCCAATACTACTCTAAAGCCTCTTCACCCCCATACACGGCACGTAATCTGATTTTGAACTCGTCCCATGTAAGCGCCTCTTGGAAAGAAACACCCCTTAGATAAGCATTGCGTCTCCTTTAGCAAAGTCTATGAAGCTTTTGGCCTCCTGTAATTGTACTGCTGGGTCTGTGATGCTTTTTGCATTTAAATGAGCGTCTACAGATGAGATCCATGCCTCAACATTTTGAGGCAGGAACCCATTGACCCGACCTTGAAAAGGGACAATTGCTGACCTCGCGCTAACGAGAGTCACCACATTGGGGTTGCCAGCCGGAGTAGTTGCCATTTCCACTTTTACTTTTTTCTTATCAATTCTATTCCCTTGCGATCCTATCAAAATATCTATAAGAGTACACCTCGACCACTACGTAAACGCATATGCAATGTACTGTATAAATGTGTTATAATAATTGGAAAATCCCCCAAAAGATACAAAAATACAGATAATTTGATAAAATAGTATACGGAGAATTCCTGCAAGAAACGATTAGCAACAACGAGAAGAGAAAAAAAATAATCTGCGGGCGAGAACTCGTAGTTTGAAGATTGATTCTGTAATGAAGGAGATTAAGATGGCGAACAACTCACCCCCAGAATACTGGACGATCGACTCCTGATGAACAACACTTCACTGAGGAAAGAACCTGAATAGATAAAATGGTACTTAGCTCCAGATTATATGGTGAAGGATTGTTGACATGGGATGACGTCTCAGTTCCTGTCGTCTCGCGTCGGAAGTCGTGATGACGTCACGGTCTTCTCCCAGGCGCACGATGCATGAAGAAGTCCAAAATTGATGACGTCACAGCCTCCGTCCTTGCATTACTTCCTCTTGCTCTACTCTTAGCGTCTTTGCTAGTGATCGCGCGATGTTTCCTTTGTGTGTTTTCTTCTTTCTGTTGATGTTCGATGCTGCTCTCGTCCGGTGTTGATTCTCGAAGATAAGTGACAACAGTCACTCAAACGTCGATGTTGATGCTTGTATTCTTCTCGATGAAGGACATATCTTCGTCTTCATAAAATGTTGCGTTGATTGAAGATCCCGTTTCCTCTGTTTTGTTTTGATTTCGAAGGTGGAAGTTGGTTCTTGTAGATCTTCGATCGGTGATTATGGCGGTCTTGTTAATTTTATTCTTCGTCTGCCGCTGCCACCAGTCTAAGTCTCTTCGCTTTTGTTTTGCGAAAGACCTTTTTTTTGTTTCTCCTTACGACTGTCATTCGTAAGTATTTCTGGTTCCTTCCATCTCCTTGTGATATCGTAGTAGGGGTTCTTCTTACTAAAGGAGAGGATTCAAACAGATAAGTTTTGAACAGATATAACAACTTATTCTGTAACTCCATACTAAGAGATGCAGATCGGTCAGGAGACCGATATGTTTGAATGCTGGCACGGAACTGCCATTCTAAAGCATCACGTCGATAGCGGAACATTAGCTATCTCAGCGATTCATATAAAAACATACGTAGTCCGCCGGCTCAGGAAGTTACAAGTTTCCGGCGTAGGTTAACAGGTCAACCGCTTCCCATGGGAAGTTGTTGTGCAAAGTTATCATTAATATAAAATGATGTACAGAGCTAAACCAGGCTACTGCAGACAGCGCATAGCGTAATCTAGATCTGCATTGGTCACGTAGGACCCTCCTAATGCCATGACCTCAGGTCATGGGTTTTTTATTTACAGATACTGTAATATTAAATAATGTATTTATTACATATATATATATATATATATATATATATATATATATATATATATATATATATATATATATAGTATTATAGAGAGAGAGTATGTTTTTTCGAAGTTTTGTTGTCATCTTGGATCTCTCTCTCTCTCTCTCATCTCTCTCTCTCTCTCTCTCTCTCTCTCTCTCTCTCTTCTCTTCTCTCTCAAATAGAATAACAGACAATCAAACAGGCAGAAATTGCTAATCATTACACTCACTTATCAAAGTTCACATTTGTTTTTTAAGTATTTTCTCTTCACGTTCTCCTTCTTTCTTCTTATTCAGTCACTCTCAATTCCATTATTTCCTCTCCTACTCCAATTATAAATCCTGTCCCCACCCCCCCACCCCCACCCCCAGCGCCGCTGACAGGAGGAATGAATTCCCTCTAATCCAATTCCAGCGTCTTCAGATGAAAGCTCCTGACGTCATTACCATTCTGGGAATGAGGCCTCGTTCTTCCCCACAAAAGGTGACACTCGTCAGACAACTGTTTTTATTAACCATTAAGCAATTTATATATTTCCCCTTTTCCCCGTCTCCCAGAAGACGCCCAAATGGAATAGTTCATTCTCTCCTCTTTTACTTCGTTCAAGGAAAGGAGGGAGGAAGGGAGGAGCTTTATGAGGATGAGAGAATTATTATTGTCTGGCGAAACGTCAGTTTCCCCTTTTCACAAGTCTGTCTGTGTGTGTGTGTCTGTCTGTCTGTCTGTCTGTCTGTCTGGAACCGCGTCTTGAGTGACTTAGCGAATATATTCAACTAATTTTGGGGGTAAATAAAGAATAAACAAGATTTTGGGCGTTGATTATAAAGGACAAACGAGA
>NC_061095.1:53412706-53475035 GCF_015104395.2 Macrobrachium nipponense | reverse complement strand
CACGTTTGTTCAATGCATTTACCAATGTTAATATGATTTATAATGCGTCTCCAACAGTCATAAAAATTTGACAACCGAATGTGCAAATATGTCAGCTGTGTGCAAGGCATGGGGCGTCAATCACTGGAGTAGCGATCTCCCTGCCGAGAGTGACTTCTTTATTATTATTATTATTAATTTTATTATTATTTTTTATTAATTATTATTATTATTATTATTATTATTCGACCCAATTTCACAGAGAAAAATTACCTTACGAAAACACACCTAAGCACTCCAACCATTGTGGTCAGGCCTAAGCATCTGCTCTTGGATCTAAGCAGTGTCAATCATAAATGGTTCCTGTGTAAATACAGGACTTTCTTTGCATATGATAGCGAAGCACTAACTAAACAGTAATGTACAATCACTAACCACCAACACTCACAACGCACTTACTCAGTAAGCACTCACACTTGCGTACATTCACTATACACACACACACACACACACACACACTTAACATACACTCACACACATTCTCAATAACACAAAACACTCTGAATACCCAACACTCACTTGGCACTCACTATACACTAAATGCTCACTAAACACTTGAAATACTAAATTTACTAAATATTCATTATACCCCAAACACTCAGTAAACATTCACTAAACACTCACTTAATCCTAAACATTAATTAAACACTAAACATTCTCTAAACCCCAAACACTCATTAAATACTAGCTTACCAAACCCTAAATACTTATTAAATACTAAACAGTGAATGAACATCCACTAATTAAAAACTTAATAAACACTTACATACTAAAAATTTGCTAAACACTAACATTCACAAGACATTCACGAAACGCTCACTTAAAATTCGCAAAACTTTCACTAAAACCCTAAACACTCACTGAACACTTACACACTAAATATTCACTAAACACTACCATTCACAAGATGTTCACTAAACGTTCACTTAACATTCACAAAACATTTACTAAAAAACCCTTAAGACAAAACATTCACTAAATACTTACACAATAAACATTCAATAACATTCACAAAACATTCACTAAACCCTAAAGACTCAGTAAACATTCACTGAATACTGACACATTAAACAGTCACTAAACCCTAAATATTCATCAAACACTTACTCATAAACATTAACGATAGAAAAAATTGACAATCGCACTAATTTTTCATTTCTCTTGTTTTCTTTACATTGATGCAAGGTGATTTTTTTTTTGTCTAGTTTGCTCTTGTATTAATCATAATCTTCTTGAGAGAATGGAAATGTTCGAAATAACTTGGTGTGTAGAGATATTGTTTAAAAAACAGAGATCCTCTGTGTCCTTCCTCAGCCAGGTGTATTATGTCTGACGAATTTTACACCAGCCGAAAAAAATCGACTATAGTAACAACAATATTCATTCATAAAACTGATAATACAAAATGTATTCATGATTTCATTAGCATGAAAGTCAGTTGAAACCAAAAGAAGGTAGTCCTGCTTCGATAAAACAAACCGAGTAGGCTGTAGCACAATTATTATGATCTGTACCCTGACTATAGCGTACATATTACATATGTATTCCTATCTATTTAATGGGTGCGTAACTCTATTTAACAAATGTTATGTACATAGACATTTTACAGCAATAACTCTAATAATGATGAAGAACTTATATGCTACTTTATAGTGTCAGTCTTCAACCACCGCTACATTAATTTTCATATCCGTTAAACAAAGCTAAAGCGATGTAGGGGAGACCGGGGCTAGTTGGCACACTTTTTACAATTTTGGTCATTGCGAATATAAAACAAACTTGTTGCAAAATTCTTACCACCATTGAAAAATATTAACATTCGTCTTTATCATAGAGCAAAATAATTGTTGTTTGCTTTCAACATAAGATAACAATAAGCTTTAGAAAAAAATAACTTCTCGTGCCACTTGCCCCACGGGGTAAGTTGGGACACATTATGGGGTAAGTTGGCACATTGATAATTAAAAGAAAATTACTACATTGCATTTAAATCAAATAGCAAAAATACCCTCTGAATTTCCAAAATACAAAATATAAGGCATTAGTATTACTTCAGATCATCATCTAGTTGTAATTGTGGCAGGTGTGAAATAAATTCTCGTCATAGTCTTCATGCTCCCACATGTTACATGCCCTGCACTGGACCCACACTTCTCCTGGCTTACCAAACACAGGCTCTCTTCAGCTGAGCTTTCTTCTGGATCAACAAGAGCAGTTATTAAACTCTGTATCACGCTGATGACTGATCTGAAGCCCATGTGTCTTTTCGGACATCTCTCAATCTGTTACATAACCACCCATAAAATCGAAATCTGAAATAGTCTGTAATTCAAAGTTGAAATTCCATCAATCCTAAACCAATTGAAAACATCAGAATAAGTGACAGCTAGAGGTAAAGCCGAGGAAACTTTACCAGGAATGTCACAGATGGGCATACTTGATCCTGGATTACCAGTCATCCACGAATCACATGTCCTGTTAACACATTTCTTCAGATGTCTATAAACACTAAAATCCAGGGGCTGCAACTTGTGAGAACTATGTGGAGGAAATGATAGGACACTAATCTTCAATTATCCTTTCCAAAAAAATCCAGAAACAAAAAACGTAAATTATTTAATAAGAAAAATAGGCTTAATATTGTTATCAAATAACATGTGCCAACTTGCCCCATTTATTTTGAGCCAACTTGCCCATCCCTACCATTTGGTACAAAAACGATTACCAGTCCACACCAAGAAACCTTGAATTAATAATTTTAATGCTATAGAATCTTTAAACCATAAGGAAAACTATGTTATCAATGAAAACTAATCTTTATGAATGTATAGATGTTATAGCAAATAACAGAAAGATTAAAATATTTACTTACTACCATCAAAATAAAGAATTGTCTCATAAATTCGAGCTCCTACGTTCTATCGCTATAGAATTTTGCTGGTAATTGAGGAACCACGTGGCAATTACACAGTATATGTATTGCAGTTATCCTATTGGTAAACTTTAAAGTCATGTTGAGTATGCCAACTTACCCCTGTAGCCAAACTAGCCCCGGGCTCCCCTACTATATATAATTGAAGTTAGTTGCTTACTTGACAAAATAATAATATGAACTGAATTATCATGGGCCTACAGATGACTGTTATTTATATGAAAACAAATAAATTATTTTTGCGTTAGATTCAGCCATCCTCAACCGGTGGGTTTCCCGTGAACCATCGCCCGGAGGTTTCCGTACGAATTCATGTTTTATTTAAAATTATTTGTTATTTATAAGTATATATTTTTTTCTTCGTTAAACATGGCGTTGAGGAATCGGCAGCCCTATAAGTTTATTTTTATCGTAACATATCTCGCGAGAATTTTTCCCTCTGTTTTACTAAAGGTAATTAATGCAAATGCTTACATAATATATATATATATATATATATATATATATATATATATATATATATATATATATATATATATATATATATATATAGGTGTGTGTGTGTGTGTGTGTGTATTGGGGTTCCTTGGGGTGAGGAAAATTGTCTCAGGGGTTCCTCAAAGTGTCAAAGGTTGGGAAACACTGTGTTAGATAAATACAAAGGATATAGAAAGGATAAAAATATTCATTAAATATATCACGATAATGTATAATACGGGTCAATAGTAGCCCACTATACTAATCTAGACATTCATTATCAGGGCTTGCCTTCCCACCCCCTGCCCACCTGTTAGGGTGTGTCTGTCAGGGGGAAACCACCCACTAAAATGTCTGTCATTAACATCACAGCATATAGGATAGAAGTTGCTATTGTAGTACAAATTTTACTTGGTATCTCCAATGTTGGATGCAGTTCCTGTCTCCCCCTCCCCCTCCCCTCTCATTGTGGGGTATCTATCAGGGGGTAACCACCCACTAATATGTCTGGTATTACCATCACAGCATTCTAGGATGTGCAAGTGCTATTGTAGTACAAATTTTACTTGATGTGTCCGATGATAGATGGAGATCCTGTCTCCCCCTCCCCTTCCCCCTTCCCCCCACTCGTTGTGGGGTGTCTCTCAGGGGGTAACTACCCACTAAAATGCAGATCCTGTCTCCCCCTCCCCATCCCACTCTTGTGGGGTGTCTGTCGGGGGTAACCACCCACTAAAATGTCTGGCATTACCATCACAGCATTCTAGGATGTGCAGTGCAATTGTAGTACAAATTTTACTTGGTATCTCCAATGTTGGATGCAGATCCTGTCTCCCCCTCCCCCTCCCCACTCATTGTGGGGCATCTGTCAGGGGGTAACCACCCACTAAAACGTCTGTCATTACCACCACAGTATTCTAGGATGTGCAGTGCTATTGTAGTTTAAATTTTACTCGGTATCTCCTAAGTTGGATCTAGATCCAATTAACCCCCCCTTTTCAGTGTGTCTGTCAGGGGGAACCCACCCTCCAAAATGTCTGTCACTGGTCATTCTATAATCAGGAGAGTCTGCAGATATATTATATATTAGTTTCATCTGGTATCTCATATATTGGATCTAGACCCAAAATCTAACGAGCAATTAGTGGTGCTTGTTAAGTAAGCCACCCATATATTTTCGGCAGACGGTCAGTTTCACAGTTTACAAGTCTACTCCTAACTACCTGTAGGGGTTACAGTCGATATCTCGTTCGTTGTATCTCAATGGTCCGGGCAGCCGGTCTATATATGGTCAATATATACATTAAACAAGGTGGGCGACATAACACATCCCTGTCTTAGCCCACTTCCAACTGGGAACCAGTCACTTTGCTGTCCATCCAGCTGTACACAGCTGCACACACGTTGGTACCAGTTCTTTAGTATCCTTATCACTTTCAGTGGTATACCATAGTGTTCTGCCACTCTCCACATTCCATCTCTCCATACTGAATCAAACGCTTTCTCCAAGTCTATAAAAGCACAGAATATTGGCTTTGCATACCCCATCTCTTCTCAATTATCTGTCTTAAGGTGAAAATTTGATCCACTGTTGACCTTCCACTTCTAAAACCACACTGCTGTTCTCTAAGTTTCTCTTCTACTATAGGTCTTATTCTGTTAAGTATTACTCTCATGAATATCTTCCCTGGGACTGACAGTAAACTTATGCCCCGATAGTTACCACACTCCCTTTTGCTTCCCTTATTTTTATATATAGGTATCATAATTGCCTTTTTCCAATCACTTGGTACCACCTCTGTTTTCCAAACTATGCTAAAAACAACTCTTAATGTATGTATGTATGTATATATATCTAATAAAAGGAGCCCATAAAAACACCAAAATGTAGAGAGAATAGTACTATATTTCAGAGACTGCTGTCTCTCTCTTCAGGTATATGAATGAGAAACGTTTACAGAAAAGGTGGTATTTATACCAAGAGATCCGTCCACAAGTAAGCCAATTTAGGTCACCCCCGCTGATAATCTTCCTTTAATCTTCTTAAACGTTGGTTGAATGAAAACTTCGTCGACGACATCTGAAATCCACTCGCCTTTTGAGAGTTCATTACCTGCTTCTCTTTTATTAAGGCCGATTCCATCATTTGACCTATTCTTGTACCGGCAGTTGCTGCATATAAATTACAACGTGACAAATTTTCCAGTTTTATTCTATGGTTATGCTCATTTATATGGTTGAAAATAGCCGAGTTCTATTGTCCATACCTAACTGACCGTTTGTGTTGTATTAATCTCTGGGGAAGTGATTTACCTGTAAATCCGATGTAAGATTGGTCACAGTCCTGGCATGGGATCTCATAGACCCCAGAGTCCTTGGGAGATGTCTTTTGTTGGACGTTAATCAGGGATTTGGCTAAGGTGTTTGGGTAGGTAAATGCAAAAGGGTTGGATTTCCCAAGGGTGTGGGTTATTCTCTTAATCGTCTCCAGGTGAGGAATTTTTATTTTTATTTTATTGTTGGGTGTGTCTCTGGTCTTGTCTTTTGGGGTCGGTAGAAAATTATGTTTGCTTTTTGAATTGCTTTCACAATTATATGGTCAGGATACTTTAAAGACGAAAGTTGCTTGCGAATTAGTTCAAATTCTATTTCCAGGAAATCTGGGGAACAAATTCGTAAGGCTCTTAAGAATAGGTTGCTAGCTACACCTATCTTGATAGTAATGTCGTGATAGCTAAAGTAGTGAATATATGAAAGTGAGAACGTTGGTTTTCTGTATATGGTAAATTTGTATTCTGTCGTGTCTCTGATTATTAAAACATCAAGAAAAGGAATTTAAAGTTGAATGGGAAACATAAATATAATCAGAAAGCGTTCTAGTAACGGGACCATATCCCACTCTATCAGACACTTCGAGGTCGACAAGAAACGAAAGTTGTAACTTTTACTACGGGACTGAATGAAAGGGTCTCTCTCTCTCTCTCTCTCTCTCTCTCTCTCTCTCTCTCTCTCTCTCTGGCTACGAAACTTTCTGGGGAAAGTCAACAGTATCATGAATAGTGATCCTGAATTGACTTGGCGAGGACCAGACAACAAATGCAAATTTAATAGAATATGGAATTTAGGCCAAAGAACCGACGCTGGGATCTGAGGTCATTCAGCGCTGAAAGGGAAATTGAATTGAGAGTAGAAAGGTTAGAAAGGCGTAACAGGAGGAAAACCTTTTGCTGTTCTACTATGAATCAATAGAAAGTGGAAATGAAATGGAAGAAAGACAATATGAACGGATGCACAGTAAAAGGAATGAAAGGGGTTGCATCTAGGGGCTTAGGGAATTCTGCAAAGAACCTTCAATAATGCTTACAGTGCACCGCATGAGCTGCACTGATATCACTACTTCCTACTGAGCAAAATATATCAAGGTCTGTCTCGGACAGCGTCCAAGATTTTGCACGCCGAATGAATGATAGAATCTTATGCTCAAGTTAAAGGGAAAGATTTGAGTTGATCACAGACACGAAATCTTAACACGCAAATGCAACAGAACGACCTATTCTGAACGGCATTTGAAATAAAAACTAAAATGAAGATAAACTGATGTGTACAAAAATTGATTTCTGATTGAAGTTCTTTTAATATAAAATGCAATATAGCTACCAATACCTCCCGCAGTCTCCCTTTCTTCCCTTCTTAAGACTCCCCCTCAATCATCCACGTCAGGAGAGCTCTCGAGATAATTATTCAGCTGAGCTACAGAACTTTTGTAAAATTCAATCTTCCTGACGTAACTATCTCGGCGTCTTTCGTCAAAGTTTTATTTTCTCTCGCTTGTACAAACAAACAAACAAGAGATCACAACTGGAATTGAAGCAGATCACTTATGAATTTAAAACCTTTTCAGTCACTTTTTTTTTAAAACGTTTGAAAAATTCCGTTTGGGACTATTTTCGTTCAATTGTATTATTGACGTTGTTCATTCAGTAATGGGCTTAATTTGAAGATGACTGTAATATAAAACACTATTATATCTAAGATACAATTATGAGAAAGTGAGCACATTCCTCTGATTTTGATGTTTGTTTTTAACCAAATTATTGAGGGACCTTTTGAATGATTGTTCTTCTAAACACTTGGTCGAATTAATCATGATTTTAAAAGGCGGTAAAACCAATTTTATAGCACAATTTAAATAATGGACTTTCATTGTATCTATGTAATATCAACTGCAATCTTAATATAAAATATATCCAACTTTGAGGTCAAGACTTTTAGATATGCCTCAGAAAAAAACAAAAAGGATCAGTTAGTTTGTCGAACGAATATGGCGGATATCTATGAAAACACGTTTGTCTAATCTTTCAATCGGTGAGATGCAATACAGACTCAGCATATTCAGCTCTCATGAGAGAGAGAGAGAGAGAGAGAGAGAGAGAGAGAGAGAGAGAGAGAGAGAGAGAGAGAGAATAAACATTATGGTAAATTTCCATCCAATCACCAGGTGGATAAATTCAATCATCCAGACTCTCTGGAAGCAGTCATCCAGCCGTCTTCTGGACTTCCTCATCTGGTCATTCTAGAAGTCTTTCATAGATGAACATGATTCTATTGTTGAGCTTATCTGTATTTATCAAGTAGAAGATTAATATATTATATATATATATATATATATATATATATATATATATATAATATATATATAATATATATATATATATATGTGTGTGTGTGTGTGTGTGTGTGTGTGTGTGTGTATATATATGTATATGTATGTATATATATACATACATACATACATATATATATATATATATATATATATATATATATATATATATATATATATATATATATATGTATATATATCAACATTAATTAAATAAGTAAACAAAAAAATCCGAATCCTTCCAGGGTCAGATTCGAGGATAAAATTGACCAGGTCCCGAAATACCCAGGCAGAGCAAATGCAATATACGATACATATTTTAAAAAGAAAGAAAAAACCACCATACCGTATAAAGGTATGGGATCAGTGAGGGGAAGGAGAGCTTTGTTATTAAAGGATTCCTTAAAAAAGAACCATCAGATTGAAAAAGGGGAAAAACCTCAGCGATATCCTGACGCTTAATCTTGAGCGAAAATAGGACCTGCCATAGTGGCATTGTGTAATCTCTCTTTATAACTTTTTTCTTTTTATTTTTATTTATTCCTTTATTTCCCTTAGTCTGTGGAGGTATATTTTTATGAATTCTGTATGTCCCTATTTGTCAGCATTATCTAACAGAAAGTTGTGTTGGAATTTTGACAAAAAATTAAACCAAAAAGTGGACCTTAGCGGCATTCTCTAGTTTATTTTTATTCCTTTTTATTTTTTACGTTTGTTCTGACATTTAATTTTAACATTTTTCTTTGCTTTGTGAAGGTATTTTAATATAGTTCCTTGCATATTTGTGATTGTTTGTTAGCATTATTGGGCATAAAATGGTATCAACATTTTAACAAAAACGTAACAAAAAGGGGACCGAGTCAGTGACAAAAGGTGCTCTCATTTCGAAATTTATATTCAATGCAACTGCAATATATTCTCTTCGAAAATATATATTAAAGAAAATATTCTGCAACATATCCCAAACTGACGTCACTGCTGTAGAGAAAATAAAAATTAAACTCGAATAAATAATCCTCTAATGGAAGCCACTTAACCATTTCTTAACAAACCCAGCGGAACCTTCCACCTACAACATTTCATAATCTGATTCCAACAGACGGTGATGCTTTGAGCAATTTGGCCTCGCTTTGGATATTCATCTATTTGTGTTCAATTGACATCTAAGAGACATTTAATGCTCGATGCTTCTGGGGTCGCCTCCCCCTCCAGATGTCTGAAGTGTTCATTGCCATGATCATGAATTTAACTCATTAATTTGATTGAATTTTGACTTATTATTTCAAGGAACGTTTTTTGACCTATCAGATCAACCTCATTTCAGGGAGGTTGTAAAGGGTTTGGGTTCCGAACCTCACTGGAAAATGGGTTTGTTGTTTGGGGGTTATATGTTGGCGAGAGGTTGTGATCATAAATTGTAGTGAGGTTGTTATTTGGAACTACTTTTCGTTTAATCAATCAATCTATATATATATATATATATATATATATATATATATATATATATATTATATATATATATATATATAGTATGAATAATAACTTGATCACGAAGTATATAAAACGTGATGCTTTATTTATATATATAGTATATATAAATATATATATATATAGATATAGTATATATATATATATTATATATATCATATATATATATATATATATATAATATATATATATATATTATATATTATATATATATATATATATATATATATATAAATATATATATCACACATATCCACAGGTGAAAAATAAGAGACAGGGTGTAGGTCCTGACCGGTTTCGGCTTTATTTTCAAACCATTGACAAAGGACTGATACATAGTATTAGAATTCACGAGTATATATACTACAAAGACAGTACTGACGAACATACACACAACCGTTTGAGACTACAGATCCACCCACAGGCAGGTGTCAAGGTAGGTGTGGCTTTCAAAAATAATTTGGCTAAAATTTACAATAAATTCTCAAGGGATACTACCGCTTAGGGTACAAGTCCACACCTGACAGGTGTCAGGGAGGCGGGGTTGAACATCTCATTACCACTACTGCCCCCTTTACTGTGTTTACAGATATAATAATCCTATTTTTCATATATCTCTACAGCCTACCTTAAAATTTAAAGAGTTTACAAATTTCTTTTGATATTAAAGGATCAAGTTTATACATTCCTTGACTGATGTTCATATTATTGTTGTAACTTTCTTTTATAAAGCTAGATTCAATGATATTCCTTTCCAATGCATTATTAGAACACACCAGGTTTTTTGCCCCTTCCCAGTTAATAGCATGATTGTTCTCACGAACATGTACAAATATACCACTATTTCCCTGTGCATATCTCACACATTGTTTATGTTGTTCTATTCTTTTTTCCAGTGCTTTCCCCGTTTGACCAATGTAAAAGTTGTCACAAGACTTACACGGGATTTTATATACACATCCTTTGGCATTGTCGCGGGAGTTCTTAATAAAGTACCTGTTTCATTGTTTTATTGTTTTTAAAAACTACATTAACACCAAAATTCTTCAGTAGATGTGGAATATCTTTCATATTACTATTATAAGGTAGTACAAGCAAATTTTTGTTGTTGTAAGGTTCTTTTTTATTTTGATACATGGTCTTTTTTTGCCGCTTATAATGCATTGCTTAGTACATTATCCGGATATTTCAGTTTCTTGCCTGTATTCCGAATCTTATCTATTTCCTCATCTATATATTCTGGGCTACATACCCGTAGTGCTCTTAAAAACATGGAAGCAAACACTGATCTTTTAACCTTATTGTTTTGTCCAGAATAGAAATGTACATAGGAAGAAATATTAGTAGGTTTTCTGTAAACACTATACTTAAACTCACTACTATTTCTCCGTATGAGGACATCCAAAAAGGGTAGGCATTCATCTTTTTCTATTTCCATAGTAAATTTAATTGATGGTACTAATTGATTTAACCTGGCAAAAAAGTTATTTACATCTTCATTCCCTGGCCATACACAAATTATGTCGTCAACATATCTAAACCAAGGTACATTGCTTGGAATTATATTATTTAAAATTTTCTTTTCAAAAAATTCCATATATAAATTTCTTAGCACCGGGGACAGAGGGTTTCCCATTGCCATACCAAAATTTTGTGAGTAGAATTTTCCATTGAATTCAAATTTACAGTCTTTCACACATAATTTTATTAGTTCAATTAAGTGCTTTTAGAAAATGGAATATCCAGTTGTTTGTTTTCTAATAATTCCGATAGAAACTCCAATAAGTCATCAATAGGCACTTTTGTGAATAGAGATGCTATATCAAAGCTCAAAAGTTTCGATTCACTATTAACTTTTACACTATTTAGTTTATCTATCAGGTCCACATTATTCTTAATATTGGCATTAGAGATGTTACCTACCAATGGGTTAAGGATATCCACTAAATATTTTGCGAATTTATAAGATGCGGAACCCACTGAGCTGATAATTGGTCTGGCAGGGAAGTTTGTTTTATGGGTTTTTATCGTACCATACATATACGGTAGCGATGGAGAGGTCACACACACCTTCTTTATAAGGCTTTCGTTGCCTTTTAACAGATTTTTCACTTTTTTATTGAAACCACTATTCACACTTTCTATCGGGTTCTTATTTAATTCTTTACAAGTGCTATTATCACCCAAAAGACTTTCCATTTTTTCTATGAATACATAGAAAAAATGGAAAGTCATTTCCCTCTCAGTTTATGTGACGTCATTGCAAGTCTGGCGACGCAGTATTATTCTATCACTGTGATTCCAAGGAAGCCCAAGGGACAGACAAAGAACCATCTGAACGTCCCAGTCGCCATGTAAAGATAGGAAGAGCAGCGTTCATTAGGAGAAATTGCAAACAGAAAACGGTTGCTTGTTCACTAAAGTGCGTTTCATAGAGTGATTGTTTTTAATATAGATGTCGCTTTCTTGATGGATTTTCTTAAGAGAATAATATGTAACTTAATAATATATGGTGGGTTTATAATAAGATAATTCATACCTTGATAATAATCAAATCCATTTTACATATTTAGACCTGCATCATCCTTTTTTAGGCCTATACTAAAATACAGTATCATCTTCCCTCATCAACTCTTCCTTGCGACCAACTGTCATGGTAATCCTTTATAGCAAAGAATGATAAGTTAAAGGAAATGGTAATGCATCTTCTTCGAGTAGGTCTGCAGCAAGGATGCATCCGTGCAATTGTCGGAGGCGCCTGTTCTCATGATGGTTCGAGAATCGTCAGGTGGGATATGGAACTCAACAGGCGCCGACGTGTCGTAAGAAACGCCGCGTATTATGAGGCAACATTTCGTCAGATCCTTCTAAAAAGTTCCTGTCATCTCGGGAGTCTGTGACGTTTGCTGGTAGGCCCCGCCCCCCAGATCGCCGTATATATATGACTGACGAAGTAGAAGAGATCAGATCATCAGTGAGAGATAAGAGAAGAAGGAAGAGACGAAGGATAAGAAAGGAAGAAGGCGCACGAGAGTTTGATCGTAATCGGGTCAAGTCATCGAGTCAGAGAGAGAGCGACAGAGAATTTCCGACGTGGAGCAAGCCTTCAGAGAAGGCCTTCGAGTATCAAGAACAGACATTGCTTTCTGCAGGACGGAGTCAAGAAGACGTCTGAAGTTATAGTTCTCCTTTGTGAAGCCGTCGCTTCGAGCATTGATTTTCGACAGCTGCAAAACTGGCCAGCAAGTATTTCATTACCGCATCGTTTCCCCAGTTAACATGCTGTAAGATTTTATTTTGTTATGTAAATAGGAGAAGCCATTCTGCATTTATTTGTGTTAGTAAGCTTTTAAATAAACTTTTGTTCTGTTTGTTTCTTTCTATATTCGTATCCCGAGTTTCAACTGTTGGTGTTGACACCAGCTCATTCGTCAGACTATCAGGTACATTGTTCACCAATTAGGTCAACATGAGCAAATTGGAACTCGAACTCTAATACCTTTTTCTAGTAAGGAGCACATTCTAACCACAGAGCCACGTGCATATATATATATATATATATATATATATATATATATATATATATATATATATATATATATATATATATATATATATATATATATATATATATATATATATATTATAAAAGCGAATTCCACAGTAAAATGATAGTCAGAAATCCAAGCGCTTTCGTCTTTACTCAGACAATGTCACGTGCATCTACTGTGATTTTTTAAATATTATACGTATATATATATATATATATATATATATATATATATATATATATATATATATATATATATATATATATATATATATATATATATATATACTTCTAGGGCACAATTTTTTCACGGATACAACATTCATTGAATAGAATGGCTTTTTCACTGTTTACCATCTTTTTTGAAATTGATTCATATTTTCTAATTATTTTCTTCACTTCATTGTTCAGGTTACTAATGGACACATAATGGGGTTCTTCCATTTACTCCAGTATTTTTACAAAAACGCGACAGCTGTTTCGTCAACCTATACGTATTGACGTTATCAAGCGTACTGATACAAATATGTTGTTGTTGTTTTTGATTTAGCTGACCTTGTGTCAGCACGGGCTCTTGCTCACAGAGCAGCCCGTAAGATACAAATATGAGCCTACATGCGTTTTGTGACGTCATGAGGACGGAAAGGTAGTACAATTGCCAGATACCTAGTTTTAAATATTTACAAAAGACTATAGTGAAACATAAAATAAGCAAACAAAATAAATATGTTAACAGAAATTATATCAAAAGTTGAAAGTAAGTTATTATATACAAATACATAATATATATTAATTACATATATGTTTAATTAACAAAATGTCAGTGTGCGCTCCTGTCCGCGTGTGGTAGTGGTCTTGTTCCACGCGTCTGAAGGGCTGCCCTCCTACACGAGGGCAAAGATCGGTCTGCCTCGCGTTGGATGTTAAGGTTTGGGCGTTGCGTGGCGATTCTGACGGCTTCTGATATCAATAAACGATTGTAGTTGCCTTTCCTTGTGGATTATTTTGGTGTTTGTGAGAAGTTCTTGCAAGGATGGTTTTTTATTGTGGGTATCCACAAAGTGCTGGTGAATAGCACCTTGGTTTCTGTGGGCCTGCATGCGACGTTTGAGTGTAGTAGTTTGTGTGTCCGATATAGCATTTTTTGGGGGGACTGACATTGCTCGTCAGCACAGACAAACTTGTAAACTATATCAGATTCAACCTCTTTCTCCGTCGATGGAGCCGTACTATTTCATTACCAGTGAGGCCGTAAGATTTGGCTTGCAGTAAAATTCTTGCTGTTATTTTGTTATATGGTGCTAGGGGGTGGTTCCTCTTCACAGTATACCAAGGAGGGCTTTCCTTTCGTCTTCATGGTGTTTGTTGTATGATATCTGATGGTATATCACTATTTCTTTGTCTTTGTCTTGTGTGTTGTCTCTCGGGTCGGGTTTTGAAAAGCCTCTAATCTCTTTTTGACAAACTTGCTGGATCATGTCATCTGGTATCCGTTTTTTGTGAGCAGCTGTTGAACTCTGTTAATTTCTTCGTTCGTCGCTTTCCACGTCGAACAGTGTGTTAAGCACGTTTTATGTATGCATTTACCACAGACCGTTTATATGCATCAGGGCATTCTCCTCTAGAATTTAAGCATCTCCCAGCATCTGTCTTTTTAGTGTATACGGTGGTATTGTATTTGTTGTTTGAGTTTTTTTCTGAGGGGTCACAAGTACGTCCAAGAAGGGGAGCATTTTCTCATTACTTTTTTCTACCGCAAAATTCAATGTAGAATTTGCTCGGAGTTTATTCACTAATTCATCTATGTCATTTTCGCCCTTTGTTGTGATAAAGATATCATCAATATATCTCCCATAGATTCTGGGTTTTGGGTGTTCTTCAAAAGTGACCTCTTCTGTGTGTGCCATGTATGCGTTTGCAAAAAGAACCCAACGGGGGGAACCCATTGCTACGCCGTCCTTTTGCCGATATATTTCGCCCCTATGTGAGAGGAATGGGGCTTCCTTTGTACATGCTTCTAGCATCTCTTTCAAGATCTTTTCGGGTATCGGTAATGGTGGTTTTTCAGACCGGTATATCTTGTTCATGATGATTTGTATTGTTTCATCCACTGGTACGTTAGTAAATAAACTTTCGACGTCCAGAGATGCTATGTCTTCGTCGGGTGTGGTGTCTTGCAGTAGATCGATGAATTCCGTCGATGATTTTAGCGAGAACGTTGAAGGAATGTACGGCGTTATAATTTCGTTCAATTTCTTAGCCACTTTATACATGGGGGATGTCATTTGGGATATAATGGGCCGTAATGGGTTTCCCTGTTTGTGGATCTTGACTTTGCCGTAGCAGTATCCGGGTGCAAAGTCTCCAATGATTTTTGGAAAGTTTACTGTTCTCTGTTCTTTGTTCGCGAACAAAGAACAGAGAACAGTAAAGCTTTATGTTCCACAATTGCAATTTAATTTTTTGGGAAAAAATGTGAGGTGCGTTTGATGAGGATTCTATTGTTACAGATACATATATATGAGATATAATATATATATATATAAGATATATATATATATATATATATATATATATATATATAGATATATATATAATATTAATATATATAGATATATATATATATTATATATATATATATATAATATATATATATATATATATATATATATAATATATATATATATATATATATATATATATATTATATTATATATATATATATTGGGGGACAATGGCCACTGATCAGGTATTCAGTTACGTTCTGTAATTACAGGTATTTCAATACGTGGTGTGAAGCCTGTACTGTATATCATGTATATTTTTCATAATAGTTTATGATACACAGGTTATATAAAAATTGAGAAAGAGTAATACAACCATATTACTTGGATACCTAACATAATAAAAATATATATCCCCCAAATCAAATTATCCTACAAAACTAAAAGTTCTGTATAGTAAGTTAACAAAAGAACCTTAAATTATTTTGAAAATTCATAAAATGTACAAACTATTACTTTACACAAAGCAAACATTCCCTTTCTGCCTATGACAAGGTTCTAAAATATATAAAAAAAACTTTTGAGCGATTATTAAGACTTACAAATATATATAATATATAGTCTTACAAAAATCAAATCATTCCCTCCTGCAAGAACTATTTATAATCGTATATTTAAAAAAAAACTATCAGTGGTCACCGAGTGCCAGCAGCTTCTTGCAGTTGCAATGTCAAAGGCAGAATGAAGAGGGAATTAGGTCTGTGACTGACAGATGGAATATATAAAGCTTTCCCAGATCTCAGTTCAGTCGGTCTGCCTTTTTTCCTGTTCTTGAAAGAGAGAGAGAGAGAGAGAGAGAGAGAGAGAGAGAGAGAGAGAGAGAGAGAGAGAGCTATAACTGAAATATATAAAGGTCTGTTTCTACAAAAGGTAAAACGTGTTTCAAAGTCTGGACACGATGTTAACCACAGTCATTCTTATTTCATTCGCCGTTTGTGTTCGTCAAGCAAATTTGTTTCTGCTTCTGTTGCAATATTTTTGCTTTGACTTACGTTGCACGTTGTGCGTTTATTTGTTCGGCCCTGTGTTTGCTTATTCTTCAATATTTTTGTCATGAATGTTAAAAAAAAAGTTAATATAAAAACACGAACCTTCACTACAGGTCCTCTTCAGCCGTGACGTTCGAAAGCTCCGATTTATTTATTTACCGATTTATTTATTTATTTATTTATTAAGTTAAACTTCTCATTTCTTAAATATTGTCTATTTTTCCAGACATTTGTTTTTATGTCAAAGTTAACTTCTCCAACCAGAATTTTGGACATTCTCTCTCTTCCGTATTTTTTCTCGTACGTCTCTCCGTCTCATCAGGCATTAGATGATAATTAGACTTTATATTCCACCCTAAAACTCCTTCATATTTTTCAAACCATTTATCACTTCAGTTTGGCCAGCAAGACCCATTTCGTCTTCTTCTCCTTCTAACGATTCACTTATTGGATTCCTGCTCTCTCAGTTGTTCTCGTTCCTTCAAGTTCCCATTTCGCCACTCCTACACTTTTCCTTCTTCTCTATGTTCACCTCCATTTCTTCCGAGTTCGGGTATCTCGCTTTTTATGTATTTGATCCTTCTCATACTTTCATCCCCCCGCCTTTCGATATTCGAGAAACTTCTCGCATATTCTGTCTGTCTCCCCTCTCCTTAAATATCTGTTCGTCTTTCTCCTGTATTCATCTTTCGTTTCTTTTTTTATTATAGCTTCCCCTGCACATTTATGTCATTTCTCATGTTTGTTTTGTTTCTTGGATTTACTAAAACTTTCTTCTTCTTATTCGTACAGTCATTATCATTTTCATCTTCTTCTCGATTTCTCATACGAGTTTTTCCTTCTTTCATCGGATCTAATTAATGTTTGCTGATTGATCACAGACATCACTCGTTTCAACACCAACTTATGTTATAAAAGTTGTTCTCTGCCTTAACAATAATGTAAATCTACATGCTATTTACATTTTTATGATAAATAATAAATGTCACTTATCCTGTGAAACCTGTTAGAATGTAAAATAAAATCTCTGTCTTGGCAAGGATGTATATTTGTAAGTGATTACATAATAAAAATATGGAATGTTATTCCATATATATAAAAGACTAAAACTAAAGAGGTCAACCAGATTGCTTGCAGGAATGTGATCAGACCAGAGACGATAAGATGACGTATACAACAAAGTAGGCTAAGATAACATGCCGTCACCTGTAGTCATTCATTTGTTTATAAACTTTAGTCCAAGCTTCCTGCTTGAGACAAACACCGTGACCTATAGCTCAAGCAGCCTACGTGATTAGTAACTATGTCACCTGATTGTATGTTCGTATGTTCGAGCTACTGTTTGCTTCCTTTATGATTTGTAACCAAGGTGGTAGTCAGAATAGAGTTAGCCATCATCATTGGCAGACCTGTACCTCTTTACCTAAGTTTTATCATGTAGAACAGAACAGAATTAGCCATCATCGTTGGCAGAAGCGATCAAGCCATCGTCATTAGAAGACCTGTACAATCATACCTGATCTTTACCATGTAATCTCAGAGAATATAAGTATTTTTTGTACTTCGTGTTTTCTACAAGAACCTCACATCATTGCCGAATCATCATGAGTTTAACACATCGTCGTCATAACCAAAGAAGATAATACCGACTTCGTAAGTGATCTACAAACCCCAAGACACTCCAATGAGTATGGAAGTGTATTACCAACCGACTTAACGTAAGATTATCGCAAGTCTAACATTACCTCATAGGGCGCCTTATTATACAAGGCAACAGCCCTAATATATTTGCTGTCTAGTTACTTTTGCAACAAATAAACGAATATTTGATTTGGCGTACAACCGCCAGAACGCCAGAGTAAATTCCAGGTAGGCAGGAAAGGATATGAGATACATTCTCTGTCTTGACAATGTTGTAGTTTTGCTTTCTATAATTATTCTTATAATAAATTCATATATACTTATTTTGGTGCAAAACCACAAAATGCCAAAGTAAATTCCAATAATGCAGGAAAGAGAGATAATCGGGTAAAATGCAGACCACCAGACGCCCTCTGCAGGACCTAAACAAAAGTAATGAGGAGCTTTGACGTCTGTTGGGAGGAGATCTGAGCCGTAAAATCACAGCCATCACTTATTTAGGAGTTTCTGAGGAGCCATTCGACACTCGGAAGGAGCGGAATCGAATCCTTTTGTGCCGAAGAATTCTGGGCCAAGAATCGAAGCCTTTTCCCTTTCAGTTAAGACGCCTCTGGGAAGTTTTTTTTTTTTTTTTTTTTTGTTTTTTTTTTTTTTTTTTTTTTTTTTTTTCCCCTTTAGGGAGGATGAGGGCGCTAGACCTGCGCCCCTTCTCATATGGAAGAAGCCAACCTCAGTCCTCTAATTATTAAGGACGCCATTTGCTTAATTCAATTCTCAGGTCAACTGAGTAATATCAAATGTTATTCTGAAGGAACTGGAAAATTTGACTGTCTAATACAGGAGTTGAATCTGGATTGCATCTTTTAGTGATCGGGTAGATTCCCAAATGCCACCATAAAACTGTACAGACTTACATGATGTACACACACACACACACACACACACACACACACATATATATATATATATATATATATATATATAATATTATATATATATATATATAATATATATATATATATTATGGAAAACGATTGACAAGAAACGACAGCTAAAGAGCAGAGGGTCAGAAGAGGACTGGCTGTTCACTAGTGGAGCCAGTTGTTTGATGGATAAAGACTCGACCAGAACGCGTAAGGTTCAGCTCAGCATCTTTAAATTCGACAATTTCAGCCACGGCCTTGTGGTGGCTTGTCCTATAGAGTCACCAGATGCACGATCATGGCTAAATTGAACCTTAAATCAAATGAAAGCTACTCAGGCTAGAGGGCTCCAATGTAGTACGTTTGATGATGACTGGAGGGACGATGACCAACATACCAATTTGCAGCCCTCTAGCCTCAGTAGATTTTAAGATCTGAGGGCGGACAGAAAAAGCCTCTCAATAGGTTTATTTTACACATAAAAAAGTGATCCAATTGTTCTAAGAAATGTTCAACAATGCTGCTAGGAAATAAACTTGAACCTACGTCAACTCTCATTTTTTTTATCTCTTATTTATACTATGTATCAGATTTCCTGCAAGCCAACAATTTGCTTTATATTATATTATGTATATATTATATATATATATATATATATATATATATATATATATATATATATATATATATATATATATATATATATATATATATAATCATATATTGCTACTGTCAAAATGCATATTTCTCCTCTTTGAAACATTTTGTATAAGATTGTGCAACATTTTTTCAGATTCCTAGATAGCTTAGAGATAGGATGTTTTAAATGTATGTTCAGATTTTGCATAACATATCGTAAAAGAATATATAACGTAGAATGTAGAAAGAGAGAGAGATTTTCTTTGTCCATTCGAAACTATGATTGTTTCCCTATTATGTCAGCATTGTGAGATTAGAGGAACTCCGAGATCCGTTTGCTTTCCTAATCTGTCAACACGTTTGATAAGCGAGCTCAAATCTTCAATGTGTTTTGGGAATCTGCCATCATGTGTGATAAGGGGCTTCTGCTTCGGTCGATCGAATCGAGTATGTGTCTTTTTTTAACAGAATCAACTCATACGTGTATGTCTTTGTCAAAGCCACGTGCAGGTTACACATTTTGTACGTAAAGTTGCGTAAGATTTCGAAGCTTCTGGAAGCATTATTGTCTCAAAACGTTTTGTGTCATCCACTGTCCAGTTTCCGTAAGGAAGAGAATTTCATTCGGGCGAAGATTCTCAAACCCTTCAAACTCTCTCTCTCTCTCTCTCTCTCTCTCTCTCTCTCTCTCTCTCTCTCTCCCCGTCGCATAGCACTTTTGATTCCTAAAGTAACGTAACGATTGCGTACTCATTGAATGGTCACTCGTAACTTAAAAATTTCATATTTGATATTTCTTAGAGTTTGTTTAGTGTTAAATAGTGTTTTTTGTGGAATCTGAACAAACATTGTTTCGTAACGGCGCCTGGTTTTTGTGAAAGTGAATTTTTTTTAAGGAAGAAGTTGGTATACCAAGGTAAAGTGTGTTATATTTTTATTAATTGCAACTAATATCTAAAAACTAATAACTGATAGGAACAGTGGTTAGATAACAACTAATAATGGATAGGAACAGTGGTTAACTAATAGCAGATGGTTACGAAGGTTTGGTAAAAACTGATGGTTACAATGTTTTGAGTGAAAAGATTTACACTTTTATACATTGCAAATTTTTGTGTTTTGTGTTTGTTTCATTTTTTTTGCATTTGTTCATTTTCTTGTTGAAGTGTGCCTTTTTATTTTGATATTGTCCACATTTTTTTGTATTTTCATTTGCATTCACAATTTAAGTGACTTAGTTGTTTTCATTGCTTAATCATTGCACAATTAATCAAATTTAGCACTTGTGAATTAATTTCAAATTTTCAATTATTGCCTAACATTTTTGAATTTTGATTGAATTAATTTTCTTGAATTTTGTGATAAATTAATTTTTATTTAATTTTACTTAATTTGATTCAAGAATTAATTAAACTTTATTTTGTTTTCAATTAACAGTAATTTTCCCTGATATTGTGAATTTCACTTATAAATTTTGAGTTTAATAATAAATTTTTGTATATGAAATTTTCTAACAAATATATTTTCATTTGATTATATTGATGTTAGGTAGAAGCATAGAGTGGTAATTAATCTGTTTTCCTTCAATTTACTTGAAGTGACTTAGAACCAGGGAATTACTTAGACTTTTAAAGTTGTTGATGGAGTGATGTCCTTTGATTAATTTAATTACTTACAAGATTACCTCACACCTGTTTTGATGAACTTAGTCTGATTTTCTGCAATATTGGTAAGTTGTTAAGGGATCACTGTTGCCTTTAGAGTATTCAGTCGTTTAATACCTGTGATGAGGGTTCAGGTGTCTGGCTTTTGTGAGGTATCAGTTAATGAATGGTAATTGGGGTAACCAGATACTTGGCACTTTGTCGCAATATATATATATATATATATATATATATATATATATATATATATATATATATATATATATATATATATATATATATATATATATATATATATATAATAAAAGGAGCCCATAAAAACACCAAAATATAGAGAGAATAGTACTATATTTCAGAGACTTCTGTCTCCCTCTCAGTAGATGAATTGGAGAAAAGTTTACAGAAAAGGTGTTATTTATACCAAGAGGTCCATCCACAGGCAAGCCAATTTAGGTCACCGCTGATAATCTTCCTTTAATCTTCTTAGTGTTGGTTGAATGAAAACCTTGTCGATCGTATCTGAAATCCATGCACCTTTTGAGATGTTCATTACCTGCCTCTCTTTTATTAAGGCAGATTCCATCATTTGACTCCTGTACCGGCAGTTGCTGGTATAAATTACACGTGACGAATTCCAGTTTATTCTATGGTTATGTTCATTTATATGGTTGAAAATAGCCGAGTTCTGTTGTCCATACCTAACTGACCATTTGTGTTGTATTAATCTCTGGGGAAGTGATTTACCTGTAAATCCGATATAAGATTGGTGACAGTCCTGGCATGGGATTTCGTAAACCCCAGTGTCCTTGGGAGATGTCTTTTGTTGGACGTTAATCAGGGATTTGGCGAAGGTGTTTGGGTAAGTAAATGGAAAAGGGTTAGATTTTCTGAGGGTGTGGGTTACTCTCTTAATCGTGTCCATGTGAGGAATTTTTATTTTATTGTTGGGTGTATCTCTGGTCTTGTCTTGAGGGGGTCGGTAGAAAATTACGTTTGCTTTGTGAAATGCTTTCTCTATTATATGGTCAGGATACCTTAAAGACATAAGTTGCTTGCGAATTAGTTCAAATTCTTTTTCCAGGAATTCTTGGGAATAAATTTGTAAGGCTCTTAAGAACAGGTTGCTAGCTACACCTATCTTGATAGTAATGTCTCAATAGCTAAAGTAGTGAATGTATGAAAGTGAGAACGTTGGTTTTCTGTATATGGTAAATTTGTATTCTGTCGTGTCTCTGATTATTAAAACATCAAGAAAAGGAATTTTGTTGTCGGTTTCCCATTCAACTTTAAATTTGATGCTGGGCACTAATGTGTTTAATTTTGAGAGGAATTCATTAAAATTGCCCCACCCATTATCCCAAAATGTTAGGATATCATCCATATCTCATCCACAGCATGTTTTTGGGTTTTATTGCATTTATTACTGTAGTTTCAAAGTATTCCATGTACAGATTGGCTAAAACAGGACTTAAGGACTACCCATACTACACCCAAATTTTTGCTTGTAAAATGATTCCCTGAATGAAAATACGTTATTAGATGCACATAATTCAACTAACTTTGTTATTTTGTCAAGCGCCAATGGGAAATGATCTGTATAGGGGGATAATTTTTCCCTTAAAAACGGAAGAACGTCCTGTACTGGTACCTTTGTGAATAGGGAGTCTACGTCAAGGCTAAAAAGTTGTATGTTGTGAAGTGGTATATGTGCTTCTCTGAATTTGTGACAAAAATCTTCCGAATGTTTAATGTGACTGGGAGAAAAAGTGCCTAAAAAGGGGAAAGGAGGCCAACTAACCATTTAGAAATTTTGTAATTGAAAGCTCCGGCACATGAAACGATGAGTCTAAATGGAAGATTGTCTTTGTGAGTTTTGGGAAGGCCATAAAATTAGGGTAATTTAGGATTAATTACTTTAAATTTCTCTAATAGTTCAATACTCTTTTTGTCTTGGCCAATTAATCTTACTTTCCGAAAAAATTCTGTGGGAACGTGTTGGAGGGGATTTTTTGTCAGTTTTTCGTAAGTATTTGTGTCGCTAAGGAGCTGGTTGATTTTGTCGAGGTAGAAGCCTTTGTCCATTATTACTTACCCAAACACCTTAGCCAAATCCCTGATTAACGTCCAACAAAAGACATCTCCCAAGGACACTGGGGTTTACGAGATCCCATGCCAGGACTGTGACCAATCTTATATCGGATTTACAGGTAAATCACTTCCCCAGAGATTAATACAACACAAACGGTCAGTTAGGTATGGACAACAGAACTTGACTATTTTCAACCATATAAATGAACATAACCATAGAATAAACTGAAATTCGTCACATGTAATTTATAGCAGCAACTGCCGGTACAGGAGTCAAATGATGGAATCTGCCTTAATAAAAGAGAGGTAGGTAATGAACATCTCAAAAGGAGAATGGATTTCAGATACGATCGACAAGGTTTTCATTCAACCAACACTTAAGAAGATTAAAGGAAGATTATCAGCGGGGGTGACCTAAATTGGCTTGCCTGTGGATGGACCTCTTGGTATAAATACCACCTTTTCTGTTAACTTTTCTCATTCATCTACCTGAAGAGGGAGACAGCAGTCTCTGAAATATAGTACTTTTCTCTCTATATTTTGGTGTTTTTATGGGCTCCTTTTATTAGATGGAATTCTGTTGTTACAGAACATTTTACCAGTCATATATATATATAGATATATATATATATATATATATATATATATATATATATATATATATATATATATATATATATATAAAATAATTAAAATTCAAGACCTTCCATCTTAGACGGAGGCAATTTCATTAACCTCCTAACTGGAGCAAATTTAATCCAAGAATATCTTTTAAGTGCATAAAATTTATGGTCTCTGGAGAGAAATCCCATTTGTTTCCTTCGTCTTCTCTGGAAGTCCAGCCACTGCTGTCTCTCACTCTCGATTTAATTGGAGCGAAAATAATCCCTTGAAATTAAGCCTCTCTCTCTCTTTTTGTCACTTAATATTTTGGGAGAAATGTTAATTTATTTGACGTTGCAGATTCCTGAATAAGTCTCGTAAAAACGAATGAAGCTCGTTTTCATCACTTGTGGTGTGTAACTTTTTTTCTTTTTCTTCTTGAATGACAGGTCTACTATGCAAAGATATTAACATTTCCCTCTTGAACCGGAGAAAACCGTCAGTTCCGAAATCATTTTATGACAGTTACTACAAGTTCGCAAGAGGTACTTGACCCTTACCTATTCATTTATTCGTTTTTTTTTTTTTTTTTCATTTTTAATATCACAGGAGGCAGTTAGAAAGTAAAAGCATCAGTGATAAAACTGAAGCCTTTTTATTAAATGAGAAAAATGTCAGGGACATCAAGTTTCTGGAAATATCTCTTGGGGCTTCTCCTGATTTTCGTTTAATGGTCGTCATGCACGTAGTACCGTCAAGATTACCTTACAAGAAGTCAGTGAAAATAAACGTCCAAGTTTAGAAACTGTTTTAAAGTTACCGGTATATTTTTCTCTTAATATTGTGGAGCTTTCAATTTAAAAAATGATACCACGAACCAAAATATCGTGGTAAATACGATAATTTTCCATGAGCCATACGAAGTTAGGAGAGGTAAAAGTAGAAATGGCGGCAACACTGGACTGAACAACTCATGATGAGGTAGTCAGTAGTTTGGTGTTGTGGTGTGATCCCTCACTAAGACATCCGTTAAACGTGTTCGTTTAAATTTATTTCCTCTGCCCCTATGTGTTCTTTAGCGTTCGTTGATACGATTAATGAACAGCTTAAGCCATAGATACTAATATTGTCCTTCGGAGGAAGCGTTAAAGAGGAATAATTTAACAAATGAAAATCGTGGTGGCGTGAGGCCTTCGGGGAGACGATTAGATGCCACACAGCACCAGAGAGGTCAGTTCTGTCTTCCCGAGTTTTCAATTGGTTTTCTTCAACTCTACAGCAATTTGGATTTCAACGAGACTAGGTAGGAGGTTAAGTTTATAAATAAAATGGTTCGTAAAGGTATATTTAAGGAAAATGTAGACGTTTCTAACAACGAATATCGTTTAACATCGAATGATATACTACTGTACAATTTTACTTGTAGCTCCTGATTTTCCTATCTTAATTTATGCTTTTAACGTTCCTGACATTGTTTATTTCGCAGTAAAGACAGTGCATATTTCGACATTATAACTGGGGCACCAAATGGTCACCCAGTGACGATTAATTGTCGTCTATGATAATATATAATAAGAATTTTTGACTACTGGGCGACCAGGCAAATCCCCAAAATTGACAGGGAATCATTAAGAAATTGAAATAAATTTCTATGTTATCGAAACATTTTTACTGACAATTTCCCATACCATTCAACCTGTATACAACTGTTGTAACAAATCCATTTTTGTAGGGGACGGGAGGGGCTAAGGTTGGCTATCAAGTTTGGGCATGGAATAATCCTCTTTAATCATAGAATTCTGAGGGTCTACAGTTGTCATTTTCAAATCCCACTAAAAGTTGTCGTTTTAGGGGCTCCGCTTGGGGGAACAATCGCCCCAGACCCCCCTGGCTTTATGCCTCACGCCTACGGCTCTTGGCAGTATTACTATAGTACTATTCCCCATCGCCCAGTCAGAAATTTCCGTAAAATAAGCGCTGCGTAAAGGTATATATGATGCCAGCACCATTCCCTTAAGCCTCCTGTTCAGTAAACTGACACAAACAAAAGACTAAATATCTCGGTAGCGGTAAATTCACTGTATATCTGAAATTGTCACCCGGATTATGTCAAGGAGACTTACGATCACAGCATAAAAACTCCAATGTCAAAATATAATTTAAACTACAATAATACAAAATTTACTACATATAGTGGAATAATATGACCCCAAACACTACTCGGCTATCCCATATACACAAACTCACTTAGGTATATAAAATAAAATTTCGTTTTTAAGTGGTTTTGTTCCAAGTGTCAAATCTGAGCGAAGAAGCCAGTTTGACAGAATAGAGTCAGATACTCACGGAGGTTAGATAGCGGTTGTTTGAGTCGTTAAATTTTAACTGCTTGTTTGCTGAGGGCTGCAGGGCTGGAAAGTACGGTACAGTACAATACGTGATTTCTGTTAAAGTAAAGGTCAACTATCGTTTCCAGAGGCCGTGTAATAGTGTTTTTCCCAAATATCTAACAAACCGGCTTATGAATTTCCATGAAACTACAGCAATGAATGTTTCAAACATTGGCCTAATTTTTGGTAGTACAATGAATTGACAGATGTGCTTAATTAAGCCGTTTACTCTTAGAAAAAAAGAGGAACTTCTTCCCCTCCTTCAGAGCGTTTCGAAGAAGTGGTACTTAATCACGTAACTGTGACGCAAAGGTTCCCCGAACCCTCCTTCGGTGTTTACACCTATGGCTATCCTTGTACTCGCCCCCCCCCCCCCCTTCCTTCTTGCCTTCTTTCCTTCATTCCCATTGTTATTAGGCTACCGAGTAAATCCCTGTTAGGAAAGACTGTGTACTGCACATATAAAGTGAGCCGGAAGAGCAATAAAATGTTTTATGATGGTAGATAATGATTAGATGGTTACACAAATTATCGAACATAATAGAAGAGGTTTAAAACAGGGGTGTGGAATCGCACTGAGAGATATTCTACTCGGACTCCTACAAATTTTAGGTTTGCGACTAAAAGAAAAAAAAAATAAAGAAAAAAATAAAAACATTAGTAGAAATAGAAAACATTTTTTTTCCATTGAGAGAGTTTTATATTTGGGAATGATGTTTATTGGGGCAGACGGAGCAGGATTCAGAGATAATTTCACAGACTTCGACTCCTACCTCAGAGCCCTTTTAGTACATCCAAGGTAATCATCGGCAGCAGTTGTAGTAGTAGCTCTGAACTATTTCATATAGATTCGACTGTAGTCATGGCAAATATGTTGCTTTGTCCTCGCCATTGCAAAACTACAATTGCGCTGAAACTCTTCACCATTTACAACAGTATAAATCGGTTAAGAAAAGTATGACTTTAAATAAAAGTACATGATATATTGCAATATACTGCTAGCCATCCATATATATATATATATATATATATATATATATATATATATATATATATATATATATATATATATTGTTACGTATATAGCAGCCTTGAGAGAGGCTAGATACGTAAACGGAAGTAATTTAGGGATTTCAAGAGGGAATTGCTTTAACTTACCGTAAGCTGAAAGTTATTATTAAGTTCTTTAGAGGGAAGGTCGCCAGAAAACTCAGCTCGTTACTTAACAACTATTTATTTACTAAAAGGCCCGTGCTGGGCTGGAGAAAAGGTAACTGATATTGGCCCCCACGTTGGGGCTTATAATCTCATTCAATTCAAGCTGATTTTCATTCACTTTGAGGTAATGCACACTTGCGGGCAGAGACGGCACGTGACTCATGGAATCTGGAAAAAGAATCCCAGATTAAACGAGATAAAAGGAAAAATGACTTCTTGCTTTGATTAAGGCTGATTAATTCTCTAACATTGGGGAAGGTAAACTCGAATGGTTCACTGAGGTATACACGAAAGCTTGGTCTTTAACAAGTCACAAAGGGGAGCACGTGGCCCGATGAGGACAAAGGGCTTTGATGTAGAAGGGGTAAAAATGAGAATTGAAAATGAATTTAGCAAGAGTCGTATGGTAGTAAAAGGTGCTGGGTTGAAGTTTACACTTTCAGGACGTACCTTTATGCAATATTCAGTGTATCCTTGTAGAAGAATGCGGTCCGACCTCTGTTCAGGTCTGGGGTTCGTGTCCACCAGTACGTCATGGGTAGGCCTAATTTTGGGAGGCTGGCAATTTGACCTCAGTCCGAGATCACGTCTCGCAGCCGACTGAGAGCGATACTGGTTGTTTTCGAATCACGGGGCTTCCAAAAACCGCCTCGAGCATTGCCTGAAAGGTGGTAAACACAACGCCAGCAAATTGGGGAGGAAGGAAATAGGTCTTATTGTAGAAGTCCCTAAAATCCATCTCGAAGCCTAGCTACTCTGTGACTTGCCTCTCTTACCCTAAGCTTCCGTCAGACCGGAAATATCATTCCTACGACATACCCACTCTCCCAACAACAGTCGCTTCAGGAGACGGCATGGCTGCTACTTTTATAATAAAAATATAACTAAAGAAAACTCTGCTGGGAAGGCGAGGCGTTCTATAGACGTAGCAGTCCCCCCTGTTAAGAAGGCATTCACTCCCTTTCGGGCGTGAAGGTCTTGGCTTAAATAAGTTGATCGCCTCGACTACCAGTTCTCCTACTCTAACTTGAAGTTTTTTGAGCAGCGATACGGCTGACTACAATGGCCTACCTAACTTATAGGCAAAGATGCTAAGTGTACTAACTTAATGTAGGGATGTAATCTAGCCTAAGTAATAACTACGGGCGGGTTTCTGTGACGACAGTCTACTCTACCCCTAGTAAGGTTACTTGAAAATTCTACTTGCTACTAACCTAATGCCCTGGTACTAAATCATTAGCCTAACCTACTCAATACAGTTAAATGAAGACGCAATCATTCCAGAGTGTGGTACGCACAGCAGCAGTTCAGCGACGGAATTGTTAAAATACATAATGAGAGGTAATGATGCGTTGGGATGATGAGTGTGTTAATTTACCAGGAGGGAAATGCAATGAGGTAATTATGAACATTTACATGAGCGTTAGTATCACAATTTCTAGGGGTTAGAGGGTTAGTTCTACTGGCAGAGATCAGGCTGGCTACCTTCTCTGGGTAGGTGCCAGGATCACTCTGCAATTGAATGCGACCCTGTACCTCGGGCACAGGTGTCAAAGAGAGCATGTGGCTCTTTGGTTTAGTGTGTTAATGATTGGTTAGGTCGGTGCTTAGGGATGTCTTGGCTTACTGCCGGGAGAGCACATCCGCTATTTTGTTATCAGTCCCCTTTATGTGTTGTATTTGCCAATTGTGATCCTGCAGATCTAAGCACCATCTCATGAGCCTCTTGTTCTGGTTTCTGAAATTTGTCAGGTAGACCAAGGGGTTGTGGTCGGTCAGGATTGTTAAGGGGAATTTGTGGTCCGAGTGGTACGATTCGAAATGCTTCATTGCTAGAACCAACCCGAGGAGCTCCTTCTCAATGGTACTGTATCGGGTCTCGGGCTGGATTCAATTTCTTGGAGTAGTAAGCAACAGGGTGGCGCACTTGCTCCTTCTCCTGGAACAGTACGCTCCTACCCCTATGTCACTTGCATCTACGGCCATATAAAAAGGTCGATCATTAGTCTGGGGTCCGCAGAACCGGGTTGCTGATGAGGAGCCCCTTGAGATAGTCATAGGCTTTCTTACACTCGGGGTGCACCGAATTCCTGGTTCCTCGGAACAAATTGGTGATGGGCGCAGCTGCTTCCGAGAGGTTCGGATGAACCGCTTGAAATACTGGACCATTCCTAAGAATCTTTGGGCGTCCTTCTTCGTGGTGGGATAGGGCATCTCTCGGATGGCCTGAACGTTTGCATCTTTGGGCATCAATTTGCCATTGCCCACGACGTGGCCCAAGTAGGTGATCTCTGCCAACCCCGAACTGGCACTTACGCAAATTAACCACCAGGTTTGCCTGCTGCAGGGCCTGGAATACTTGGGAACCAGGATTTTTAGGTGCGCCTCCCAGGAGTTAGCGAAGATGACAATGTCATCCAGGTACACTAAGCAGTTCGGAATGCCTGCTAGGACTTCATTCATGAGCCGCTGGAAGCAGCTTTGGAGCATTTTTTCAACCCAAAAGCATTACCCGACACTGATAGTGCCCCGAAGGGGTGGAGAAAGCGGTTAGGTGCCGGGAGCCGTCGGCTAGTGGAACTTGCCAGTACCCCTTTTCCAAGTCGATCTTGCTGAGAAAGGGGGCCTGGCCTAGGCTGTCCAGACAGACTTCAATGTGTGGCAGAGGATAGGGTTCCGGCTGGGTGACCGCGTTCAGCTTTCGGAAGTTGATGCACAGCCGGTCCCCACCCTCTTCCTTAGGGACTAGCACTACTGGGAGGACCAGGGACTGGTCGATTTCTCGATTAGGCCCATATCTAGCTGGAGCTGAACTTGGGCTTGTATTCTATCCGCACGTTTGGGGGGTTTACCATTTAAGTAGCCGAGCCCTGATGCCGGGCTATTGGCGGGCGTTATCTTCCAGCCTAATAGCGTGCTCCGCCATTGACGTGCAGCCCAGGTCATCCCTAGTCACTTGCGGATACTTCCGGAGCAGGTCACTAATATCCTTCCTTTTCGACTCCTCAAGTCCCGGCGTGATGCGATGGATATTTGCCAGGATCTGCGAGTTTTTCTCTGGTAATTGGAATGTACTCACTGAGCCCACCATGACTCTGGTCGGGCAGGGCCGGTTGGGAGCTGCCTCTTTCCTGGAAAGGCTTCAGTAGGTTGATGTGGAGCCACTTGGCTCTACGCTGTCCGCAGTCTACCAGGTAGTTGAGCTGCCCCCTTTTTGCCAGAATCTTGTGGGGGCCCGTGAAATGCGTCTGGAGGGGACGAGAGGCGCCAAGGCGGAGCACCATACTTGTTCCCCAACCTCGAAACTACGGGTGCTAGCCTTTTTGTCCATTCGTAACTTAACCCGCTCTTGAGTGGCCGATTCGTGAGACTTGGGCACCGCCCAGGCGGCCTGGAGGTTCCGCTGGATAATGGGCAGATTTTCAGCCCAGGCAGCCTTCTCCGGGTCTGCCCAAGCGTCATAGAGTATATCGAGTGGGCCCCCGCGTGGAGTGAGCAAACAAAAGCTCAAACGGGCTATACCCAAGGGTCTCCGAGGGTGCCTGTCGGATTGAAAAGAGGGCGTAGGGTAAGTTGTCTTCCCACCCGCCCCCCCATTTTCTTCTATCAGAGTAGAGAGCGAGCCCCTAGTGTTTGGTGGAAGCGCTCGATGATCCCCTGGCTCTCGGGGTGGTAAGGAGTCGAGTGGAGGTGTGTTATGCCATGGCTGGCCAGGCTATCCCTGAACTCTTTTGACATAAGTGACTTCCCCCCATCACTTTGGATTGTGGCGGGGAACCAGAACCGGCAGAAGAAATGTAGGAGGGCCTTGACAGCATTCTTGGAACTGGTGCTCCGCACCGGTATGGCTTCGGGATAGCGTGTGAACCGATCGATGATGGAGAGCACATGTGAATTTCCAGTTTTCTGCTTCCTCCTTCCTTCGGCGTGTAGTAGTCAATGACCACATCCTGGAACGGAACACCGACAGATGGGATGTTTTGAATGGGGGCCTTGGGGACTACTTCGTTGGGCTTCCCTACGCGGTTGGCAGGCATGGGGCGCCAAGATGTGACATAGGTCTTCACCGACTTGCGCCACCCTGGCCAATAAAATTTTCCCTCCAATAACCTTGCGGTGCGATTAACCCCAAAATGGCCTCCCATCCTCATGGGGGGGGCCCCCCCCCCCCCCCCCCCCCAGCTGGAGGACTCGGGTTTGTAACTTCCTAGGCACTACTACCATCTTGTGCATGGTGTGTGCGGGTTCCTCTAGGCCCGGGAAATCTTGTAGAGAACGTTATCCTCGACGAGGTACCTGGTCTTGGTGAGATCGTGGAGGTCCTCAAGCTGGGGGAGGGCCTCCTCCCGCAATGGGAAAGTCGTCATCTTCGTGTGGGCAGCGATTAACTGCGACCGGCGGAGCTCCGGCAACTGGGCAGCTGCCCCCGCGACCAGCAGGGTGTCGATTCGACTCGCACGCTGGGACTCGGGGGTCGGCATGGGTCCCTCCTGAAGCCAGGGGGACATTCCCTAACCCCAGATCCGGTTGAGGTGTAGCCTTGGTTGGAGGAGGCTCAGGAGGAGCCAGGGCAGTCATACACCGCAGAGGCACCTCTTGGGGAAGGCGCCACAGCAGGTCTCGGCCAAGCAGGAACTGACACCCTGGCTTGATGGAGCTCACTACGCCTAGGCGATGTTCCATGGGTCCCCACGGGGTGCTGAACTTGGAGCTGGACTGTCGGGATATCCTTCGGACTGCTAATCGACCCAGCTTATGGTCCATCGTTCATCTTCCCGTATGTGGGCACCCCGCAGGTACGTGGGTCCGGGCAATCAGGCTAACATCGGCTCCAGGTGTCCAGCATGGTGAGTAACTCTTCCTGGGGAAGGGACCCTCCGAGGGGGGGGGGCCACCGCCACTCCCCTGAACGGGCCCACTCCTTCGGGGGCTGGTCCGTGGAGACAAGATTCACGCTCTTCCTCTGTTGCTTGGGACAACCTGGGAATCTTGCAGACCAATGGCCCTTCTGGCCACAGTCCTTGCACCGGTCCCTGTCGAGGGGGTCGATGGGTCGTGGTGGCAGCTGGATCGGTGGAATGCCTGTTTGAACTGGCAGTGAGGGGGCCGGTAGGCCTGCCAGTGGGTCGCTGAGGCGGTTGCTGTTTACTGCTTTCTTAAGGCGACATTCGGCCTCAGGGTGACCACCTTCTTACAAAAGTTGCACGTCCGTAGTGGTCCCTGGTGGGGGTCCTTGGGACGAGTGAATCCGGAGAGGTGACCGGGTGGCACTATGCGTCGGTGGGCAGTGCTGTGGAGAGGGGTTGAAAGTCTCCAGTCGTCAGCCAGGCGACAAGCGTCCACAAGTGGCTTGGGTTGCTTGTCGTTAAGGTGCACTGCGAGTGGTCAGTACACATCGGTAGAGATCCTCCAGCATGATCGGTTAAAAACAGGTCCTGGAACTCGGTGCACGACATGGCTGTCAAGCCACCGCTGCCGGGCTTGGGTTTTGTGGTAGGAGTAATCTCCCCAGGACCCCAACCAACTTCCTTTGCCTGACCTCTGAAACGCTGCCTCCACCTCTCCGGGTGATTTCATAGGCCTTTGTAATGACCCGGCGAACTTCCACCAGGTCCCCTCGCTGACCCTGATCCAGTGAGCGGAGGGCAGTCTTAGCCTTGCCGTCCAGGTGCTTGGCAAGCAGGGCGGCCCCCTCTATCTCAGTGGTAGGGTAGTTTCGAATAAGGCTTCTACTTCTTCAGCCATGCTCGGGCTCCATCTCAGTCCACTTCGGGATGAGAGCGTTAATGCTGGCAATGGGGTTGGACGACACTGTAGGCGTGGGGCTGGGAGCTGGCTGCATGGCTAGGGCTTCGGCGTTCACCTGTCGCGCCTTCTCCACCTCGAGCTCCTTCTCCTTGAGAGCTAGCTCATGCTTTCTCTTCTTCCCCTTGCCTTCCTCTCTGCTTCTTTTCCTTCCTCTCTGCTTCTTTTTCCTTCCTCTCTCTTCTCTGGCAGCTCTTCTTGTAGGAGCAGACCATCCATCTGCCCCTTCACCCACTGGGTGAGTTCCTGCCCGAGTGTAACCGGCGGTCTTGCCCATAGCCATGAGTGTCTGGAGCCTCTCCAACTCCATGGATATATGTGGTTGGACAGCCGAAGCCATTTCTTTAGGCTGCAGTGGAGGCTTGGATGAGGAAAGAGAAAAAAAAAAAATCTTAAAGGACTGGGTGCTCTGTGGCACTTTGGGGAGTGGTCACTTCTGATGAGGCGACAAAATCAAAATGGAGTGTGCGGCGCACGTCACACTAAGGGGCGTTCCGCAGGACGGACACGCAGGTAGAATGGCTACCTGTACGGCCTGTACAGGTGCAATGGCACTTATGAGGAGGCGTTCCTTTGAGCACTGGTATCGTGCTGGTGTGTCCCGGACACTACACGCAGTATATCAGTCAAGATACGAAGTGAAATGGCACTCTGTTCGGGGCAGAGTGTAATGGTGGAGGAAGAGAAAGTAAAAGGTGGGAGTACTTCAGCGGCCAGTCGGTGAGCAGTGTCAAGAATTAGTGGCACTGTAAAATGATAAGACCTGACGTGCCCTGGTGGTGGCCAGTCCTAAACTGGTAACGACTTCCCGTCTGGAAGTAATGAATTTGCGTGGCACACTGTGCGAATTGTGCTTGCGGTACACGCAAGTCTTTTGGGATAAAAATGAACAAGACCACTCGGGCAACGACAGGTAATAGAAATTTTATAAAGGCTCAGGCCCTCGCTGAAGTACTCGGTAAATGAAACAAATAAATGTTTGCAACTGCAATGGACACATGCGCGTACGTATCACGCTGTGTAAATGAAAGACACAAGAGACTAAAATAATGTTTAATTCCGCATGCTATAATTAATGGTAAAAGATGTAGTACTCTTGGCTTTGTGAAATACTGGGTTCTGGTTCTCTCTCTCTCTCTCTCTCTCTCAGAGAGGGTGGAAAAATGATATATGAATGAACTCCCTTATATTTGAATTGAACTACTAATGTTAGTTTAATATGACGCAACTTGCGTTAACGGTTACTGAAAGAATTACTTTTGAAAACGTTCTATGAAAAATGATAACGCGCTCGCGGTGAACGATGTTTACGTTAATGTTAGCGGCTTGCGCTTATGAAATGACTTGGGTTTCAATATGAAATTTACAAAGACGCGTTTTACGTTAACAGTTCTTGCAAGTGACTCTACTTTTAAGATTTACGTTAACTTTACGTAAGGCAAGTGAAAAATTACGTAAGGATTTGAAAACGATGTTAGCAAACAATTGTAAATGAGGTTACGTTAAGTGAAATGAAATTTTCGCTCAGCTGCGAGTCGAGCGATGCGAGGTGAAACACGTGAGGCGAGAAGAGCGGGTTAGCACCACGGTGTGCTAGCAGTGATGGCGAATCAGCTGATTCTCTGTAAATGCGAAGGCAATTTACAACACAAAATACTACTTTCTTATTCAAGGCAAATTACGTTATTTTCTCTGGCAGGAGCGATAGATACTAGTACGAGATCGATATTATTTACGTTAAAACTTCGAGACTTACGTTACTTTGCTTAAATTGTTTAGATAATGTTGAAAGGGAAAACAAACATGGCTGCCGCTGTGAATGAGACGAAGGCTGCGGTGAGGATCCGCGCAGGCGCGAGAGAGCTCTAAGCTGAATTCAAGCTGAGAGGTAGCGGTTACCAACACTTGGAATGAAACTAAGTTAAAAATGGATTCCCTAACATATCACAGACAAAAGAATTGTACACTTCTTTTGCCGTAACTATTAGTAAAACACTCCAAAGAACTAGCTAGGCTTTCAAACACAGCAATAAACCCTGGCCAAAGCACTTCCTAGTTTGATCTGGTTCTTTCTGGCATACTATTCTACACACGTGCTCTGTCTGTCCGACGAGGACAGCACAAAGTAACAGAGAATTCGCGGGGCAAATTGTTTGCTCGCCGCTAAAATAAAGCTCTGGCGCATTCGCCGTTACAATAATAAGATTTCTACCTACGCTCTTTTGACCACTTCAACAATAAAAATACTTAAACGTACCTTAAGCTAACATTGGTTATAGAATAATCATATTAATGAATGGAATACCTTACCGTGAGCCAGTGTGTCTTCTTTCCCTGCAAGTGTGCTTGATTTACGCTTTGTAAACATAATTTACAGTTTACGTTTTTACAACGGATAAACGCGATTTACAAGCTTTTTTAAAGCAAGCTAGGTTCATATCCTCGGCGAAGGTCGACAATGTTACGTATATAGCAGCCTTGAGAGAGGCTAGATACGTAAACGGAAGTAATTTAGGGATTTCAAGAGGGAATTGCTTTAACTTACCGTAAGCTGAAAGTTATTATTA
The DNA here is from genome assembly GCF_015104395.2 of Macrobrachium nipponense. NCBI lineage: Eukaryota > Metazoa > Arthropoda > Malacostraca > Decapoda > Palaemonidae > Macrobrachium > Macrobrachium nipponense. The sequence continues at coordinate 53,438,795 of NC_061095.1, read as the reverse complement.
AGTTCTTTAGAGGGAAGGTCGCCAGAAAACTCAGCTCGTTACTTAACAACTATTTATTTACTAAAAGGCCCGTGCTGGGCTGGAGAAAAGGTAAATGATATTGGCCCCCACGTTGGGGCTTATAATCTCATTCAATTCAAGCTGATTTTCATTCACTTTGGGTAATGCACACTTGCGGGCAGAGACGGCACGTTGACTCCATGGAATCTGGAAAAGAATCCCAGATTAAACGAGATAAAAAGGAAAAATGACTTCTTGCTTTGATTAAGGCTGATTAATTCTCTAACATTGGGGAAGGTAAACTCGAATGGTTCACTGAGGTATACACGAAAGCTTGGTCTTTAACAACGTACAAAGGGGAGCACGTGGCCTGATGAGGACAAAGGGCTTTGATGTAGAAGGGGTTAAAAATGAGAATTGAAAATGAATTTAGCAAGAGTCGTATGGTAGTAAAAGGTGCTGGGTTTGAAGTTTACACTTTCAGACGTACCTTTATGCAATATTCAGTGTACCTTGTAGAAGAATGCGGTCCGACCTCTGGTTCAGGTCTGGGGTTCGTGGTCCACCAGTACGTCATGGGTAGGCCTAATTTTGGGAGGCTGGCAATTTGACCTCTGTCCGAGATCACGTCTCGCAGCCGACTGAGACGATACTGGTTGTTTTCGAATCACGGGGCTTCCAAAAACCGCCTCGAGCATTGCCTGAAAGGTGGTAAACACAACGCCAGCAAATTGGGAAGGAAAATAGGTCTTATTGTAGAAGTCCCTAAAATCCATCTCGAAGCCTAGCTAACTCTTGTGACTTGCCTCTCTTACCCTAAGCTTCCGTCAGACCGGAAATATCATTCCTACGACATACCCACTCTCCAACAACAGTCGCGTTCAGGAGACGGCATGGCTGCTACTTTTATAATTAAATATAACTAAAACTCTGCTGGGAAGGCGAGGCGTTCTATAGACGTAGCAATATATATATATATATATATATATATACCTATATATATATAGATATATAGTATATATATATATAATATTTGTTTATTTAAATGTTATTTTTTCCCTACAGGCCATGTGAACGAGTTGCTGTGCTATGGGGATGACTCCGAACGCTGTCCGAGTGTTGGTGAGCCGTGGAAAGAATCTCATCCATCTGAAACACCTCCTGCATCATCAAATACGTCGCCTCTGGTCTTTGACAACTTCACCGTTGGTTCCATTAGGAGACATGTGCACAGCATGCTTGCTGCTAAGCGATTTTTCACTATTGCCACTTTAGCGGAAGAACTTAAAATGCTAAATATCATTCCTGAAGGTTTCCAGTACAAAACATCCCAGCGGAAAATGTACCTAAGGAAAGAAACTTTGGACGTCGTTTGCCGCCGAGTTGATGCTCTAGATCCCTCCAGCAACATCGTGATGAAGGAAGAGAAGTAGTGTATGTCGATGAGACGTGGTTTACGACGAGAATGCAACATCGCAAGGAGTGGGTGGACACCTCTCAATCTGTCACCAGAGCCACCTACAGCCGGATGGTGCCACCAGGAGAAGGAGAGAGGTTTGTGGTGGTAGCAGGTGGTACAGCTAAAGGTTTTGTAGAAAATTCATTTTTATGCTTCCCTGCGAAAAATAAAAACGGCGACTACCATGGAGAAATGAATTCAGAGATATTTATTCGGTGGCTAACATCACAGTTTCTGCCGTCGTTTGAGGATCCTTCGGTGCTGGTGCTAGACAACGCCCCATACCATAGCCAATTGACAGGAGATAGCCGATGCCCAACAACAGCTACAAAAAAGGAGGATTTGGTTAACTGGTTCAGGTCTCGAAAAATACAGTATCAGCTCACGCAACACGCCCTGAGCTTCTAAAGATATGCAGGGGCAACCGGCCGAAACCAGTTTACATTGTGGATATTATAATCCGTGAATGGGGCCATGAAGTGGTTCGCTTTCCCCCTACCCATCCTGAGCTCAACGCCATCGAGCAGGTGTGGGGCTGTATGAAACGACAGGTGCGCTCCTCGTTGCAGCGGTTTACCCGTGCTGATCTCTTTGCCAGGCTTGAAGAGGCCAGGCTTGCTGTAACAGGGGAGACGTGGGCTGGCGCTGTCAGGAGATCAAGATATTTTGAAGATGATTACTGGCTTTCATATAATATTCAAGACAGTATAGATCCGGTCATCATCAACATTGATAGTGACGAGGAAAACGATCTTTTCCTTGAGACTGATGATGAGTAAAATGTATAAGTGTCCATTTCTTGTTTTTTTTTTCATCCCTCATATATCTATGCTTTCCAGCAATTGGTGATAACATTATTTTGGAAAAGCAAAGCTAATGAATACTTTGATACGAGTATTATCAGCTTGGCATGTAGCCAGTGTCAATGGATTTCTCAAAGTAAGGTTGATTGGTTCATTAATTGAAGTCTGGTATAATTCCAGTGACAAAGTCGCAATGATATTTGTCACATACCTTTTAAGTAACAAAAATACGTACTGGTACTTATAACGTAAATAAATATATAAAACTATAGGTTGAAATATGATAAATCTTATGTATGTATGAACACACACACACACACATATATATATATATATATATATATATATATATATATATATATATATATATATATATATATATATATATATATATATATATATATATATATATATATATATATATATATATATATATATATATATATATATATATATATATATATATATATATATATATATATATATATATATATATATATATATATATATATATATATATATATATATATATATATATATATATATATATATATATATATATATATATGATTTCAAAATTTATCAAATGGCCGATGTCAATGCCCTTATATGAAACATCTTTTTAGGAAGTCTACCTTCTAAGGAATTCAAGCTACTCTCTCTGGTGAAATTGATATGATAAATTATATCAAACAATGCTCTCTGTCATTTTCTTCCTGGCAATTGATGTATCGAGTAACCTGTGTTGTATGGAAGAATGAGTCCTACGGCTTAACCTAAAGAAAACTATATTTCTATTGCTTTAGCAACACTCGCTTGAAGTGCGAAGTGTAGGGTTAGCATGACTTCTTTCGTCTCCTGTCATAAGTGTCATTCTTGATCTTCAATGTAAGTGAGTGGGTGAGAAATAAAAGGTTGGTCTTGTGTTTAGGTAAAGTCTAAAGTCACGAATCACATTACCAGGTATGCTGAATTTTTACTGACAAAGAATTTCGTATTGCTTGGGGTAGGTCATATGACAATTATCTATGGAGTTAAACAGTCGCTTAACAATTCGGGGGATGGGAGGTACAGGGGAAGAAACGTTATACCAACGTCACTGAGGGACGTCATCACTTTTGCGAATGTGTGGGTGGCTAAGACTGGCTTTAGCCTCATTTTCTTAAGTAAAAAAGTTAATGAAACGTAATTGGCAATGCAAAGTATTTCCCAAAATTAAGCCATTGTATGAAGCGCTCCCTGCTTTGATATCATGGAAATCCATAGGTTATTTTAGGAGTTATTTAAAAAAAAACACTATTACACGGCCTCTGGAAACGTTAGTAGATAGGTTGATCAGTCGCGAACTTTAGCTTCTATGTTATATACCTTAGAAATACCAGATTCACCTTTCAACGTTTCTCTACGACTATGAAACAGTAGGGCACATTTGCCAACACTCAATTGCAAACGGGTCTCCGTAAAATGCGTCATTTAGGAAAAACATCAGGCACTACTCTTTCAGGACGAGCAAGAGGGCAAAATCGTTTGCTCATCAGAAGTAGGCATTCTCAGGGCGTCGTTGCTCAATCCAATTTCCTCAGGAGGAGCGCCTCTTCTCCTTTCCCAGAGTAGGAATGAAGTTCTGAGAGTTGAGAAGGACATAAGAACATCTCGTAGGATACTCTTGTTTGAAGTGACAGCCAGGAGGAGGAAAAGTATATTTTTGTAAGTATGTAAGTATATTCGTCTTGCACCTCAGTACAGGCTTGTCTTTGCAGTCCTTAGCCCCATTTTATATGATAAAATATTCGTTGTACACCTCGATTATTATAGTTTTGTATTTGAACTGAATTTGATACCCAAACACTTCATATAATTGTGTCTGTCTGTTTCTCCTGAAATATATTTGTTGTACTGGGAAATAGCGTACTCGTTCCTGTTTTGTTCAGGTTTCCTCATTGTTGCAGGTTACTGATACTCCTCATCTTTATGTAGGTATTACTCTGGAGCTTCACTAGAACTTCAAGGAATACATATATATATGGATGGGATGTATAAAAATGCTTATTAAAGTGAGCATGAAAAGATTCCGCATCATTGTTTGTACGCTTGGTATGTGAGGGGATTTCAGCCCAAAGCACTGGAGGATATCTTGAGTTTAGTGATATATAATTGTCAACAAGATGATCCGCAGAACGTGTACATCTATCATCCTGAGGTGCATCTGCCATAAGCTCATCCACAAAGGTATCTTCAACTTCCTTTGGGTTAATGAAATGCAATCCAAACGATAATTTTAGCCACTGGCCAATGTCACTATTTTTGTCCTTGTACTCATTTCCTAGAATGAAAACAACGGACTGACTGACCATCAAGGTGTAATTAACCGGCTACAACAAAGTGAACACTTTGTGAAGACTTTAAGACACACTAAACGAAACTTATTGAAATGAGTCAAAAGGGAATAATCTTGACCCGCTTTTGTGACTGCATTAAGGGTGAGATTCGAACTCGTTAATCTTTTCGAATCCGCGCTTTTGAAGTGCGCCCTTTAAGGGTCTAACCTCTTTTCGGGCAAATCGAGGATTTCAGATTCGCCTTGCTTGAGTCGACAGGGAAAACGAGATTAAATTCTGATCCTTGAGGGAGTTTGCTCCTCTTCCAGACAGTGTTTAGAAACAGCGGGAGGTCTTGGAGGGAGTTTTCCTTCTGTTGATTTGATAATCCTTGAAGTTTGTTTGGTGTATGTGTGTATATACTATATATTTATGTATATGTGCACGTGAGACTTCTTTTGATTCGTACAGAAACGAGTAATATAGACAATTCTGAATTGAGGTCTGTGTACCCTCCGATTGTGTCCAACTAATTGAGGAACCCGCTGGCATTCCTGGTCATAGATCAGACCTGCTATTCACAGATGTTCCAGCTATTGTGCAGTTCAAGGTCTGCGAATATATAGGCACTTCCGACCAGTACGCCATTGAGATAGACAGATCTGCCAATTTGTAGACTGAATGTGACTGATAGGGAAAAGGTCTGGCTGAATTCTAGAGCCAGTTGGGATCGCATAATTGAAGCTCGTCAGACACTTATTATTTCAGACCAGATCAATTATTTTTGTAAATTTCTTAAATTATATCACCTGTACTGCATCAATACAACCATTTCTATGTTCTTCAGTAAAAACAGTTCATTATTTAGCAATATCTGTATATGGAGCTCTTCCCTTGTCACTTTCTACACTTTTAATGTCGACTGGAGATCTTTCTCAGCTATTTCAATCTCTCTCTCTCTCTCTCTCTCTCTCTCTCTCTCTCTCTCTCTCTCTCACACACTCACACACACACACACACACATACAATTGACCTTTTATAGGCTGAGAAAGAATCTTCATGATTTGACGATAAAAGATAAGGTATTTTGTGAAGAAAATTTTTGCTCAGTTATTTTCCAAACCTTTGCAAACATTTCTATCAGAAAATAAAAATTTTTAGCTGATAAATTCTGTCTGACTAAACAAAAAAAAAAGGAAGAAAAATATGTGGTGTTTATACTAAAGAAAAATTACAATTTTTAACGGCGAGTCTTTGAACTTGGGCCAAAATGATTATAGTTTATGCAGAAGAAAAAAATGATTTTTTTTCTTTAGTTATGAGACAAGCACTTAGTAAAATCCCCACAAGTTCCTGTTCATTTTCGTCAACATCCGGTCTGATAAAGGCCGTGATTCTTACCATAAGTTATCCACGCTCGCATTTTAGGATTATATTACACAGACAGAAACACAGACACACACAGACACTGACACACACACACACACACACACACACACATATATATATATATATATAACACCGGTTATAACCAGTTTTTATATATATATATGTATATATATATTATATATATATATATATATACATATATATATATATACATCTATATATACATAAGATATATATATATACATACATATATATTATATATATATATATATATATGATATATATATATGGATATATATATAGAGTATATATATATATATATATATATATAACTATATATATATATATATATATATATATATATATATATATATATATATATGATATAGTATATATATATATATACTATATATATATAGTATATATATATATATATATATATATATATATATATATATATATATATATATATATATATATATATATATATATATATATATATATATATATATATATATAAAAACTGGTTATAACCAGATTTTAATATATATATATAATATATAATATATATATATATATATATAACTGGTTATCAAAATATAGATGAGACACGAACGTTAGTTGATAGATATATGATTAGTAACTGATATTGCTAGTACTGGTTTTAAGTGAGCTTAAAGTAATTACAAAGAATAAAACCCGTACTTGTGAAAGGAAGAAGAAGAAGAAGTAGAAGAAGAAAAATGTGCAAATGCAAAAGCTATCCATTAAAGGTAAACACAACTAATTCGAATTCTTTTGTCGGGAGCCTTTGATAATTATGTTTTCTCCCTGACTAAAAAAATACAAAATACTTTTATTGGACGAAACGGTTCGTATTATTGACAAATCCATTACACGACATGTCATGTCAACAACACGATATCATCATCACCGATTGCTGCTAACGAGACCTGTAGTATCATCTCAAACATTAGCTAAAAGCGTTGACACAAAATCGGCAGGAATTCTAAATCATTCACGCGCATGCATCTTGTGTCATGAAGAGACGTCAGCAGTTCTCTGTTTTATCCTTATTTTAATATTATTCAGTATCGACTTTGATAGGAACGAAAGGTGACGTCGGAATTCCATTAAAACTTTGAATCCTACGGAATGTCAGTGATGACATCGTGTCCTTAAGAGAGAGAGAGAGAGAGAGAGAGAGGACAAATTGAGTTAAAGTTAAAGGGAAGAACGATGTTTTCTTAAGGCCCCCATACACTGAACGATTGTCGTTATCAACCCACACACACACACACTATTCATACTGTCTGAACAGAGATTTTATCTCGAGAAGACATGGCATCATCTCTAGAAGAGACGCGCTCGATAGCGTTATATCGGCAGACAAACCCATACATTGAACGAACTGTGTATGACAGACTTAAGTCGCAAGCCAGCAACCTGGTCGTGACAGATTCCCGCTGGGATCGTTCAGACACGAAGCTCCGCCCACTTTTGCATTCATACAAGCCCATACCCAATGTTTTTGCGAACGATACAGAGAATCGTTAAGACAGTCGTTCATACAATCGTTCAGTGTATGGGAGCCTTTAGGAGTTCATACAAATGGAGATGAGTGAAAGGCAGCAGCACAGAAGGACTTCCCAGTAAGAGACCTGTTGATCTCCTCCGGGGAATGAGTGACCTTTGTTCTTCGTCGCTTATATTTCTGGTCTTTTTTCTCTTTTTTTAATTTGATTACATTCTGTCGTCTGAAGCTTCTCTCCACCTCACCCCGCACCACCCTACCTCACCTCCTCTTAACTCACCCTAAGTCACCTCCTGTGACCTCACCCTACCCCCCTTACCTCACCTCCCGTCCCCATAACTTACCCATTGCAATTCTTTTCTCTTGCATTCTGACTTAGAAAGTCATTCTGCACCTCACCTCACCCCACAGTACAGCATACCTTACAAAACTTCACCTCACCCCACAACAAATAACTTCATCCCACAACACATCACCTCAACCCGGCCCCCCATCCCCGCTCCACCCTCTTGTACAACCGTGTTATTTCCTTAGTCTGAACCGCACTTAAATTGCAAAGATCCTCTGCAAGAGTTTCAAGAAGATCAAATTCGTTCAAAAACACCAAAGAAAAAGAAGCCTTATCTCTCGACTAACTTTGAGGGCTGTTCAGACACTTTGGTGTCGTTTGGAAGGTTTTTATCATTCTCTCTCTCTCTCTCTCTCTCTCTCTCTCTCTCTCTCGTGTTTTATTTCTTGCTATTCATACATTTCTTTTTTCTATTTATTAATTTGTTCATGTATTTTTTCTAATAAATAATCTCTTCTTTCTGTATTTCCCTTTACCTTCTGTTACATCTTTCTGATAAACACTTTAATATTCTGTGGAAGCTTCTGGATTTTCAAATCAGTGGCCCCTTGGGTGGGATTGTTCCGTTTGAATAGCTATGGTTCTTCGTTTTCTGAATAATGATAATAATAATAATAATAAGTAAGGAACATAAAGAAAAAGAACTGGCTCTCCCTAACAGAAAGAGAAGAACTGGAAAGGGAAATGTCACACGACAACGAATTACACGAAAACGAACTGATAGACAATGCCACAGAAGACGACAAGGATGATGAGGTATCAGACAACGACACACGAAGAAACACCGACGAAGTAACAGAGAGGACGGAATGGGTAGAAAAGATTAGACAATGGCTGGAGCCAGATACAGAGAGAACAAAGATCCCCTCCATGAAAGCCTACAACGCCAAGAAATTAATGGAGAAAACAAGTGAGGTCAATGAAATAATGGGCATAATACACACCACCAGTATCACAGAAACAAATAACTTGGCATATGCAGGAGCAAGATTAGGAGCAGAACTGATGGGGATTCGAACACCAACACCACCGTCACAACCAACCCAACAGAAACCAAAACAGCAACCTCCTTGTATTGTCATATGTTTCCTGGTTTTCTGATCTATGCTGCGGATTCTGCCTTCGTCCATTCCCCAACTATTCCTTGACCCCGCTGTATCTGATTACTGGCACTGCCCATGTGTTTATGGCTTTTATCATATTTCCGGCGTTGAGTTTTGACTTGAGTATCGCCTTGAGTCTCTGCATATATTCTTTCCTGATCGTGTCCTTCATCTCTTGGTGTTTTATATCCCCTCCTTCCATTATTCCCAGGTATTTGTATCCTGTCTCATTTATGTGTTTGATGTTGCTCCCATCTGGTAGCTTTATCCCTTCAGTTCTCGTTACTTTGCGTTTTTGTATGTTGACTAAGGCGCATTTTTCTATTCCAAACTCCATCCTGATGTCCCCAGAGACAATCCTTACAGTCTGGATTAGGGTATCTATTTCCTTGATGCTCTTACCATACAGCTTGATGTCGTCCATGAACATCAGATGGTTGATTCTGTTGCCTCTTTTCTTGAGTTGGTACCCGGCATCCATCTTCTGTAGTACTTTTGTCATGGGAATCATGGCTACTACGAAGAGTAGTGGGGACAGCGAGTCGCCCTGGAAGATCCCTCTCCTGATATTAACCTCTGCTAGTCTTATTCTAGAGCTTGTAAGTATTATATTCCAGTTGCGCATTGTATTTTTGAGGAAGCTGATGGTGTTTTCCTCTGCCCCATATATTTTCAGGCATTCTATTAGCCATGTGTGTGGTATCATGTCGAAGGCTTTCTTATAGTCTATCCATGCCATGCTTAGGTTGGTTTTCCTTCTCCTACTGTTCTTCATTACCATTTTGTCTATCAGGAGCTGGTCTTTTGTGCCCCTACACTTCCTTCTGCAGCCTTTCTGTTGGTGGGGGATGGTGTTTGTCTCCTCTAGGTAGTTGTATAGCCTTTCACTGATGATACTGTTAGTAACTTCCACACCATTATTGGTAGGCAGGTGATAGGCCTGTAGTTATACTTGGCTATACTTCCCTTACTTTTGTCTTTTTGTACTAAGGATGTTCTTCCTGTGGTCATCCATTTGGGTGCATGGTGATTTGAGATACAATGCTGGAGTTGTTCTGCTATTCGTGGGTGTAGGGCCTTGAAGTTTTTGAGCCAGTATCCATGGACTTCATCGGGACCTGGGGCTTTCCAGCTTGGCATTTTCTTTAGTTGGTGTCTGACTGTGTCTGTCGTGATCTCTGTGAATCTTTGTTTTATTCTCCCTGTTTCTTCTTCCTTGACTTTCTGGAGCCATGGTGATGTTTGTTGTGTGATACCGGATTGCTCCATATGTTTTCCCAGAGTCTCTTACTTTGTTCGGCTTCAGGAATTTCTGGGTGGTTGTCTTCCCCTCTTAGTTGGCTGTATATTCTTTTCTGGTTGGTTCCGAATAGTTTGTTCTGTTGGTATCCCTTATTCCTGTTCATGTAACGTTGGATCTTATGTGCTTTGGCCTTAAGCCTCTGTTTTACATCTTCTATTGTGTTGTTTAGTCCCCTCTCTTGTACTTTGTATTTCTCGTTGAGTTCCTCCCTTGTTTTCTTGCTTCTTAGCCTTTTATTATTATTATTATTATTATTATTATTATTATTATTATTATTATTATTATTATTATATTATTATATATCTTTTTTTTATTTTTTTTTTTTTTTTATTTAGGAAGTGCAATACGAAAAATGAAACCATAAACCACATAGCAAGCGAATGCCCGCACTTGCACAGAACCAGTACAAAAAGAGGCATGATTCAGTGGCAAAAGCCCTCCACTGGAGCCTGTGCAAGAAACATCAGCTACCTTGCAGTAATAAGTGGTACGACCACCAACCTGAGGGAGTGATAGAAAACGATCAGGCAAAGATCCTCTGGGACTATGGTATCAGGACGGATAGGGTGATACGTGCAAACAGACCAGACGTGACGTTGATTGACAAAGTCAAGAAGAAAGTATCACTCATTGATGTCGCAATACCATGGGACACCTGAGTTGAAGAGAAAGAGAGGGAAAAAATGGATAAGTATCAAGATCTGAAAATAGAAATAAGAAGGATATGGGATATGCCAGTGTAAATCGTACCCATAATCATAGGAGCACTAGGCACAATCCCAAGATCCCTGAAAAGGAATCTAGAAAAACTAGAGGCTGAAGTAGCTCCGGGCCTCATGCAGAAGAGTGGTGATCCTAGAAACGGCACACATAGTAAGAAAAGTGATGGACTCCTAAGGAGCAGGATGCAACCCGGAACCCACACTATAAATACCACCCAGTCGAATGGAGGACTGTGATAGAGCAAAAAAAACAAAAACAAAAAATTATTATTATTATTATTATTATTATTTTTATTATTATTATTATTATTAATTATTATTGCTCTATCACAGTCCTCCAATTCGACTGGGTGGTATTTATAGTGTGGGGTTCCGGGTTTGCATCCTGCCTCCTTAGGAGTCCATCACTTTTCTTACTATGTGTGCCGTTTTTAGGATCACACTCTTCTGCATGAGGCCCGGAGCTACTTCAGCCTCTAGTTTTTCTAGATTCCTTTTCAGGGATCTTGGGATCGTGCCTAGTGCTCCTTTGATTATGGGTACGATTTCCACCGGCATATCCCATATCCTTCTTATTTCTATTTTCAGATCTTGATACTTATCCATTTTTTCCCTCTCTTTCTCTTCAACTCTGGTGTCCCGTGGTATTGCGACATCAATGAGTGATACTTTCTTCTTGACTTTGTCAATCAACGTCACGTCTGGTCTGTTTGCAAGTATCACCCTATCCGTCCTGATACCATATCCCCAGAGATCTTTGCCTGATCGGTTTTCTATCACTCCCTCAGGTTGGTGCTCGTACCACTTATTACTGCAAGGTAGCTGATGTTTCTTGCACAGGCTCCAGTGGAGGGCTTTTGCCACTGAATCATGCCTCTTTTTGTACTGGTTCTGAGCAAGTGCCGGACATTCGCTTGCTATGTGGTTTATGGTTTCATTTTTCGTATTGCACTTCCTACATATGGGAGAGATGTTATATCCATCTATAGTTCTTTGAACATATCTGGTTCTTAGGGCCTGATCTTGTGCCGCTGTTATCATTCCTTCAGTTTCCTTCTTTAGCTCTCCCCTCTGTAGCCATTGCCATGTGTCATCGCTGGCTAGTTCTTTAGTCTGTCTCATGTATTGTCCGTGCATTGGTTTGTTGTGCCAGTCCTCTGTTCTGTCTGTCATTCTCCTGTCTCTGTATATTTCTGGGTCTTCGTCTACTTTTATTAGTCCTTCTTCCCATGCACTCTTTAGCCACTCGTCTTCACTGGTTTTCAGATATTGCCCCAGTGCTCTGTTCTCGATGTTGACGCAGTCCTCTACACTTAGTAGTCCTCTCCCTCCTTCCTTTCGTGTTATGTATAGTCTGTCCGTATTTGCTCTTGGGTGTAGTGCTTTGTGTATTGTCATATGTTTCCTGGTTTTTCTGATCCATGCTGCGGAGTTCTGCCTTCGTCCATTCCACTATTCCTGCGCTGTATCTGATTACTGGCACTGCCATGTGTTTATGGCTTTTATCACTATTTCCGGCGTTATTATAATTATATTATATTATTATATTATTATTATTATTATTATTATTAACACTAAAAGCTCATTAAACTGATCATCACTAACCTTCATTAACTTGAAATGTTTAAAAGCGAAAGAAAGGAAATCAGAGAAAAGATATTAACCAATCAATTAACCGATATCCGAGTGACGAGGAACAATTCTGGCTGATAACAATTCACCTCAGGGAATAATCTAATCTCTTCTGAAACCTTGATTAATTTGATGCCACATAAGTTAATATTTCAATAAATACTGATATTCCTCTGTATTATATTATTATTATTGAGAAAGCTGCTATATTTATAATGATAATTTTTCTTTTCCCATTTTTTCTTAAGCCTTGTGAACTCTGAGATTCTCTCCTTTCCCTCGTGTTTTTAGATCACGACATGATTCTGAATTCCTCTTTCAGTAAGTCTTTGTGTTATCAGCTGGGCAGCAAACTGACATATTTATTTGTTAGAGAAAACCTTCATTTGGGAATTTTAGAAAAAAAAAAAATATTCTTTGATTCATCTACTGTGGAAATTGGACCAGAAAATAAATTTGGGCAAAAAAAAAAAAAAAAAAAAAAAAAAAAAAGGAATTTCAAAAGACCCGTTCGTCGAATGGAACTAGAATATAGAATTTATGACAAAAGCCAAGCGGTGAGACCTACGCGGTCATTCAGCACTGAAAAGGAAATTGAGAGTAGGAAGGTTGAAAGGTGTAACAGGAGGAAAACCTCGTGGTTACACTATGCATCAATAGTTAGGAGTTAGGAAAATATTAAGAAAAGTAAGACGGAAGAAAAAGAATATGCAAGGAGGTACAGTAAAAGGAATGAAAGGGGTTACAGCTAGGGCACATGGAATGGACGCTACAAAGAAATTAAGTAATGCCTACAGTGCACCGCATGAGGTGCTCAGACGGCGCTAACCCCGTAATTGAAACGATATTTTGGTAGAATTCCCATAATTACATCAAATGTCAGTTTATCGAAAGGTTCAACATGAGCAAAGATGACAAAAATAGCAATAAATAAATAAATAACTAAATACAAATAAAAAATAAAAATATTTTCGAAATCATTCCCTTGTTTTGTTGACTTTCAATGTTTTTCTTTCACTGAGTAAGTTTGGAATTCTTTGCCTCTGACAAAAATCCGTGAAATAAAAGAGATCAAAACAGAATCCTCGGGAATCCTTCAGGGGTTATATTGGCTCTCCCGAAAGAAGGATTTGTGTCCTTCCAGGATTTGCTCTCATTGGGAGCACGAATTCGACTACAGGAGAGAGAGAGAGAGAGAGAGAGAGAGGATTGGGGGGGGGGGGGGGGTGGGGGGGGGGGGGGGGTTTAAGGTCCTACTTGTGTCCCGAAAATTCCACTAGAATTGCAGAAGTTTGTGATCACTTGGGATATAATTCTGTTAGGATTCTCTCTCTCAGTTCCTTTTCCTATATATATATATATATATATATATATATATATATATATATATATATATATATATGTGTGTGTGTGTGTGTGTGTGTGTGTGTGTGTGTATGTATATATAAAAAGTTTTTTTTGCCACGAAGGAAAAAATGAAAAAGCGAGATAGGACCGAAAGTACTCGGCTATCTCGCTTTTTCATTTTTTTTCCTTCGTGGCAAAAAAAAAAACTTTATTTATACATAGCATCACGTTTTATATACTTCGTGATCAAGTTATTCATATATATATATATATATATATATATATATATATATATATATATATATATATATATATATATATATATACTATATATATACATAAGACAGGCATGAATTGAACTGGGCAGGATAATCTTGTAAAGGGGAAAAGGCTGATTTACAAAGCATAATTGTTGTTTTTAGTCACAGAGCGCGGAAGTAAATTCAGGCAGACGACTAACAATTAAAAGTGGGGGAGAGAAACGCGAACCTTAATAAAAGTGTGGACACACAGCAATGAAAAATTGCTTACGTAATCTAAGATTTTATGACATATAATAAACATGCATTTTTCTGGTTCTAGACCGAATATACATTTTAAAGATTCTCTAAACTAAGGAAAAGGCGAACTTCCAATCCCTTCATAATATTTTGGATGATAATAGCTCATTTCTCTTTTATGTCAAAGGATTGTTCCTTAGGCTTATGGAAAGTTCATAAGCCTACCGTACATTTGTACCTTATTATATCGTTACTCATTTGAATATTGAATATATTTTAATTCATATTTTGCAATATCAGTCTAAAAGCAGTAATTTTCTACGAATAGTTCTATTTTCACCTAGAACAAAAATTAAATAAAAAATAAAGCTGAAAATCATATATATAGATCATGTTCGAGTATTATTATTATTATTATCATTATTTTTATTCACAAGATGAAGAACCTTATTCATAGGGAACAAGCCCACCACAGGGACCACTGACTTGTAGTTCAAACTTCCAAAGAATATGTAGTTCATTAGAAAGAAGTAACAGAGCATAAAAGGAAATACAGAAAGAAGAGATCACTTATTAAAAAGAAAGATTAATAAATTAAATTGATAAATAAATAGATAAAAACGTAATAAAGTTATTAAAATGCAAGGAAATTTGTATGAGGTTAGTAATGCATTGCATCTTCGCTTGATGAGAATGAAAGTAATAATTACCAACATATATCATTTCCATTCAAGAAAAATCAGTTCGTTTCTCACACAACAGCAAAGGAAATTCAGTCCCAGCTGACGACGCAGAACCAGAATAATTATTTCCACAGAGCCACGAGGGAAACCTCTTTTTTCATGCTACCCCGGAAGGTTAAATTTCAGAAAAGAGGTTTAAAAATGAACTGTAATTTTTCCGGAAGAAAATCCTCGTGAGTCTGAGATTTATTTTATGTCTGTTTCTCTTTCCTTTTTCTATTTTCTGCTGCTGCTATTACCTGGCTGTGAATAGAATATGGAATTTAGGAGAAGGCCAAGCACTGGGACCTGTGAGGTCATTCAGCGCTGTAACGGACATTGACGCTCAAAAGGTATGAAAGGCGTAACAGGAGGAAAACCTCGCAGTTGCACTATGAAGCCATTGTTAGGCCAGATTGGCTACCAAGATGGAAGAAAGAGAATACGGACAGAGGTTTGTAACCAGAATCACCAGATGCCATCTCAATGCAACTCTGCAGACACACTAAGCCCCTCTCCTCAGGCGTTCAAGAGAGTAATGAGGCTTTGTACATTCATTCCAGTTTGAGGCCTGAAGAAAAAGGAGGTTTTGACTGAGTTCAAGCTTTCCTTATTTAGTAAAATAAAGATTCATATTACAAAAGTAACCTGAGTGAGCCTATCTTCCATATTTAGTAAAAATATATAAAAAATATTTAAAATAACAATCTGAGTAAGATCAAGTTCCCTATTCAGGAAAATAAAGAATAATATTCAAAATAATAACAATTAGTAGGGCAGATTACCCTCTTTAGTAAAATAAAAATCCATATTTATAAAAATAGCAATCTGAGTAATATTAAGTTCCCAATTTAGTCAAATATTTATATTCCTATTTAATTATAACAGTGAGTAAGATTAAGCTCAATAATTAGTAAAATAAACTGTATTTTTAACAAAAAATAACAAGTCTCCTGAAAAAGTGACATCGAGGCAGAAAACAAAAACAGTCAGATGAAAACTCACTTGTGGTTTTAGGAGAGCAAATAAAAGTTAATTCGATGACCTATGGCAGTCCTACGACGGAATATTCTTGATACTAGTATTCAGATTCATAGGTAGGTTGAAGGGGATGATATAACTGCAATTTACCGTCGAATTAAGTAAATAATATGATTTTTATGAGGTTTAAAGATGGCAAAATCGTCTCGTATACCTGGCTATCAGAAAAGTGACTTCGGTAACCGACAGTTTCTACCTTCTGTCAAAAAGTCGGTTACTAAGTCTGCAAAAAAATAATATTGATTGGTAGAATTAAACATAATTTCACAAAAGCCAAATAATAATTTTTTTTCACTATCCTTCATTTTTTTACTAGTGCTCAAGCTTTGCTAGAAAAGGTCTTATTTTCCATTGACAATTTTGAGTTAAATTATTCAATAAATGTAGCAAGTGCATTTTCTATATCGGGTTTTAGTTTAAAAAGTCTTTGTCTGAATTGCATATTGGTTTCAGAATTTTTGGGAGGAGAACCTTCAGAAAAATGCATTTCCAAACTTGGTTATTTGATATCCTGTCCATTTTTAGGAAAACACACGCACTTCACTTTCATATGCTCTGCCTTTTTCTTTATTCGATTACTTTATTTAAACTCGTTCCATTTTGCTTATATTGCCTACTCTCTCTCCTTCACATTTTAGCTTTAAAGTCTAAATTGTTCTCAAAACTAAACATCAATTTCACGAAAGGTTGAAAAGGACGTCACTCGTGACCTTCGGAAAATAAACTCCCGACGTTGGTCGTCTGAAATACAACCAATTTTTATGAATGCTGCAGCAGCTCAATATCAAATGCTTCGTCAGTTTCATGTACACGACTGTTTTGTTTATACTGTACACACACACACACACACACACACACAAATTCGCTGTTATATGCCCGTTCATTTTCGACAGTCAATAACAAAATTATGGAAAAGCGAGCAGCAGCCTCAGACGAAGGCTTCGAACACGAGTGCACTTCACGCTCAAGCTGTTTTGTTTCATATACCTGTGGATATCCAGATTTTCCTGTGGTTGGTTGACTGAGTCAGCCGAAAGGGAAATTCTATTGGCAATCGTTCTGAAGAATTGTATTTATTTACCAAAAGAAACATCACAAACATTATTCTTGTGGTTACTGAACGTTGCCTGTTCTCAGTCACTATTTCGTGGGAGAGTCGCGGGTTCGCCTGCAAATATATTTGTGTTTGGATGGGTGTACACATAAGCTTAGTTAAAATAGTGCTAAATGACCAGTGGAGAACACACGTACTATATATATATTATACATGTAGTATATATTCTATAATATATGCCTATATATGTCTAATATATATATATATATATATATATATATATATATATATATATATATATATATATATATATATATATATATATATATATATATATATACTATGACATTTATATATGTATATATATATAGTTACTACTATACAGTCTTATCTACAAGTATGTATGAACATAAGAACCTTAAACCTCAGTCTCCACCCCAACTGCCTCTGAGGGCGTGACTCCAGATAGGACGTAAGGTCACTAAAATCCTTCCTCCCCCGCCTCCGAGTGGAGCCCTTGCAGCAGAAAGGACGCTTCTGGCAGCAAAATCAACCATTCAGTTGGGTAAACAAAACCAAACAATTCCAGAGGCAGAGCAGCTGCACTCTGATGGTTTGAAGAGGAGAAGGACAAGTGACGTTTTGAGACTCTCAGAGACGAAGGTGAAAGGGCAGTGAGTGAGTGAGTGCAGACACAGGACAGACCGAGGCAGAGACTCAGACAAGTCTCTCCATCTGACTACCCGCAGAAGAGAGGCAACTGGGTAGCCAGTTTGGTTATCGACGCTTGAGGGAATGATTGGGTCAGCCATTTTGACCTTCGGAGAGTCGTTATCTGAGGGATAGATTTAATTACTTATGGCGAGAGAAAACGATAACAGGGGCTAGGAGACGTTACCCTTCTGGGGACATATAGGTTCTGTGAAGTGTGTCAACAAAAGAACTTTCGAACTACTGAGAAGACTGACAGAAAATATGCAGACTATTGTCTTACACAAAGCAAACAGATACCTTCCGTATGAACCACTTTTTTAGACTCGAAGAATAAAAATATATAAAAAACACTCTCGGTTCACACATTCCTGCCCTCCCTACCGAATACCACCAGCTTTCAGTTACAGTGCCGAAGGCAGAATGAAAGAGAGAATCGAGTCCGTGATTGACAGATGGAATAAAGCCTTTTATTGACAAATGGTGTCACTCACAAAAAAGCTAATATCACAATATCCCTTTTCCCCAGAACTGAATTCACGCCTTCAGGTTTTCCTTCCTTCCCTCTTTACATAAAATTGGGGAAAACTAGTATTGAAAAAGAAAGTTCTGTTCCTACAAAAGGTAAAACGTGTTTCAAAGTCTGGACACAAATGAAACCACAGCCTGACCTATTTCATTGGACGTTTGCTTTAGTCAAGCAATTTTGTTTCTGCTTGTGTTCTAATTTTTTTTTTTTTACTTGTCCTGCACATTGTTAATTGTTCGTGTCTGTGTTTATTGATTCATCTTTTTGTCATGTATGGTTAAGAATAAAAAGCCACAGGAAACAAGTTTAAATGAATAAACAGAAAAATAGAACTTTCAATCTTCGCTCGAGTCATTTTCAGTTTATTTTTTATCAACTTAAACTCTTTGTTTCTACAATGGCTTTTTCCGTAACCATTCAAGTAAAACCAAAAGATTGTATTTTTATTCCGGTTTGTATCGTATTTTCCGAAGCTTAACACTTGACTAACTTTCACGATAAAGATCACAAACCCTTAACATTTTCTGTCAGGTTGTCAGTCATTCTGTCAAAAAAAGATATAAGATTACAATGCTTCAAGTTTCATCTGGATTTACAAATATTCAGAGACACGGACGCGAGATTTACGTAAATTTGAGAAAGTAATTAAAGGGAGATCATCTCTATATGCCATATCATGTCAAGCACTAATAGCGAGAGAGAGAGAGAGAGAGAGAGAGAGAGAGAGAGAGAGAGAGAGAGAGAATAATCTTTCGACACTCGAGATACCTCTCTGAAATCACTCAAGCCTGGATTATGACTGTTTGATTGGTTTATGGTTACTGAAGCTGGCGTCACAACGTCTGGGTTACTGACGCCGTAATAATATTAAATAGGAAACTTTAGAAAAATGAAAAAGTTTGGAAGGAGTTCCTGAATTACGGCTGAGGCAATTCAAACCAACATTCCAGGACACATATCCATAATGTTTCAGCAATAACCCGAGACGAAGACCATTTCCAAACCAGACATGGTCAGTCTTGCAGCCATAAACCATCTCGGCAAGAAAGCCGACTCCCACAATGCACCAGTTGTGACGGATTAGGATCGTACGATCGTAGAAAAGCTCTTGTATAACTAACAAGTCTATTATGGTTGCCTCTCCCGTAGTGTCAATAGTTTGTGTTTCCTTTGATTTCAAAATCTCCTTCTGGGCAGTTCTTGTGTTTTTTCTCATTTCTTCAATTTTAGTCCATTTTTCCAGTTACTTGTTTTTACTGCCACAAGGCATTTCTCCAAACAAATGTTTTGGACATTCTTTCTTTCCGTACTTTCTCTTGTACGTCTTTCCGTCTTATCAACCCTCTTACGCCGATTGGACGTATTAAACGTCGAGTCAAAATGTCTCCCGTTATGCGATTGGACGTATCATACGTCGGCTCAAAAAAAGTTTTTTAAAAATTCGCGGAAAAATACTTATAGGCCTACCAGCCGAAAACTTTTGTATCACGCGCCTTGGGGGATGCTGGGAGTTCACGGATCAAGGCGTTGTTTTGTTACAATCGCACGCAGGCGCGCAAGCGCGAATTTCGTTTCTTATCGCACTAAAAAGTATCAGTGACACATCTCGGAAATTATTTCGTCACTTTGACATAATTATTGCACCATTTTAAATTATCCTTTACATGAAGTATTAAATATGAAAATGTGCGCAATTTCATCCACAATACAACTAAAAAATACTCATGATTGTAGCTTTTATCAGTTTTGAAATATTTTCATATAAATAACGATAAGTGCAAAAAAATTTCAACCTTCGGTCAACTTTGACTCTACAGAAATGGTCGAGAAAAACGCAATTGTAAGCTAAAACTCTACTTATAGTAATATTCAATCATTTTGTTTGCCTTCATTTTGCAACAAATTGGACGTCTCTAGCACAATATTTCGATTTATGGTGAATTTATGAAAAAACTTTTTCCTTACGTTCGTGCGATAAACTCTTCCGATAAATTTTTTCGTGCGATTGTCCTAAAGTTTTGCACCCTTTTAAATTTGCCGTTACATAAAGTTTTATATATGGAAATGTGCGCAATTTCATGCAAAATACAACAAAAAAACAACCCATGGTTGTAGCTTTTATCAGTGAAATATTTTCATATAAATAACGTTAAGTGCAAAAATTTCAACTTTCGGTCAACTTTGACTCTACCGAAATGGTCGAAAAACGCAATTGTAAGCTAAAACTCTTATATTCTAGTAATATTCAATCATTTACCTTCATTTTGCAACGACTTGGAAGTCTCTAGCACAATATTTCGATTTATGGTGAATTTATGAAAAAAAAAAAACATTACGTTCGCGCGTAACTTCGAAAAAATCAGAATTTTTTTGTGCGATTGTCGAAATGTTGCACCATTTAAAATTAGCTGTTACATAAAGTTTATATATGAAAATGTGCCTAATTCATGTAGAATACAACTAAAAATGATTGAAGGTTGTAGCTTTTCTCTTTTTCGAAATATTTGCATATAAATCACGATAAATAGAAAAAAAACCACGTTCGGTCAAATTTGACTCTACCGAAATAGTTAAAAAACGCAATTGTAAGCTAAAACTCTTACGGCCTAGTAATATTCTGTCATTTTTCTTCATTTTTGAAACAAATTTGAAGTCTCTAAAACAATATTGTGATTATGGTGAATTTTTGAAAAATATATTACCTTCACTCCGCGCGCCGATTCGCGGCCGCAAGTCTCCGAAAATAACGTAACATGGCATTATCCTAATATTTGCTCCTTTTCATATTAGCCTTTTTATAGAGTTTCATATATCAAAATGTGCGCATATTCATGAAGAATACAATAAAAAATAATTGAAGGTTTGTAGCTTTTCCCATCTTCGAAATATGTCCATATAAAAAAAATATATATATTAAAATTTCGACATTCGGTCATATTTAACTCGTCCGAAATGGTCGAAATCTGCAATTCTAATCTAAAACTCTTACAGTATCGTAATATTCAATCATTTGTCTTAATTTTGAAACAAATTGGAAGTCTCTAGAACATTATTTAGAATTACGGTTGAATTTTTGAAAATAACATTTTTTTTACGTCCGCTCGTTACGAATTCGTACATCATTTTGTGATAATATTTTTCCGGTGTTGCTTTATTGTTTTACAATGTATTATATATCAAAATGATCGCAATTTAGTGTACAATACAACGCAAAAAAAGTAAACTGGTTAGCTTTGACCGTTTCTGCACAGCGTGATTTGAATACAATTATGTATGAATTTTTTTTTTCGCTACCATATATCGCATTATTTACATATGATAATGATATTATTTTTCATTTCTGATGGTTGCATTTCAAACTTCAGGCAATGACAAAAAAGGAGCCAAAATGAACTCTTAATCTTCAAAAAGTACGCGCGCTGTAATTTTTGAAAAAATTATTTTTTCCACTTCCGCGCTCACTCCAAACCAGGCCCGGCATACGGGAGACGTTTTGATTTTTAGGGCCTCCGGCGTAAGAGGGTCAAGCATCAGATGATTAATTTGACTTAATATTTACTCCTAAAACGCCTTCATATTCTGCCAACCATTTATCATTCCATTTTCGTTTGCAGGAACAATTTCTTCTTCTTACGATTCTCTTATTGGATTTCTGCTCTCTCAGTTATTCTCGATCCCTCGAGTCATTCATTTCGACATTCCTACACTTTACCCTCTTCTTTATTATTATCCTCTCCATTTCTTCCGAGTTCGCGTATCTAGCTTTTTACATATTTGATCCTTCTCATATTTTATTCCCCGCCTTTCCACATTCGAGAAACTTCTCGCATAATTCTCCCGTGAATATCTGATCGTCTTTCCACTGCATTTATCCTTCGTTTCCTTTTTTTATTCTTGTTTTCCAGCACATTCATGTCGTGCCTTTCTTACATTTATTCTGTTTCTTGGATCCACTCAAACTTTTTTCTTCTTATTCTTGGAGTCATTATTATTTTCATCTTATTCTTCTCGATTTCTCGTACTAGTTTTTCATTCTTTCAGCTGATCTGATTCAAGTTTGCTGATTCATCACAAACATCGCTCGTTTTAACACCAACTTATGTTATAAGAGTTGAATTATAGTCTCTGTCCTGACAATCATGTAAATCTGCATTCCATATACATTTTTATGATGGATAAATAAATAAATGAATGAATAAATAAAGTTCTCACTTATCATGTGAAACTTATAAGAACATTTAAATACATTCTTAGTCTTGACAAGGATGTATATTTGCATTCTAGTTACTTTTGCAAGAAATAAACGGGTATTTAATTTAGTGTCAAACCGCCAGAACGCCAAAGTAAATTCCAGAAAGGCAGGAAAGAATATTAAATACATTTCCTGTCTTCTCAATGTTGTAGTTTTGCTTTCTAATTGCTTTTAAAGTACATAAATAAATAAATACTTAAATTGGGGAGAAACCACAAAACGCCAAAATAAATTCCACAAAAGCAGGAAAGAGAGAGGAGGTAAAATGCAGACCACCAGACAGACGCCCTTTGCAGGACCCTAAACAAGAAAACGAGGAGAAACTTTGACGTCTGATAGGAAAAGATCTCAGCCACAAAATCAGAGCCATAACTTATGTGAGTGTCCGAGGAGCCATCTGACACTCGGGAGAAGCCATCCGACACTCGGGAAGAGCCGAACCGAGTTTTATGATGGAGGAATTTTGAGCCAAGAGACGACGCATTTTTCCTTTTAGACGAGACACCTCTGGGGACGTTTTTAATTTTCCTATTGGGAGGATGAGGGTGCTAGACCTAGGCTCCCTTTCTAATGGACAAAGACCTAGAATGGACGAAACCCACAGGGTGAGAGTGCTAAACCTGCGCCCCTTCTCGAATGGATAAAACCACCAAAGTCCTCTAATTACCAAAGACGGCATTTGCTTAATTCATTCCTGAGGTCAATTGAGTATTATAGGGTAATATTCTGAACGAGCTGGAAAATTTGACTGTCCAATACAGGAGTTGAATCTGGATTGCATCCTTTAGTGAGTGAGTCATCAAATCACACTATAAACCTTTATAGACTTACATGGTGTACACACACACATACACATAAATGCATACATAAATATATAAATAGAAATAGGGAAACTGAGTTACCAAGAATGGCATCAAAAGAACGAAGAAACATCTCGAGCCATAAACAGAGGGGCAGAAGAAGAAGACTGACTGTTCAATGATGGAACCAGTCGTTTGATGGCCAAAGACGCAACCAGAACGGATAAGGTTGGGCAGAGCGCTTTTAAATTTGACAAGTAAAAGATGCACCGAAATTTCTTAAGCCCAATCAAGCTTTCTGTACAGCGTAAAATGCTGTATGATCCGAGGCCCATGAAACTTTCAGACAAACCCAGTGATGACCTGTACCACAGCGTTGCCAGACGCACGCTCATGGTTAAAATTAACCTTAAATAAAAAAAAAAAACTGCTCAAGCTAATGAGCTGCAATTTGGTACGTTTCATGATGAGAGGATGGATGATCAACATGCCACCTCTAGCCTCGGAGGTTTTTAAGATCTGAGGGCTGACAGACAAAGCCTCTCAGTAGGTTTCTTTTGCAGAACACTAAAAAAGTAATCCAATTGTTCTATGAAACGCTTTGCAATGCTGGTTGGAAATAGACTTGAACTTACATTAACTCTAAGGATGTTTTTTTTTCTCTCTCTCTCTTATTTGGCAACTATGTATCAAACTTTCTACAGACCAACAATTTGATATATTATATATATATATATATATATATATATATATATATATATATATATATATGTGTGTGTGTGTGTGTGTGTGTGTGTGTGTGTGTGTGTGTGTGTGTGTGTGTATAAATCAATCAAATTGTTGATTACTAAGAACCAAAAGGCCTTAGACCCATAGAGAAGCATCATCAAGGACAGAGAGACTCATTACTATTCCTCCGTCCTCACGACCGTGAGGAATTCCTCGTTTATCCTCACTGCGGAGCAGAGCATTTTGAGGAATCAGCTATTCATGACGCGGCTTCATTAGCAGGAAATGTGTTGTAATGAACCAAAGGCTGTGATGGAATTAGCTGCTTTAACTATGAAGGTGTTGCCTTGGGTCGTCTCAGCTGGTAGGGATAATAGTGTTTCGTGATATTGTAATTTCACTGCGAATCATTTATTACGAGAGGGTTGAGGATAATATGACGGAAGAAAGATAATATGAATGGAGGTAGAGTAAAATGAATGAAAGGGGTTGCAATTGAGGGGCGATGGGACGCTGCAAAGAACTGCAAGGAATGCCTACAGTGCACCGCGTGAGGTGCACTGACAGCCTTACCTCTTTTACGGGGAGAAGCAGACCTTGTTTAAAGAAAAATGCTCTGCTGTCTAGAATAGACCTAAAACTGCTTATTCATGATGCCTCAGAGTGATAGGCCTACTATGGAAATGTGTTAAAACAATATTCTTTCTTGTAACCGGAGAAAGAAAACCTTTATTTCTGAAATAATTTTTATGACAGTCTTCTGCTAGTTCGAGAGAGGTAGAACCTTACCTATTTTTAATTTAATAAGTTTTAATTATCTTGAGAGACAGTTAGTACGTAAATAAACGCATCAGTGATGTAACTGAAGCCCTGTATTATTATAAAATAATACAAATGTCCGTGGCATCAAGTTTCTGGAAATATCGCTTGGCGCTTCTATGTTTTGTTAATTGTCGTCAAGCACGCACCATAGATAACTTAAACAACAAAGCCAGTGAAAATAAAGGTAAGGTTAAGAACTGCTTTCAAGTTAGTGATACATTTTTTCCCTGAATATTATCGAGGTTTCAACCAAAACATTGTAGAACATCATATTGCGCGATATCATTACGCATAATTCCAATACTAATGCACCGAAATATCGTGGTAAATACGACAACTTTCCATGAGCCATATGATGTTAGGAGAGGTAAAATTAGAGGATACATGGCAACACTGGTCACTGAACAACTCCTCCTGATAATAAGGTAGTCTGTAGTTTGGCGTTGTGGTGTGATCCCATACTGAGATCTGTTAACGTGTTTCATTCAAATTTCAATTTTTCCTCTGTTTCCTTTGCTCTCACGGAACCCTAATATACGATTATTGAAGTGTTTGAGCATAGATACTTTAATTGTCCTTCGGAGGTACCGTTACTGAAGAATAATTTACGAATGAAAATTCCTGGTGGCGCCAGGCAAGGGAAGACGATAGATGCCACACACGCACAGAAAGGTCAGTTCTGTCATCTGACGATTTCAAATAGTGGTTATTTCTACGTCATTCTGAACTTAAACGAGACCAGTGAGTAAGCTAAGTTGAAAATACAAATAGTTTGTACAGGACTATTTAAATTAAATAGGCGAATGTTATTTACATAATCATAGATAAATAGCAAATATCGTTTAAAACTGAATGTGTAAAATTTTACCAGCATATCAATTTTGACTAAAAAAAATCACTTCCCTGTGTTTTAATGTTTGCATTTAACGTTTCTGATGTTCGTTTATTTTATTATAAGGGTTTCTATAAT
>NC_061095.1:53407379-53409879 GCF_015104395.2 Macrobrachium nipponense | reverse complement strand
GTGAATGAAAAATAACTCCCTCATATATGCAGCCATTATTCAATTTCATTTTAACCTTTCATAAAATAAATTATTTGTGAAGGTGACAGAATGACTTCATCTCTGTGTAACTACTTTTGTTATCGACGTCAGTCTGTTGAAGAACCCTTGAAGGCTCTGTCTATGGAATGGGTACTTCTCTCTCTCTCTCTCTCTCTCTCTCTGTCTGTCTGTCTGTCTGTCTGTCTCTCTCTCTCGGGTCTCTCTCTCTCTCTCTCTCTCTCCAGTATCATGAGCGACCAGATATTACACTTCCTTTGGATGCGCCTCACTTCCAGGTGGATGCTTCTTCTTTCATGCTAACTTGGAATTGAATGATTGGATGTCGATGTTTTCGTCTTATAGTATAATTATTGTTTTAATCGAATCTTTGTTCATTTGGATTAATTGTGTTATGTGTCAGTAATAGTCTGCTTAAAAGCAGGTGAGTGGTGCACTGTTTGGGAGGGGTGTGATGCAATAATAATAATAATAATAATAATAATAATAATAATAATATAATAATAATGTGTGTGGCGCCGTGGAGGAGTGGGTTAGGTCATCAATGGACTTCAGTCAAGTTAAGCAACATTGGGGCTGGTCAGTCGTTGGATGGCTGACCGCTCTCCTCGGCGTTGATTTCCTGTAAATGTACCTATCCCTGATGGGGTAGGGTCCAGCTATGGGTTAAATAGCAAAACTCAGCAATGATGGAAAGAAATGAAGGAATAAACGACAACGACGTAAATGGAACCTCTGGCAACAGAGGAGCTTCGTCCGGCAACCAGGTATTCAACCCAATTGAAGGGGAAGACGGTCAGGTCTTGGAGGTCGCATCAAGCAATGATCAACACAACGACAGTAATCAACAACCTGAGATTGGAGCTACAGAAGAAAAAAGGAAGAAATGGACAAGAAAAGATAATGGAAATATGGAGATGCTACATCAGAAGCAACCCGACGGAGAGAGGATATAGAAGAAGGTTGGTCAACATCTGGAATGAGAGGCATACACCCCCTAAACAGAGCAGAGGCTGGCAGACCAAGTAAGGAACAAAGAAAAAGAACTGGCTCTCCCCAACAGAAAGAGAAGAACTGGAAAGGGAAATGTCACACGACAACGAATTACACGAAGACGAACTGAGAGACGATGCCACAGAAGACGAGGCAGGAGGTATGAGGTATCAAACAACGACACACGAAGAAACACCGACGAAGTAACAGAGAGGACGGAATGGGTAGAAAAGATTAGACAATGTATGGAGCAGATACAGAGAGAACAAAGATCCCCTCCATGAAAGCCTACAACACCAAGAAATTAAGGGAGAAAACAAGTGAGGTCAATGTGAAATAATGGGCATAATACACACCACCAGTATCACAGAAACAAATAACTTGGCATATGCAGGAGCAAAATTAGTAGGCAGAACTGATGGGGATTCGAACACCAACACCACCAGCACAACCAACCCAACAGAAACCAAAACAGCAACCTCCTTGGAAAAGGCGCCTGGGGAAAAGCAATCATGGTGATGAGATCTGACTTGAGTAAACTGAAAGAGATGGCAGAAAAAAGGCTAAGAAGCAAGAAAGGCAAGGGAGGAACTCAACGAGAAATACAAAGTACAAGAGAGGGGACTAAACAACACAATAGAAGATGTACATTGAGGACTTAAGATCCAACGGTACATGAACAGGAATAAGGGATACCAACAGAACAAACTATCGGAACCAACCAAGAAATACTATACAGCCAACTAAGAGGGGAAGACAACCACCAAGGAAATTCCTGAAGCCGAACCAAGTAAGAGACTCTGGAAAACATGGGCTCCAGGAAGTCAAGGAGGAAGAAACAGGGAAAATAAAACAAAGATTCACAGAGATCACGACAGACAGTCAGCCACCAACTAAAGAAAATGCCAAATTGGAAAGCCCCAGGTCCCGATGAAGTCCATGGATACTGGCTCAAAAACTTCAAGGCCCTACACCCACGAATAGCAGAACAACTCCAGCATTGTATCTCAAATCACCATGCACCAAATGGATGACCACAGGAAGAACATCCTTAGTACAAAAAGGAAGTTACTAACAGGTATCATCAGTGAAAGGAGGAAGAAACAGGGAAAATAAAACAAAGATTCACAGAGATCACGACAGACACAGTCAGACACCAAACTAAAGAAAATGCCAAATTGGAAAGCCCCAGGTCCCGATGAAGTCCATGGATACTGGCTCAAAAACTTCAAGGCCTACACCCACGAATAGCAGAACAACTCCAGCATTGTATCTCAAATCACCATGCACCCAAATGGATGACCACAGGAAGAACTTCCTTAGTACAAAAGGAAGTGTACTAACAGGTATCATCAGTGAAAGGCTATACAACTACCTAGAGGAGACAAACACCATCCTCCACCAACAGAAAGGCTGCAGAAGGAATGTAGGGTCTTTTGTAAGGGCACAAAAGACCAGCTCCTGATAG
>NC_061095.1:53364879-53399879 GCF_015104395.2 Macrobrachium nipponense | reverse complement strand
GATGCCTGACGTGGACCCCTGGACCAATCAAGAGACGAAATGGAGGCATAAATATTATAAAAAGTATATTGTACATTGAGTCAACATAAAGGGTCAAATAAGTGAAGATAGCAGACTTAGATACAGAACTTAAATCTAAATATTAATGCAACGTACAGAGGTCACATCAGTAATGACGTGGATATATTTGGAGGGAATAACGAAATAGGAAATAATAAATAAAAGGAAAATGGATACTTCGATATCAGAGGAAGAGGAAGTGAGGGAAAGAGAACTCGATGCAAAAATGGGGATGTGGTAATCAAGAGAGGAAAAGATGAAGGGAAGACTGATAACTAATGTGGAAAGGATATTGGAATAACTAGTGATATAAATAACAGACGATGCGCTGACACATCATGGTGCGATTTTATGTATGTAATGAGAGAGAGAGAGAGAGGAGGAGAGATAGAGAGAGAGAGAGAGAGAGAGAGAGAGACTGCCGCATTCACACTTAAACTGCCGAATAAAATCTTTTATCCCAGAAAACCTCGATGTTTCTAACAATTTCTTTTTCCATTTTTTTCCGTTCTACCGAGTAAACCTGTTTAACCGTGAGCGCAAAATAACCTCCAACTATTCATTTTAATATTTCTTTTATTTCTATCATCAGGGCCACCCTCTCAGGAGGTATTACATAAAACCTGGTGTGGCCCACTCAGGGATGCATAACTTTGGGCAACTCATGTAAATTTTCATAGCTCCTCCACCGTCTTGGGAATTCAAGGTTGTGCCAAATGGTGGATTTTAAACCTTTATTTTAGTTTTCTACTTTTTATTTATATTTATATCGTAGTTTATTTCATTGATTAGATTATATTTACGGTTCAGTGTTAAATTAAGCTTCCAATGTCGCGTAAAGATAAAATTCTACGTTGCAGGACTTGGTTAGAAATTGTAAGTAAAGGTCAGGGTGAGTTTTACATGATTGTTCCTAATGCAAATTCCATTATTTCTGCTCTTTTTGTCGACTCAAATAAGAGAGAAAAAAATCAACGCTTTAGGGTTTGTCTGGGTTGGGAGGTGGGGAGGGGGACTATAATTCGAACCTTAAGTGGATGTGACGTTTTAATATCAAGAAATAGAAAAGATCATAAAAATTTTTATAATGTTGCTATTAATGAAAAAGAAATGCCTAAAAATGTACTTATCTTACCTTATTTTCGTGGATTTAAAACCATAAAATCAATATTTAAATCGTTTAATGTTAATGTAGTGTTCTCTTATAACAATACCATTAAAGATATGCTATTAAGAATAGTCCCGTAACAAATAACACTCATTTACAAAATTCCTTGTAAAGATTGCCCATCGTTTTACGTTGGTCAGTCTAGTAAAAATTTATGTGTTCGGATTAAGCAGCATATGTATTCAGTTAGAACAGGCCAGACTTCAAATGCACTGTTTATCCATCTGAGTGAAAAATCTCATTGTATTAATTGGGGTGATATCTCGGTAATTGCTAGATCTAATGATTATGTTTCAATAAATTTACTGGAATCGGCAATTATACAAATCACTAATAAAACAACCTAAATCTTAGTCTGGGAATGTACCATTTGGACCCATATATTTGTAAGATGTTTAGAGGACCCTCAAAATAAATGAACAACTAATAAATTAGTCCCACATGTATATAGTCATTATTTCTCTCTCTCTCTCTCTCTCTCTCTCTGGTTCGATATTCTCTCTCCCTCTTTCTCTTGCTCGATGTATATATATATATATATATATATATATATATATATATATATATATATATATATATATATATATATATATATATATATATATATATTTATATTTCCTTTCGTCTTTCCATTAATAATAATTTTTGTTGGAAAATTTGTGTAAAAATTCATGATATTAAATTGTATATGCTCCCGTGTTTTTTTCAAATGTACTGTTTTCTGGAAGAATCACTTGTTTACTGCGGGTATCCTTCAAGGTGTGGCTAGCCTCTGGGGGCTCCTCCTTTCTGTAGAGTGAAAATCGCCCTTATGGCTAATCTGGTAGTGTCAGTTTGTATATTAAGCCTTCTTTTGAGGACTATGTTGTTCTTTGTAAAATCAGTTTGCCTCAGTAAAGGGTCCGAACAGGATCGAAAGTACTTGGCTATCTCGCTTTTTTTCATTTTTTCCTTCGTGGCAAAAAACCTTTATTTATACATAGCATCACGTTTTATATACTTCGTGATCAAGGTATTCATATATATATATATATATATATATATATATATATATATATATATATACATATAATATATATATATATATATATATATATATATATATATATATATATATATTATATATGTAAATATATAAAAGCACCATAATATTTCAGCGTACCATCGTTACCTATATCACCAGATAATCCAAATATCAATTTCACAACATTTATCAGTCTTCCCTTAATCTCATTCTCTCTTGATTATCGCATCCCCATTTTTGCATCGCGTTCTCTTTCTCTCACTTCCTCTTCTTCTTCCTCTTCATCTGTCATCGACACATACATATTCCCTTTAATTATTTTCATTTCGTTATTCCCCTCCAATACTATATCCATGTCATTACTGTACCTTTTATTAATATTCTGTACTTAAGTCTTCTAAGTACAATATACTATCTATGCCTTAATTTCGTCTCTTGGTTGGTCCAGGGGTCCACAACAGGCATCTTAACCCCCTTCAGCATGTTGCTCCCATAGGAAAAGAATCCGTGCGGCATAAAGCCAACCAACAGTACAATGAATTTTGACAATTGTTTTCTGTTTATATTCGAAAAACAATATTTTGAATTCCATATTTATAAAGTTTGATTATTTTAGATTTAATTGCATATTTTTCTTTAACTTTTTTATGAATTGGATATTTTAATAAATGCATTGTGCAATTGTCAATATTCTTCCCTTTTCAATAATACTATGATAATGATAACAATAGTAATGATAATGTCAATCATTACAGTCCCAATTCTCATTATCTGCTATGTATAGAAGTTATATACTTTCCCATAGATCAGGAACTTTTAATGAATTATGTAACATTCTGGCTAGAAAACCTATCGTGGAATGAAAGCTAACTATCAATATGTTTCCCATTTTCTCTGAACCTCCAGCGAATGAAGGGACACTTGTGTAGAATGAAATTTTATAGATGCTTATGAATCTATATCTTCATCCTATATCTGCCTTTTTATGAAATGAAAATTTTGTTTTTTACCTCCAATATTGTTTAAATAATTTGAAACAATACTTGTGTACTTTGGTACCTTGTTCCTTCAACTCTTGTGATATAATATCCGTGATTTTCTGACTTGGCAGATAATCACACTGATACGTTTGTCGCTTTGGTTAAATTATTCAAAGCCTCTTGACTTCAGGAGAATATCATCACAATTCTTTGAGAGAGTGAGAGAGACGAAATTGAATCCTTGACCAACAATATTCCATTATTTCACAGTTTTCATCCGAGTGCAGAATTTCTCTTTCCAAAAGAGATATATCTGGGAGACAAAGACAGAATCAGGCCATTTGCAGAAAAAGAGATGAAATCTATTTTGTTGGGGATCATGTTATCAGACAAAATGGACTCTGGATTTCTTACAATGGATTAATCCTCTCTCTCTCTCTCTCTCCTTCTTCGTCTCTCTCTCATAAAAATTCTCTCTCTCTTCTCTCCTTTCTCTTCTCTCTCTCTCTTTCTTTGAAAGGAATTTTAGAAGCATGCAAGACATTCCTAATTAGGGGTGTATGAATTGATGGATATTGATAATTAATATGAATATAAGATGACAAGTATTTAATAATCAAGGAACTAATTCATCTTCTTTCAGATATATTCACTAAATATTAAATTCTTTTGAAGACATTATGGTGAATTTTATTTAGTTTTTGGTGTTACGACATCTTAGCTTTTAAAGATATAACTCTCTCTCTCTCTCTCTCTCTCTTCGTCTTGATCTCTCTCTCTCTCTCTTTCTCTCTCTCTCCTCGTCTCTCTCTCTCGCACTCTATCGTCTCCTTTCTCTCCTCTCCTCCTCCTCTCCTCTCCTCTTCCTCAAGGCTCTCTCTCCGGGGCTCACCCATCTGTAATTACACAGGAAGAGGGGAAGAATGCTACTGAGGCAATTCCCCTAGAAACTGTTATAACTGTTAGTCGAATTTCACGTAATTGGCTTCGAAATTGTTTGTAGAGGCAACATTTCATCAGCACTAATTGGTACGCTGAAATAAGGCTGTTGATGATATCTCACCCTCTTTGTCTGTCTGTCTGTCAGTCAGTTTATGTCGTGAACCTGGGCCGTTCCCTCCCGAAATGACACCTCATGAATTTCGAGGCCTTTTTATGAGGGGCGCAGTCGATCTCTCCATCCAAAGCTAATGTCTCTCTTGCCACAGAGCTCCCGTGAAAGTATCGTTAAAAAGAAAAAGAAAAAAGTTTCAAGTAGTGGAAATATTCAAAGAAAGTCGAATCGTGTATTAAAATCATCTCAATTTAATGCAGTCATATCGAAATAGGTTCTACAGAAGAAGAGGCATTTAATCTGGACGCTACCTAATTATTGTATATCCGGAATGATTTCGAACATACAAAACTTTACCATCAACAAACTTTTGGCATCGGGATGCGCAAACTTTCACACTAGATATGTTAATTAATTTAATAACAAATTTAGGTTTCAAGTAGAATCCTATTAGAAATGCAAATTATCCACTCACATTCTGACCTCAGGGCAGAGATGCAGAGTACAATAAACCGGGGGAAAGGAGACTGGAGGTCCATCTTTTCCTCCCTGGAAGAGCCTCTGGAAATCACTGGTCTGTCGCGACACCATGAAAAAAGAGACACCAGAAAACAGGAACAATAAGCTAGGAAACAGACAACACAGAAACAAGACACCAGAAACAGAGGACAGAAAAACAAGAGAATACCAGGACACGAGACAGAGAGAAACCAGAGACCGGGAAACAGAGATACAGAGAAACAAGAGACACCAGGAAACAGAGACAGAGAAACAAGAGACCTGAAGCAATAGACATCAGGAAACAAGAGACCCCAGTAAGCTAGAGACACCAGAAACAGAGACATCAGGATACACACACACACAGAGTCAGGACCAGACGGAGGGCAAGAAAGGGAAAGGAAGAAAGAGAATTGGATGCTAAGACGCAATGGAATGGTCGTGACGCAGTGGAATAGAATGGAATGGAGATAGACTGATAACGAGGGGAGAAGGAAAAATATATAAATGCTGAATATTCTGCGGACGACGTTGCAATTCATCTGATCGGTGATTGGGTTGGTCTATTTTGAGTCTGTCTTGAAATGGACCGGTGTTTAAAATAAGTCTCCAGTTAATTAAATTCCCGAGGCAGGAAGGGAGTTCCATTGGCTGAATATCGAAAGATATTTGTCCTTGATACGAAATAAATAATATAAAGAATTTGAATTGTTCAGAACATGAATAAAATAAAGGATGATTGACATCGTGTAAATATATATATTTCCAAGAACTGCTTGACACGAAATAATTTAGTTATTAGGCAAAAGTAAAAGTTTAAAATATTCATTTATTCTTTCGTCTTCTTTTGATGTCAGGAACGTGTTTCTTCAACAGTTCCCAAAATCATACAGAATGTGTCTGAATACGTATTGAAGTGTTCTCTCATTTCACTTTGTATTTAAGAAAGACTCTTAACCATAAATGTAATCTAACAGTGACAGGAAATGAGTTACATATGAATTTAATTCGCGACATTCTTTACGCAAATGAAATATTTTTTTTTATTATTCATCCAGTAAAGATTTCTCCACTTCTCGATATAATTATATTTTTGGGGGATTTCACAGGTCTTAAAAGGCGCTATCTGGAATAATTGTGTCTTGAATATGATAAATGGTTTCCATGAAGATTCATATTCTGAGACATCAGTTGTTATTATTGAAAGCCAGAAGCCTCTGACTCTGCTGGTTATTAGATTGAAACATTCTCTCTCTCTCTCTCTCTCTCTCTCTCTCTCTCTCTCTCTCTCTCTCGCTTGACGTTTTGTAACCTCAGGAACACTGAAGGAAAGCATCCTAGACCACTTGAAATCCAGAATTTGATATAAAATGAGAATTGTTGTTCGCATAAACTTGAGTAAATGATTTATGAAATTGTTGTGACTTTTTCACTTTTAATTTGCAAGCGCCTGATAAAGACTCGTAATTAATCAAAGTCAGTCTCGTTCTGAAGTGCAGTGAATTTATTTGCTTATGGAAAAAGAGAGAGAGAGAGAGAGAGAGAGAGAGAGAGAGAGAGAGAGAGAGAGAGAGAATAAGTTTCAGTGCAGACACAGTGACCGATGACCTATATTAATAACACTAATCAAAGTTTATTACAATATTATTAATTATAATCTTACAATTTTTTCAGATCTTCTGCATCGTCTCGGTTTTGGTGAGTGTTAATGCATTATTCTTTTATGTTTTGGAAGGTGTTCCTGTTTAGTGTTAATTTTTTAAGTACTTTATTGTTAAGTATCTTGTTGGGGGGAGGATCTGCCTATTTCCTCTGTGAATTTCTCTCTATTCTGTAAATTTATCCTCTCAAAATCATCAGTATTCCTAAATTTGTAGTTTTGTTTATTTGTGGCCCGGTTTCACTGTTTCTCTTAGTTATAATCATTATAATAATTATGAAAAATGTTACTGGATTTAATTTTGTATTAATTTTTAGTAATATCATTACAAACATAACAGTGTTCTTTTACAAAATATTTATTTATTGCAAATAAATAACTCTTTCTTGCAATATTGAGCTATTCCGTTGTTTTATCCATCTTTTCATTCATCTATAATAATAAATCGCAATCTATACTACATTAAGCATTCAAAGATAGTTTCTTGATGAGGCGCTAGAGCATTCATTTTGTTCTGCAGATTAACTAACATCTGACCCCAACATAATCATTATTACCAGGATTACATGTCATGACTACATTTTCATTTTTCAAGAGCAGTTATTTAGATATAATTCAGTTGCAAGCTTTATTTATTGAAGGTCAGTTATTTTGCAAACTCTTTTTAAGTATATCTTGAAAAAAATATTTTTTGTCACTCATTCATTTCATTAGTAAAATCAGGCATAATTTACACAGTGCAGAAATAGACATTGACCCTACGCATTCATTTGTCTGTGTGTTGGTAATCTTGCTTGAGGTTATATCCACATGCATGCCAGTCACGACACATTGAAGGAAACTATCCGTGAAAATGAAATAAGTTATTTTTTCTGGGTAAATTAGCTGGAAGGATTTTGAATCCATTACCGAAGTTGATGCTTTACATCAGGCGAGACAAAAAGCATCCAATTCATTCACAAGTTGCAAAGAGTCTCAAAGTTTCTTCATAAAGGGAACCATTCTGCAGGAGAGAGAGAGAGAGAGAGAGAGAGAGAGAGAGAGAGAGAGAGAGAGAGAGGAATAATTAAATCACAAATTGTCACGAAAAAATGAATCACAATGATGATTTGCAATACAAATTTCTTCAGATCAGTTTCGAATCAATTTGACTTGCAATGATAGCAAATGACATTGGTCTCAAAAACTATTATGATCATTTTTATATATAAGACCAAAACTCTGGAATGATCAGTTATCATTGACGCTAGAAACGTTCGGAATCACAAAGTCTGTAGTAGATCTCATTATCTGTCAATGGTAAGATACAGGTCCGTTTCCTGTATCACAACCTTATCACTCTTTAATTTAAGATATTCCAAGTACGTTGTCATAGATATACACATTTGCAGTAATAATAATATAATAATACTATAATAATAATAATAATAATAATAATAATAATAATAAATATTTGATGCTATATCTTTTCCCGAGATTCTCGTAGCTTGGAATAGAACAATCATTTTCTTTTACGTACTCGACCACATTTTCCTTTTCCTCTTCGTGGAAAATTTCTGCAGCGAAATTATGAAATCTTTACTCTTCCCCCAAACAAACAAGTTTATTTTAGGTTTGATGTTTTTCGTGACCTAAGATAATTTCACCCCCCCAAGCTAATTTTTTTTTATTTTTCATCTCTGCATCAAAAAGCTGGGTTACAACATGAAACGTAGTCCTGGATTTAAGGAATATTTTTTTTTCTTTATTTAATGGAATGATGTTGAAAGGTCTAAGTTGAGATGCTGGAATCTCCAGTTATGTAAAAGGAAGCTGGTTATTACTGAATCATTTGACCGAAGCAGCAATTTTATCGAAATTTTTTTTCCCTGCAGTTATAAATGGTGCGTGATTTAAACGGCTAGATTCATACCATCTTGGCGAAATTGATGGATCATTGATGATCCAAAATGTTAATTAAACTTATCTAAATGATATTTTTTTGTTGACTGAAAAAAGGAATTATGAAGGGGCAAGATATAATATAAACATTACTCGGTTTAATGTAAAGCGCCCCGAATACGACTTTCTTAAAGAATCTTCCAAATTTCCTCCAAAAGAAGAAGTGTAAAGATTTGGTCGAATTCTGTAAGAATCAAACTAGAAAGAAGTCTTGCTTCCTTGAAGGGATCATTAAGCAGTTTGTCATAAGACTGACCTCATTCTGGGACGGAAATTAAACGTCCAAGTTGCGTTTTGTCTTCACTTTTATTTTAATCTTTATAGTGTGTTCAAATTATGTACATTCTCTCGTTGATGTTTGTGGATTATTGTCCGAAATAAGAATCTTTTTATGGACGTTCAGTTTCACAGAAGGGATCTGCTTTCGCTTCGTTTAATGGCATAGCCGTCAATTTTGTGCTTTTCTGATATATATCCTACTGGATTATTTACATTTCTGCTTCTCTGTCGTTGGCTATATCTCTTACTGCTTTTTTTATTTTGACAATATATTTTTTGTTCTTTTTCTTCGCTACGCCCGCAGCATTGCAACTCGGTTATTATTTTTTTCTCGAATTTTATTAGTATTATTATTTTCTTTTTTTGGTATATCTCAGTCATCCAATTCGACTGGGTGGTATTCAAGTGTGGCGTTCCGGGTTGCATCTTGCCTCCGTAAGAGTCCATCACTTTTCTTACTATGCGCGGCGTTTCTAGGATCACACTCTTCTGCATGAGTCCTGGAGCTACTTCAGCCTCTAGTTTTTCTAGATTCTTTTTCAGGGATCTTGGGATCGTGCCTAGCGTTCCTATGATTATGGGTACAATTTCCACTGGCATATCCCATATCTTTCTTATTTCTATTTTCAGGTCTTGATACTTATCCATTTTTTCCTTTTCTTCCCCTTCAACTCTGGCGTCCCATGGTATTGTTAATTTTGTCAATCAACGTCACGTCTAGTCTGTTTGCACGTATCACCCTATCTGTTCTGATACCATAGTCCCAGAAGATCTTTGCCTGATCATTTTCTATCACTCCTTCAGGTTGGTGCTCGTACCACAGGCTCCAGTAGAGAGCTTTTGCCACTGAATCATGCCTCTTTTTGTACTGGTTCTGTACAAGTGCCGGACATTCGCTTGCTATGTGGTTTATGATTTCATTTTTGGTATTGCAATTCCTATATATGGGAGAGATGTTATTTCCATCTATCGTTCTTTGAACATATCTGGTTCTTAGGGCCTGATCTTGTGCCGCTGTTATCATTCCTTCAGTTTCCTTCTTGAGCTCTCCCCTCAGTAGCCATTGCCACGTGTCATCGATGGCTAGTTCTTTAGCCTGTCTCTTGTTTTGTCCGTGCATTGGTTTGTTGTGCCATTCATCTGTTCTGTTTGTCATTATCCTGTCTCTGTATATTTCTGGGTCTTCGTCTACTTTTATCTGTCCTTCCCATGCACTCTTGAGCCACTCGTCTTCACTGGTTTTCAGATGTTGACGCAGTCCTCTATGCTTAGTAGTCCTCTCCCTCCTTCCTTTCGTGTTATGTATAGTCTGTCCGTATTTATCATATTTCCGGCTTTTATCATATTTCCGGCATTGAGTTTTGACTTGAGTATCGTCTTGAGTCTCTGCATATATTATTATTATTATTATTATTATTATTATTATTATTATTATTATTATTATTATTATTATTATTATTATTATTCACGTAAAAACTGAGAATTCTGTAGACTGAAAGAGACTTTTAGAAAACATCTGTTAATTACTATATCTATATGAATGATATATAGTATATAGCTTTGGTAAGTGGAATGTACACAAAACGTACTTGAACATCCTCTGTGATTCCTTCCTCTTCAGTTCCAAGGACACGTCAGGTGAAGACTTAGAGTGTAGGAACTATACGTACAAGTTCCAAACTAAGATGAGATTTCCACCAAGGTGTACATACCTGGCTTCTTTCAGGTAAATACCATTATCATATTTTATGGCAAAATTTTACCAACTTTTAACTTTTTCATTATGAATATTCTTTGTCTCATATTTTACGTTTTTTCACAGACTCTACTTTACCCTTTGTACATGAACCGAATGTGTATTCATTCATTAGGTCACATCGACACCAAGATGCAGCACAAATGTCGGACACAGAACAAATATCACGAAAAGTAAGCAAATAAGAAGTACAAAGTCTGCAAACATTAAAGCCTCCTGTCACACCAGAGGCACACACAGAGAGAGAGAGAGAGAGAGAGAGAGAGAGAAGATAGAGAGAGAGATAGAGTATAGAGAGATCGAGAGCTCTAATGAGGTTCAGCATCATACCTGATTCTCTCGGGTGGGAGATAGATACTCAGCTTTGCATGAAAGTCAGGAATTCTTTCTTCCCCCAAAACTTCGTGGTGGACCTTTTTCCTCTCCCGGGAGGATTCAGATCAGCGGTTAAGTACTTGGCTCTTTTGCTAATTAGTGTTTATTGCTGGTGTGCAGCATCTTTTGGTGTGGATTAAATATCATCTGTCGTGAGATAATGGCGTGAAATTATATTTCTAAAGTTTTTATGCAATTCTGGTTCAGACTCGTCTAATGGTTCTTTTGCAAAGTCTTCTGCAAATTGCATATTCTTAGCAGGCTTACATGCTACGTATCTATTCTTGTGAAGATATCGGCCCTTCTTTACCAAAATTCCTTCTCGTTACGAAACCATTGTTTGTTGCAAGTTTTATTTCATCGTCCTTGTGAGGTATGATGAACGCTCAAACTCTCAGAGCTATCATAAAAGGCTTCTAAAAAAAAGTCTTCAGGCATTCAGGATTCACACTGGAATATTCATAGCTTTTGGGAATGGGAACAATAGGAATCTGGTATCTTTGGATGCATTCCACGTTTGACCCGAAGGTATAACAATACCTCAGGAAGCAACGTGATTAGTGAGACAAATAAAAGGAATATCTCAAACATACAACACGTGAAAGACATTTCATATGCTATAAAGCATATGAAAGAGTGAGAGAGAGAGAGAGCGAGAGAGAGAGAGAGATGAGAGAGAGAGAGAAAACTAAAGAGACTTCCGTAATCTTAGAATCTTCATAAGTGGTCTCTTTCTGTCTTTCTTATTACCTTCTGTTTCTTCTTTTGAATGAAAACCTTAATATTCTTTGGAAGCTTGAATTTCAAGTCAGTGGCTCCTGTGGTGGGCTTCTTGTTCCATATGGATAGGGGTTCTTCATCTTCTGAATAATAATAATAATAATGAATAATAATAATAATAATAATAATTTAATAATCAGATACAGCGCAGGAATAGTGGAATGGACGAAGGCAGAACTCCGCACCATAGATCAGAAAACCAGGAAACATATGACAATACACAAAGCACTACACCCAAGAGCAAATACGGACAGACTATACATAACACGAAAGGAAGGAGGGAGAGGACTACTAAGTATAGGACTGCGTCAACATCGAAAACAGAGCACTGGGGCAATATCTGAAACCAGTGAAGACGAGTGGCTAAAGAGTGCATGGGAAGAAGGACTAATAAAAGCAGACGAAGACCCAGAAATATACAGAGACAGGAGAAAGACAGAAAGAACAGAGGACTGGCACAACAAACCAATGCACGGACAATACATGCGACTGACTAAAGAACTAGCCAGCGATGACAATTGGCAATGGCTACAGAGGGAGAGCTAAAGAAGGAAACTGAAGGAATGATAACAGCGGCACAAGATCAGGCACTAAGAACCAGATATGTTCAAAGTACGATAGACGGAAATAACATCTCTCCCATATGTAGGAAGTGCAATACGAAAAGTGAAACCATAAACCACATAGCAAGCGAATGCCCGGCACTTGCACAGAACCAGTACAAAAAGAGGCATGATTCAGTGGCAAAAGCCCTCCACTGGAGCCTGTGCAAGAAACATCAGCTACCTTGCAGTATAAGTGGTACGAGCACCAACCTGAAGGAGTGATAGAAAACGATCAGGCAAAGATCCTCTGGACTATGGTATCAGACGAGGTAGGGTGATACGTGCAAAACAGACCAGACGTGACGTTGATTGACAAAGTCAAGAAGAAAGTATCACTCATTGATGTTGCAATACCATGGGACACCAGAGTTGAAGAGAAAGAGAGGGAAAAATGGATAAGTATCAAGACCTGAAAATAGAAGTAAGAAGGATATGGGATATGCCAGTGGAAATCGTACCCATAATCATAGGAGCACTAGGCACGATCCAAAGATCCCTGAAAAGGAATCTAGAAAAACTAGAGGCTGAAGTAGCTCCAGGACTCATGCAGAGAGTGTGATCCTAGAAACGGCACACATAGTAAGAAGAGTGATGGACTCCTAAGGAGGCAGGATGCAACCCGGAACCCCACACTATAAATACCACCCAGTCGAATTGGAGGACTGTGATAGAGCAAAAAAAAAAAAAAAAAAAAAAAAAAAAAAAAAAAAACAAAAAAAAAAAAAAAAAAAAAAAAAAAAAAAAACAATAATAATAATTAATAAATACAGAGACAAGAGAATGACAGACAGAACAGAGCACTGGCACAACAAACCAATGCACGGACAATACATGAGACAGACTAAAGAACTAGCCAGCGATGACACATGGCAATGGTTACAGAGGGGAGAGCTAAAGAAGGAAACTGAAGGAATGATAACAGCGGCACAAGAACAGGCCCTAAGAACCAGATATGTTCAAAGAACGATAGACGGAAATAACATCTCTCCCATATATAGGAAGTGCAATACGAAAAATGAAACCATAAACCACATATCAGCGAATGCCCGGCACTTGTACAGAACCAGTACAAAAAGAGGCATGATTCAGTGGCAAAAGCCCTCCACTGGAGCCTGTGCAAGAAACATCAGGTTGGTGCTCGTACCACTTATTACTGCAAGGTAGCTGATGTTTTCTTATTATTATTATTATTATTATTATTAAAAGTAATGGCTCTTCAGCAGAGATTCCTCTCTTTTTCCGAATAACCGCTATTCCGAAACAGAAGAAATAAAGTATGCTTGAGAGAGGGTCTGCTTCCTAAGTACACTAATATTACTATTATCATTATTAGTTTTGCAATTTTAATATTATTATTGTTGTAGGGAAAACTCTCTATCGCGAGAGTATATATAATGTTCTAAAGGGTCCACAATAATACAAAGTGTAAAAAGACCGTGTATAATTTTTGAGACTTTACAGAAAGCTTTCGAACCCTTCCCTGGGTTCATCTTCAGTCCAAATGAACAATAAGTTACAACAAGTACAGAGGTAAATTTAAAAAACAAAAGTCGTTGAAGATCGTTGACAACGGTCGTTAGCTCGTTAATGGGCCAGGTGATGAAAAAAGAGGGTAGTTAACAACAACTATGTGATATCCTCTCCCCTATCAATCCTACTGGCTGCAATTCTGTTGGATCTTCGTACAGGTTGTTGCAACATTACATGTTCATTTGGACTGAAGATGAACCCAGGGAAGGGTTCGAAACCTTTCCGTAAAATCTTAAAAATTATACACGGACTTTTTACACTTTGTATTATTGTGGACCCTTTAGAACATTATTACTGTTATTATTATCAATACCTTTGTTTTTATTATTATTGTTAATATTATCACTGTTTCTGCACAATTTTAGTAACTTATGATATTATTACTAT
The DNA here is from genome assembly GCF_015104395.2 of Macrobrachium nipponense. Classification (NCBI taxonomy): domain Eukaryota; kingdom Metazoa; phylum Arthropoda; class Malacostraca; order Decapoda; family Palaemonidae; genus Macrobrachium; species Macrobrachium nipponense. The sequence goes on along the minus strand of NC_061095.1, from coordinate 53,385,782 downwards.
TATTATTATTATTATTATTATTATTATTATTATTATTGTTATTATTATTATTATTATTATTATTTTCTATCGCAGTCATCTTATTCACTGGGTGGTTTTTATTGTGGGGGGGTGGGGATTTTGGATTGCATCCTGGCTCCTTAGGAGTCCACCACTTTTCTCACTGTGTGCTGTTATTTTATTATTATTATTATTATTCATTATTATTATTATTATTATTATTATTATTTATTACAGCATCTCTTTCATCTTAGATCATTTAATTTATTTATCCACGAGTAATAGGAAATTCTAAGAAGTGAGAGCGTCATGGCAATGTTCATTCACACAAAATAAACTGTTCCAAGACTTCACGAGATCTCCTGTTGTTGCCTCTAACAAGCGTCAATCAACACAGGCAACACCATGCAAGTTCCAGAGAGAGAGAGAGAGAGAGGCAGAGAGAGAGAGAGAGAAGAAGAGATGATTGTAGTCCGAAGTCTCGATTCTTTAAACGACGGAAAAAGGTAGGAGAATAAACGGGAATAAAAGAACGTGGCTTTCCGCTAACTCCCTCTCGAGTCCTCATTTTATCACCTTTTTAGGAAACACTTTTATCTCCTCCCTTATTGCGAAAGGAACCTCCTTTCACATGAGAGATGAAGAGGCAGGAAATCGTCTTGGGAGAAATTACCTCCATTTTGCTTTCTCCAACTGCTAAGACAGTCTACCGAATGATATTTGGTTAAGTTCCGTTCTAATTCCAGCATTTATGCCTATAAGACTCTTATTGTTATATTAAATTCCTTTAAGTATTCATAGAGTAACATTAGCAAGGATGGAGTTAGAATGAGTTTCATTAAATAATACTCACTAATATAAATGATCTAGCACAGTGATTTTTGTATAATATTTTCTTTGATGTATTCACAAGTGTTCATGTAAAACACAACATTGTTTTAATATCAGTATAGTTAATCTTCTGGGGAGCGAAGGAGAATTTTAGTCTCCATACAGTATGAGAAAACTTTCAGAATTTCCCGTTCCATCTTACAGGAACTCATTTCTCAATTCAGTTGCATTTCTCACTCAGAGAAACGAAGCACAATATCTCTCCCTGATGGAGAACAGGGGACCATTTCAATTCCTCCATTTGCATTCGACAACAACAAATATTTGACAAGAGACTCAGATGGAAAGGAATCTTGCTCAGATCATACACCAGTACTTGAACACTGAAATTGTAGCCTAGATTAACAATGAACATATCTACATAAAAGATTAAAAAAAAAAAAAAAAAAAAAAAAAAAAAAAACTTGAAATCGTTCTCTGTGTGAATAATCAAGTGTCCTACCGACGCCCAATTTACCTGAGAGTCGAGGGATAAACTATTCATTAAAAGCAAGCAGAAGGCATTAACTCTAACAGAGAGGCGGGTTTGGGTGGGGGGGGGCGCTGATGGGGAAGGCAAACACTCCCTTCTTCATCTTAGACGAGGTCCTATCATATTCCTCTGTCCAGTCCCTGACTTCGTTGATGAGGAGAATAAATCAAATACAAAGTTTATAATCCTCTAATTTGTGAAGGATGCTTAAACACGACCCAGAGGAGACAACAGGATATGAGAACAATCATCTCTGGATTACCTTTCTAATCAGCTTTCCTGTTCTGGTGGAAGTGAAAAGGAAAATGCTTTGGTAATAAATTCAAACACGAATGAAAGTCGGGTTAATTAATGTTACTTCAAAAATTATGGAAGTTGGACTTGCTCTCTCTCTCTCCTCTCTCTCTCTCTCTCTCTCTCTCTCTCTCTCTCTCATCATTATTATTATTATTAAAATAAATTATAGCTCTTTTATCAGAATTTATATCCCACTATAACCATGTCATCGCATTCGATATCGTATTCAGTTTGAGCCAAAAAAATAAACATTGAAACTTTCATTCAACTTTGTATTTCCCCTCAACACGAACAACCGGACGCCAATAATGTGAACTGTTAATTCATTCATAAAAGTATTATTCATTCATATAAAAGTCGAATGGTACGGAATTCAGTGACAGCTGGCTTTCACAAATCATTTCGTTCTGATCTAGCGACATTTTGCCTCATTTTGGGAATATAAACAAAATATATATACAAAAATAAATCAGTTTTCACCGCAATCCTAATTTAGTGACAGCGGGACTTTGCCCAGTACGATTTGAATATAATAATAAATATTTTTGAACATCAATTCTGATCAAATAATCATAATCAATGCATACATTTCAATACAAAGGCTCGGTGAATGAAGGCTTAATTACATTATCAGGTATCTTGATTAGTTTCTAATATATATTTATTTAATGCTTTTCTTTTTGTCTGCCGTTATCAGGGATGTTTTTTTAAATTCGATTAACAAAAATATTTCTCTTGTCTCTAAATTTCATAATTTTGTTTTAACTAAAATAATTTTGATTAGATAATACATATGGTTTTGGAAACATTCTACGATACAAAAGTATCATGTTTCAAAGGTATAAGATTAAATAATGGCTATATATATATATATATATATATATATCTATATATATATATATATATATTATATATATATATATATATATTATATACTGTCATATTTTCATATATATATATATATATATATATATATATATGATATATATATATATATATATTATATATATATATATATATATATATAGATATATATATATATATATATATATATATATATATATATATATATATACCATGCAGTTATTAACCAGTCTGAACAATATATTCGCTGATCTAACAGAGCCTCTCCTCCAAAGCATTACTAGTGAAAACAAAGCCTCTTTTAGTTACCCAATACTCAAAAAGAGTTCAGCAAAAAACAAGTGTTCATGGGATGTTATTCAAGCTGTGTTCTCTCTTTGTTATTCTGTTCTGCTCTGACTCCCCTGACTGCGTTAGTTCAATAAAAGAGATAATGTAAATTCATAAACATTTATGCTAATTTTATCTTTGGCCGAGGATTTCATTCGTGTATTATATATATACATACTCGTATATATGTGAGTGTTTTTCCATTAATCATGAATCTGATATTCTTAAAAAGAGGTGATGACACCGTCTCCTTCGCCTTATACTAAATATCACTGAGCAAATCATAGCATCCATTTTTTACTCCTAACTCCGATCAGCATTTATTATAGATCGCATATCCCCCCAGAGACCTCCTCCTTCAGATGAAAAACAAATGAATAATGAAAAGCGGCTGATCAAGCTTTTCTTAATAATCTACTCTCCTCCCACTGAATTATCTAAATCATAAGAGGTTATCTCTTTTGTATCTTAGAAGATACAGTCGTATTAAAATTTTTTTTGGTCAATTTTACTTATTTCTAGGAAGATATTGCGTCATGTTTTAAGAATCTTTTACGGGAGAGCTTTCAAAAACCTTCACCCGTTTCCTTCCTTTGAAGGTTTGGGAATGACAATGTTGATGTTTATTTCTTAATTACGAAATAATATAGCATGGGATTTTTATAAATATATCTATCATCGATTAGTTTATATATTTAGTTTTACAATAAAGAAATCGATTTGAAGACAGTTTAGTGTATCCAAGTAGTAACGATTTGTACGCTGTAGAATCTGAACTATCAGACTGATAAAATATTTCCCAAGACCCTTTAGCTTCGTTAATCCAACAACTTGTGGTGCGAACTTCCCCAGAAAGGTCAATAAATGAAAGAGAAAAAAGGCAGAGGAGTTTGTCACATTCTTTCTGAAGGGAAGAACGAGCTTGTTGGTGTCTCTTTTAAGATTTTTCCGCCTTAACTTTTATGAAGACTTTTCCCAAAAATTTTTGGGAGCAGCGTCGTTATTCTTCTTTGGGGAGTATACAACAGGTTTTGGTGTTGCACCAGAAAGGACCTCCTGGGAAAAGGAGGTTTTAGTTTTAGGTGGAAAATATTTGCAGAGAAATCGTTAGATCCTTCTCATCATTTTTCGCTTCTCTGGAAACTGTAGACATCCAGTATTTTTTAATTTTTTTTTCTTTTAGATATCGATGCCAAACTATTGACATATGTTCATTTTCTACGATTTCGTTATAAATTGTTTAAAGGATTCCGTAATTACACCAAACTCTTTCTCTCTCTCTCTCTTAATTATCCCAGTCATGTACCAACCGATATTATTCATCTCAAATTTTTCTGTTCAGTAGAGAGTCGTAAGGGCTTAGAAATATCTGCACCTACCTCATAGCATCTACTTACACTGCCCAGGACTTCTAACTTCTCATGGGACTTGATCTCCTCAAAGAAATGAAAATGTTTCGATTTTTGGAAACTTATCAAGATTCTTGGTGCGTTTGGGAATAATCTCCATAAATATGAGGCTATTATGAATAACCTTAATGAAAGCTAAGGCGTAAAATTCACTGTGTTATGCCAGTTTGAATAATAAGAGAGAATAATGCCAGTTTTGGCATTAATAATAAAAGATTTCAACTTAAATGGTATTTCTAGTGAATCCCTTAATACTCGCTGTCTTGTCCCTTAAGGTGAAGTCAAGGGGAGGAGGAAGGGGGGAAGGGGGCTGGGTGTCCTTTGTGCATTTGATTCCCCCTTTGTGTAGGATCTGCCTTTGTTTGTGTCCCGTCCATTGCACTACACATAAACAAACGATTTCAACTCTTGAGTTCTGTTCCTTCTGATTCCTCGGGATTTTTTCTTCCTCCTCTTCTTCTCCTGAATTTATTGCTTTCCTTCGTTCGTCTAAATTGGAACAAACAAAGAGGGCTTATAGAGAGAGAGAGAGAGAGAGAGAGAGAGAGTGAGTCTCAGGAAATAATAGTGTTCGTACAAAATCCCGTTCTTTAAGGATCTGGATACTTAACACTTCTCGCTCGGGAATGCAATCGCAGTAATTGGTTTCAACTGCTGACCTGAGTTTCTCAGTATCATTGTAGTACTGAATTGAAAAAACAAACTTATAACGTCAGAGTCTTTGCTTAACTCTTCTCGCTTGGGAATGCAACGGCAGTAACTGATTTCAATTACAAACCTGAGTTTCCCAGAAACATTGTATTACTAATTGAAGAAAACGAACTCTGCATTTCCATTAATCCCAAGATTATTTACGACGCCAGAGTCTTCGATACGATTCCAGAAAATCATGAGACCAGAATCAGTGTTCCTGGACTTCTTACTTTACTGGCAGGCAATACACTTTCTAATTACCAAGTAATGGCGGTCTTAGTGCTGAAGTATTCTACTGTACTTGAGAAAATTCAGACGGTAATGTTTCTCTCACGGTGAGAGGAGAGAGAGAGAGAGAGAGAGAGAGAGAGAGAGAGAGAGGTTTTTCCAGTTTCTGTGACATTGTTCATTAGAAGAATGAAAGATGTTTAATTGTTTAGTTTTTTATTTATACTCTGCGGTATATTATATTATATATATATATATATACATATACTATATCTATATATATATAATATATATATATATATATATATATATAATATATATATATATATATATATATATATATATAGATATATATATACAATATATATTAATAAATAGTTTGTAAAAGATAAAAAAAAAAAATACTTTCGAACACCTGAACTGAGGAGGAGCACCGTTCGGGGGTTCGAGAGTCTTTGGTTTTATCTCTTCAATTAAGACGTTTATTGATATGACTGAGGATTCTTTTAATATGGAGTAATTTAATCCCGACATTGTGAATGTCTTAGCAGGACGCGAATCATTGTTATCTGGGAAAATCCGAAACCGATATCATTCGAGTGATCATATCAGCCGCAATTTAAAACAGCCATAATATCTGGACTTAATTATTCCATTAAAAGTAGTTTCTGGTAATTGCCTCATCTGGTGAGGCACCTTTGCGGTAATTACTGACTGGAATGGAGCCATGGGAGGGCTGTTATGATACTGCGATCATACTTGTTAACTGCGGCTGATATTAACTCAAATAACTTTGTATATATCCTCGAGTCTCCATCGGCTTTGTATTTCTGTTCCAACAGAAAACCTTCTTCAAATTCCTCACACTGAAGCTTGGATAAGAAGTCTTCGACTCTCAGGGACACAATGATCCTCAAACACCTTCCAAGTTGGAAATGGACTGCTGCCAAAATTCGAAATCACTTCCACATATCAATTACTTCCAGAAGATGAAAATGATTTGCAACATTTAGGGAAATATGGATGAATTAATTAAAGTTTTCGGATAATATGGATGTATACAAGAATACTCATCGGACCATGTGAATGAAATCAGTAGCAGTTTTCTAAAAATATGAATGAATTCAGTAGTAGTTTTACAGATGTATTTTCCTGTCAACGGCTTGTCACTAATTTCAAGTCAGTTTCTTCACAATATTCAATTATTTTCTGAAAGGAATTCTCTCACTAAAGGAACAAGCATTCCAAGGGACTGTTGGAATTAACTTTGAAAAAAAGTTCTGAGAAATTCTGTTTTATAACTATTCACTTACTCTTATTGCAATGTTACCTCCAACTTAATTCAAGTACCCCCATAAAATAAATCCAGAGTAAAAAAAAAAAAAAAAAAAAAAAGCAAACAGCAGCTTTATGTTGGCGTGATATTAGTTTAGGTCATTTAAGACAACGTAGCTCTCCCACGTCCGAGGACCACAAGAGGAAAGTTTTCCCAAATAAACTTTTGTGGCGGAGTTTTTGTCAGGACGAATTTGCAGAAGACCTCCGCTACTTAGGGAAAGGGAGCCCCTGTTGGGGAGTAGTGCCTTAGGTGCACCACACGTGGTGCACTGTAGGCACTAATTAAGGTTCTTCGTGGAGTCCCTTGGCCACTACCTGCAACCCCTTCTATTCGTTTTACTGTACCTCCTTTCATATTCTCTTCCTTCTATCTTGGTAGCCAATCTCTCCTAACAATTGATTCATGGTGTAACAGAAGGTTTTCCTCCTGTTACACCTTTCATACCCTTTTACTCTTAGTTTCCCTTTAAGGGATGAATGACCTCACAGGTCCCAGCACCTGGCCTCGGCCTCAATTCCAAGTAAGAGCAGCAGCAGAAAATGAAAAGAGAAAATAAATATCAGACTCACGAGGATTTTCCTTCCGGAAAAATTACCAGTTTACTTTTAAACTTCATTCATGAAATGTGACCTTCCAGGGTAGCAAGGGAAAAGACAAGTATCGCTCGTGGCTCTGTCGAAATAATTATTCTGCGTCGTCAGATGGGACTGAATTCACTTTGCTGTTGTGTGAGAAACGAACTGAGTTTTCTTGAATGGAAATTATATATGTTGGTAATTATTACTTTCATTTTAATATTTTACTTAGGTTTTGTCTATTTATTTGTTAATTTAATTCATTTTCTTTTTTAATAAGTGATCTATATACAATATGATTTTCAGCTATATTTATTATTTAGCTTCTGTTCTAGGTGATAAATACAAATTATTCATAAAGAAGATGCTGCTTTTAGATGCTAGTTGCAAGATGTGAATTCATATATATTCAATATTCAAATGAGCGGTGAGACAATAAGTTAAAATGTACGGTAGGCGTATGAACTTTCTATAGGCCTAAAGGAAGAATCCTTTGCATTTAAAGAAGAAAATGACTATTAGCATGGAAAATTTCTGTGGAAGTTGGGAATCCGCCATTTTCTTAATCTAGAGAATATTCATAGTTTATATTCGGTCTAGAATAAAAAAAAAATCTGTTCATTATATGCCATAAAATCCTAGATTAAGTAAGCAATTTGCATCTCTGTGTTATGCACACTTTTATTTAAGGTTTGCGTTTTCCTCTCCCACTTTTAATTGTTAGATTTCCGCCTGAATTTCCTTCCGCGTTCGTGACTACAAACAACAATTACGCTTCCTTCATCAGCCTTTTCCCCTTTACTAGATTATCCTGTCTGGTTTCATTAAAATTTTGCCTTAGATACTTTATATATATATATATATAGTATATATATAGTATATAGATATATATATATATATATATATATATATATATATATATATATATATATATATATATTATGTGTGTGTGTGTGTAAGAGAGTACTGAGAGAGAGAATCCGAACAGAATTAGATTCCAAGTAATTACCGACTTGTGCAATTCGGGTGGAATTTGCGGGATACAAGTAAGGCTTTAAATTCCTCCCTCTCTCTCTCTCTCTTTCCTGGAAGGTTGTGGGGTCCTTTTGGCAAGGCCATAATTAAGGCTTCCACCAAGTAAAGAAAGAATCAATTTTAGATTCGCAAGAGGAAGGAAGGAAGGATCGCTCTTCGTTATGGAGTCATCGATGTTTCGTGGTCAGATCTTGTCTTGTTTTAATGGTTTAGTCTTTATTTCTGCGTTTGTCTGTGCGTGTGTTTCCATAAGAAACAGACAGACAGACAGATAGGACGAGAAAGACTAATGTTTCATTTTAGTTAATGATTGAATGTGTCATGATGCTTCCTTCTATAACCCTTAAGGTGTATGAGAGAGAGAGAGAGAGAGAGAGAGAGAGAGAGAGAGAGAGAGAGAGAGAGAGTCAGGGTGGGGGGCGGAATGGAGATAATCCTAGAGTTCACAAGGCTTTAGAAGAAGTGGCAAAGCAGGAATTGTTATTATGAAACAACGTCCTCGATATTAATAATACAGTAAAGTGAAATATCAGCATTTATTGACAATGTCAACTTATGGGGTATCAAATAAATCAAGGTTTAAGAAGAAATCAGATTATTCCCTGAGGTGAATTATCACCTACAATTATTCCCCGGTTTATAGATAATTGATTGGTTAATATCTCCTCTCTGTTTTCCTTTCTTTCTAAACATTTAAAGTTAATGAAGATTGGTAATCAAGTGAATGATCTTTTAGTGTTAACAGTATTAAGAATAACAATAATAATTCAACTCGAGTATAAATTGAGATTATCTTCAATAATTATTTCAGAGATGTATATGTCACAAGCGGAAATAATACAGCGATATTTTCCATTGAGTAATTACATTTCCTTCCCCAATATATTTACGTAACATGAATATATTTCCCCCTGTTTATCATCGCAATTTCCAGGTATTTCTAACACGAATTTCCTTTCCATTCGTAGCCAGATTTTTAAAAAAAATTTACGTCCAAAACAGATTCAGTTTCACTTTGACCTGAACCGGAAGGCTGATGGGGAATGGTCCTACATTCCATTATGGTATTCATGGGGGCGAGGAAATGGTAGCGGTATTATCCATGGTAGGAAAATAGAAAATGCCATTTCTTACTTGGTGATAGCAATGAAGAACAGGACCACTGTGGAATATTCAGATGGGAACTATGCTGAATTATTTCAAGGCGTCAGAGTTGATGAAGGAATAAGTGGAAACACAATTGATGTTCACGAGAACCTGTTAATAGATGGTGGGTTGCTATATTGAGGAGAGAGAGAGAGAGAGAGAGAGAGAGAGAGAGAGAGAGAGAGAGAGAGAGAGAGAGAGAGAGAGAGAGATATTCTGTTAACCTCGTCTATGATGAACTGTATCTATATTCTCCTTCGACCCTCGTGAGGTTTGCAAATGGCCAATACATCTTAATAGAGTAATCATTTCATATTTAATACTATATATTACTTCCATATTTCGCAGCAATGGGTAGTCTTAAATAATGACAGAAAGAAAGAGAGAGACAGAGGCAGAAAGAGTTGATAGAAAAGAGAAGAGAAAAGTAAAATATGTTATTCTTCTCGATTCCACTTTGCATAAAGAAAATAAATAGAAAATCTTCTTTTACACTTTCCCATTAAGGCCCAGATTTACATTTTAGAGAAGTAAATCTTGTAAATTTTGAATTTAAAAGGCTAAAGAGATTATCCCTAGGTGGACTTTCATCACCTTTGGACATCAAAGGTCCTTTGATTGGGGAACACAAGAGACTGACTTGTAGGACATCCTGGTTACCGAGTCCTTCACAAGAGACAGAGATCAAAGTATGGTTGTCAGCCTCAGGCCAGAAATCCCATCAGGAGTCGGTTAGGAGTAAAAGCATATCAAAGGATTTGAAGGTGACTCAAACTCTCTCTCTCTCTCTCTCTCTCTCTCTCTCTCTCACTGCAGAATCATAAATCTCATTTGTAAAGGAAGTTTTCATCTTGATAGTCTGGTTGTCAGAGTCAGTGTCAAGAAGCCAGAAAATATGCAGCGGTACTTTTTGAAGTCCACCAAAACTGAATAAAAGTTTCTCTTTTCAAGGAACACAGCATTTACGGCTACTTTCAATTCTCTCTCTCTCTCTCTCTCTCTCTCCTTCCTAATCTTCCCAGAATGGACTAAACAGTAGATTATACAGGCAACAGCTCAATCAAATAATACCTAAAGAAATATAAATTCAAAGAGAAAAAAAATGTTTATTCAGGGGAAAAAGTAACATCAGAATTTGCACTAGTGCTTTCAGACATTATATTAAGTGCAGCCGTTCATTCCACTCTGGGGCAGTCAGTAACTTGCAATAAATGGTCATTCTACAGACATGGGGGGGTGGGGGGGGGGGGGGGGGGGGGGGGGGGGGGGGGGGGGGTGGGGGGGGGGGGGGGGGGGGGGGGGGGGGGGGGGGGGATGAGAGCGCGGCGCCAAGGTAACAAAACATGCCTCATACTTTAATTCACAGAGTTAGATTTATAAACTAAGCCAGAGTTAGATATTTTTCAACTGCAGATGTAATTGTCATATATCTTAATATTGGGGCCTAAAATCGGAGTTTGTTATTTTCAAAATGCAGATAGAACTGCTGCATATTTCATATTTTTATTGAATAAGTTAGAGTTTATGTCACTATACAGTAGCTAATAATAAATATCAAAGAACTAAACTCCTAATATTTTGGGAGTGGAGGAATATGGGACAGGATTTTCAAACCAGCGTTGATGAGAGAGAAAGAGTAATAATATGATGTGGAAAACGAGTGGTTTCCTTCCCCGTCTCCCTCCCTCCCTCCTTCAGGGTTCATAACAACTGTTTGCTTCTAATAATTGTTTATCTCTCGAGTCTCGGGTAAACTGGGCCTGGTTAAAATATGCATTTATTCACATAGAGGACAATATCAAGTTGTTCTTTAATCTTTTTTGTTTGATCTTACGTTCATTCTTTTTCAATAAGTGGGATCTCGTCTTTCTGTATTTCCCTTTACCTCCTTTGACCCCTCTTCCTCATAACAGAAACCTTAATATTTTGGAAGCCTGAATTTCACGTCAGTGGCCAAGTACTATTGTATCGTTTGAGCAAGTTTCCTGTTCACTTTTTGGCCTTTCCCTCGAAATTGAAAGGAAGAGAGATGGGCCATCCCTTGGCTCCTTGAGCCTTTAGACAAGGAAAACTAATTATCGCGAATGTTCCAATAGGCTTAAACTCCCCTAAAAGTATATTCATTAACTCTATCACTTAATACATAAACTAGCATAGCCTGCTGTAAATTCTTCATCAGATACTGAACATTACATTTGCTTATCCAGTAGATGTTTTCGTCAACGCTCTGTTTTGAGAACATTGAATTCATCGTAGCTTTTTATTTTCCTTTGGAAAGAAATCAGGGTGAAAATGAATCAGTAAACAGCAATATTTTGGGAAGACAAAATGTCAGCTGTCCATAGAGATTCGGAATAACTATCATTATTTTTATTCAGAAAATGAGACCTATTCATGTGGGACAGGCCCAACAGAGGGGCCACTGACTTGTAATTCAAGCTTCCAAAGAATAATCTGATGTCCATTAGGAAGCAGTAAGAGGAGGTGAACTGAAATACAGAAAAAAAGAGATCTTACTGATTAGAAAAGAAAAAATAACTTAATAAACTGATAAATAATAAACTGATAAATCAAAATGTGTATAAATGAGGAGAATAGTATTAAGGCGTGTAATGCATTGCATCTTCACTTGAACTACTGAACAAGTTCCAGTTGCACGTCATTCTCAGCAGGGATCTGTCCCGAATAAGTAATAGTAAAAAATAGTAAGAACGCTTATTACAAAGATAAAATATATAGAACTTACTTTGTTCCAGAAAATCTACTGTTTTATCAATCACATTTTATTCTTGTTCGTTATATTACAAACTGATACATCTCTCTTTCCATCTATACAAAATGGCTGCTATAACGAAATCAACAGCCGAAAGTATTTCCAGGACAAATTCCTTTTCTCCAAGAACGAATGTTGGCATCCATTCCATTTGCATCGTTCCACTTTGTTGGTCTCTTGTAAAGTATTTATTGTTGTCGAATGTAAATTCAGGCATGAAGTGAGTAGTCCCTTGTTCTTCATTAGAGAGAAATGATTGCGTTTTGTTTCGCTAAGATAAAAATACACTTGAACTGAGAATTTAGCTCCGGAAAGGTGGAGTATATTATACCGGATGCTCTCTCATAGTATTGTAAGAACAGAATGCTCCTTTACCCGACAGAACGACTAGTTATAGGTTTTCGCTTTATCGGTAGCCTGGTTTGCAGAGTCAGTGTCAATATGTCGGGTAATATTCAGTGGATTCAGGCGAAGGACACGAACACTGAATAAAGGTTTCTGGGGATTTACAGTTATGTGTAACTCTCTCTCTCTCTCTCTCTCTCTCTCTCTCTCTCTCTCTGTTGATAACTTGGCTGGCGTTGCCTGTGTCGTTTCACGCTTATTGTGCCTCCGCCATGCTAGACCTTCCTCCCACAGAATTTGCAGAGGAGAAACTAAAGATCTTTTGGGTTTAGACGAAGACAAAATTTGAATATCTTGCGAGTGAAATATGGTTTTCACATCTTTTGGTAAAATAGATTCATTATAATTTGGTTACGATATTGTTTTTATATAGTTTAAGTTCATTCAGGGGATTCTTCAATAAAATAATTTTCACGAAATGAGAAAAAAAAAACAATTTATCGTTACTGAAATATAAGAGATGTGGTCTAAAATTGATTTTGGTCAGTTTAATAAGTACAATGTTTGAGTGCATTTTCATTTATGAGTTGAGGGTCTAATGCTTGTGACAGGTGCTGAGGGAATAAATAATTCAGTGTCTGAGGCTAAGAAACTCTGGGAACAGATATGAGGCTCTCTTGGAACAAGGACGCAAGAAACTACTGACTTTAAGAGGCTGAGATCTTAGGCTTTTTTTGGTCTCTGTAAAATGATGGATAACTTTAGTCGTTTGATGAATAGTTGAAACAACTTAGAGTATATGTACATGTGGAGTGACGTTTCCATTTTGTTTTAGTAGCCATAAATCAATTAGCCTGGTAATAAGTAATGAAAACAAGGAATTGTACTCACCACTTCCTTTGTTGTCACCACATTTTGCCTTTGTTTTTAGTGTTCAAGGTCTTCGTTCTAGAATCAGCATTTAACACGCCCCACCCCTTTCCCAAATCCCCACCCACTCCCCGCCCACTCACCGCATACCCAAACCCCCAGCCCAAACCATCCCGGCGTTCCATTAACTACATCTACAAAACCCCATTTATCCGACATTAAATTCGAATTAGCGGTCACACAGCGCCGAGTGGCGGCGGAACTCCAGTGTTCTCGAGGCAGAGCAAAGTAATGGAGGGAAACTGGGCTCAGGAGTTTCATATATAACATTCATGTAACTGAAGTTCGCCTTTCTTGAAGGCAGATTCCTTTTCTTCATTCCTAATTCTTTCATTCATTTCTGAGAATATGAACGGAGGTGCAGTAAAAGGAATGAAAGATGTGGTAGTTAGGGGCCTAAGGATGGGATGCTGCAAAGAACCTTAAGTAATGCCTACAGTGAGCAGCGTGAGGTGCACTGACAGCGCTACCTTCCTACAGGGGTTGAAATATAGGCCTAGTAGTTTAGTTTGCTTAAAATATTTCCAAATTCTATACCTTATTAAGTTGGTAGTTAAATTTGGTCTTGAGTATAAGTCTATGAGAAAAATTTTCTCATTTAGAAAGCTGCACTCACTTTCGCCGGAAGATTTTCTGTTGACTTTCCCCAGGTGCTCTCTCTAATTTCTGACTGCCTGACTTTTGGTGATAGTCAGAAATTCTCGGCATTTTTTCTTGAATATCACTCGATATTTTATTATTGAAAACCTATCATTATGATGGGAATCAATTTATAATGCATGCGAGTCTCTCTCTCTCTCTCTCTCTCTCTCTCTCTCCTAAAAGAGATGCGAATAAACATTATTGTAGCTAACATACCATCTCTCTCTCTCTCATTAAAGGCGCGGGTTTAAGTAACACTGCTCGTTACACGTTGTGGAAGAAATTGAAATGAATTTATGTCTCCATTTCACACTGATGATTTTGGACAGCGTTTGATACAAGTTCCCCTTTTGCACGATTACTAATCATTAGAACATTCGAGGAGGAACTGGGAAGTGATAATATCTCGCCTCAGAGTATTCCAGAATATGTAAAAATATTACTTAGAAGAGTGGAAGCTTTCATTGAAGTTCGTTTAAATTGAAAGGAGAATTTTTTGGATATTATCTTTCTGCTGCTTTTTGGGATTCGCAAATGGATAAATGGAATGATGTGGAATTTATTATTATTATTATTATTATTATTATTATTATTATTATTATTATTATTATTATTGGGCACAATTTTCTGTGTCGAAAATGATGACAATGGTTGCAGGGCCACAATAATATCGCATGTGCACTTTAATGTATAATAAAAGCTTTGGAACCTTTTACTAGGTTCATCTTCAGTCAAGTGAACATTATGACTATAAAATTCCGTTGTTGATGTTCGAATTCCTGTTTGCTATTCTGCTGGAACGTCTTGTGGCTGTGATGGTGCTGCTGCATGGTGTTCCCCTGGCGGCGCGTCGGCAACATTGCTGGACGTCACGTCCCCCGTGCTGTAATCTGTCTGAGGGAGGAGAACAGAAGAGGGGGCAGCAACAAGTAGAGGAAAAACAACGCTTGTCTTAAAATCAATATTTTTAGCATTAGTTAATTTTTAAGAATGTAAAAATTAACTAATGAGTCTTCCCCAACGAACGACTTGTTTCCGTAAAAAGCTTCTTCTAAGTTTATGGCGGCGCCTTCCACTAGTCTTCTTGTTTGGACACTGTTATTTTTAAAAATTATGTTAGATCCATCCCTGTTCGGTCTATGGTTGTTCTTAAAAACATGGGAGACTATTGCATTGTTCTGTGCATGTAGTGCATATGCGCGTTTGTGTTCCACTTCCCCCAAAATATTTTCTCTTACAGTCCTGACAGGGGATTTCGTAACCACCCGGAATGATAGTATTCTTATCGTTATCGTTGTTTCTAATTAGTTTATGGCTAATCGTGTTTGGGTATTTGAAAACTATTTTAGTGTCTTTCTGGCTATTGTTAGCATAGTTTCATAATTTGTCGAAGTTGTGATTAAATGGGAGGGGTCAGAATCTGTTAGGTTTTTCTGTGGGGTTGTTAACAGGACGATAAAATGCTTTCTCAGCTCGTGAAATGGCATTGTCAATAAAATGAAGGTTGATCGTATGTGCTTAATTTCTCCATCGACAAACTCCGGGTCGCATATTTTAAACGCACGTAGGGCAAAGTTCATTACTACATTGCTCTTAATGTTATTGGCATGGAATGAAATAAAAATGTATGTAACTTTCTGAGTTGGTTGTTTTGCGATACACAGAGACCTAGTTGGGCTGCTGAGCGCTTCCTTCCTTCATTTGCGTTCGTCGTGGAATTGTCCTGTTCAGAAGTTTACTTCGACGGATTTTATAGTCATAATGTTCACTTGACTGAAGATGAACCTAGTACAAAGTTCGAAAGCTTTTATTATACATTAAAGACTTTATACGCACATGCGATATTATTGTGGACCTGCAACCATTATTATTATTATTATTATTATTATTATTATTTGAAATATGAAAGACTGGTATAACATGAAACATTAGGAAACACAAATGACAATCGTTTTACATTTTTGAAATAAAACTTTTATTATCATTATTATTATCATTATTATTATTATTATTATTATTATTATTATTATTAGTTATTATTATTATTATATTATTATTATTATTATTATTGTTTTTTTTTTTGCTCTATCACAGTCCTCCAATTCGACTGGGTGGTATTTATAGTGTGGGGTTCCGGGTTGCATCCTGCCTCCTTAGGAGTCCATCGCTTTTCTTACTATGTGCACGGTTTCTAGGATCACACTCTTCTGCATGAGTCCTGGAGCTACTTCAGCGTCTAGTTTTTCTAGATTCCTTTTCAGGGATCTCGGGATCGAGCCTAGTGCTCCTATGATTTATGGGTACGATTTCCACTGGCATATCCCATATCCTTCTTATTTTCTATTTTCAGATCTTGATACTTATCCATTTTTTCCCTCTCTTTCTCTTCTACTCTGGTGTCCCCATGGTATTGCGACATGAATGAGTGATACTTTCTTCTTGACTTTGTAAATCAACGTCACGTCTGGTCTATTTGCACGTATCACCCTATCCGTTCTGATACCATAGTCCCAGAGGATCTTTGCCTGATCGTTCTCTATCTATTATTATTATTATTATTATTATTATTATTATTATTGATTATTATTATTATTATTATTATTATTTTGATAACAAAAGAAGGTTAACGTATAAAGGAACATACCAGATAATTATATGATGATTGACCATTAGATAGTTCTTGATGTTTACTCTATAGATATTTACCTGAAATCGTCTCTGTGAACTTTTGATTTACACAGTTACTAAAATTAACGACATTTGATCATTATTTATAGATTTTTTTTAGCTCTTTTTTATATGCAATAAAAAACGATTTATTTGGCGACCATTCGGGGTAAAATGATTAATATAATAATTTCACATTTTCTCTCAAACGAAAACTCACTGAAAAAATTTTCCCTCATACCTAAGTCTCCCATATTTGGAGAAACGAGTCCACAGTTATGTAGGTATATATGTACATATATGATTCGAGATAAATCTGTAGGGAAAGCTTTCAGGAAACTGTTCGATTTCCTTTTCCAATCTCACATTGAAGAGAGGAATCGACCAGTTTCCCAAAAGCCTTCTGAACAGCTTTATCTCGAAATATATGTACTTATTATATACATAACTGTGGACGTGTTTCTCCATTTCAAGACTCATGCTACAATGAGGATTTTTTAACTTCCACATTTATCATCATCATCTCCGGAAACAGTGAATTCAAAAAGGTTAAATAACAACCGTAAGATCTTCTGAATAAGAATAATACCATTCCAAAACCCACTCGTTCATCAAAGAGAGTCTTTCTGTGGCCTGCATGCAATGTCAATGAAACGGAATCGATCAAAAGTTGCAGATATAAAGAGATATAAAAAGAATCTGTTTATTTAAGTGGATAATTTGCATGAAATTTATAGCAGTGATCAGTGGAAGGGCGAAACGCGTTCAGATGTCACCAATGGGTTGTTTAGTGTTGTTCATCGCTTGTTATTATGATAGTAATAATATTTATGAGTCACACGTCATGGGTGGAAAGGTTCCAACCACAGAATAAAATAAAAAATGCCGACAGGAAATTACACCTGTAAATGTTACTGCATCCAGTGGATGACTTCACATTTTACACTGTTTATGAACCTGTAATATAGAATATAGTAAAATATCTCCGCTTGATACCATCCAGTTTCAGTGAGGTCCTGTTCCTAATAGGCATATATTATACGTATCTATTATATATAATATATATATATATATATATATATATATATATATATATATATATATATATATATATATGTATGTGTGTGTGTGTGTGTGTGTGTGTGTGTGTGTGTGTGTGTGCATTTATAAACGATTTACGTAATGGAGGATAATAATTCCTCATTAGAATTGTGGTTTTGGGGGAAAGTTAAATGGAATATTTTTTGCATCATAATCTAACTGCAAATGAGTTAATGAGTTTCAGATTAATGATACGTTAAAAACAATGCGAGTGGGAAATCTAATGGAGAGGCAGCAGCTGTAATTGTAATCACATATCCAAGTGAAATGGGTGAGGTAGATATAATTAAGTAGGACTGAATAGTGCGGCAGTGTTTCCACAAAATGATAGATAAATGTAAGTTTATTTAGGACACCAGTAAATAATGATGCATGTCATGCCAGGTTAAACGTTGGAATCTGGAATATTAAGCGTTATTTCATTAACGCTTAAAACCTCTTTGAAATGACCTTAGTCGTTTATTTGAATGGTTCTGGAGTCCTCCGTTGAATTTCGACGGCTTGTTTCGAAATTGCTTTATAATCTAAAAGTCAGGTATATAATTCCTTTGTGAAATAGATAACATTGTAGGTCGTATGAAGAAATAATTATTATAACAGTCATGTACTCTAGAAGTGTATTAGAAAAAAAAGAACAATTGTCAGCACAGGCAGTTCGGCTTCAGGACCGAACAGAATTGATGGATGACGCTGAGCTGGATTTGATCTCGTTGCTTGAGAAGCGAAAGAAAGTGAAGGATGTAGCAGTGAAGGAGTTGTAAAGGTTACTGATGTGATAAAATGGTCTAAATCGAAAAAATGGTTTGTGTTTGCCTCAGTGGAACATTTTCTTTCTGTATTTTTGGGACACCTTACATAATATAATCATCTCCTTTGATGACACTTTGTCAAATACTTGTTGAAAGGTGATGCCATCTCTATCTTCTCTCCCTTTTGAGCTATCTACGGAATCTATGAGATTTATCCTCAGTCGTCATGACATCATGTAAGTCTTTGGTTCAAGATTTATGAAATATCTTGGTATTGATTGTGAATTCATGAATTAGACATGTTTTGCAAACTTACCGATCAGCTATCGAGGTGGAGAGGGGTTGAAATCGATTCTGGGTACAAAAAACTGAATTCGACAGAGGCACATTTTCAGCGGAATCTATATCAGTGCTTATCTCTTTTGATGGCTCAGTGACCAAAAGTCACTGTGCATCGTTGTTTTTCAACCAGGCAGTGGTTTGAATACCGCTGGGAACGAAGCACAGATTAATTAATATTACTACACTTTACTGTAAGTTATTCCCGGGATATACTGAATAGGGATTTAATGGTACTTGTAGCTTGAAATATATATATATATATATATATATATATATTATATATATATATATATATAATATATTATATATATATATATATTAGAATGCCTACGATCTCTTCTATATTTGAAAACCTTCGATTTAAACTGTTCTGAGACGATTGAGACCAACCTCTCTCTCTCTCTCTCCTCTCTCTCTCTCTCTCTCTCTCTCTCTCTCTCTCTCTCTCTCTCCAGATCATTAAATTTTTTTTCTTCTCAGCCTTTAATAGGGAAAAACACAAAGATTAAAAAAAGGGGGGCGGGGAAATGATAATGGAAAGGAAATCAAAACTTTCGAGAGAGAGAGAGAGAGAGAGAAGCGAGAGGGGAAAAAAGGTTCGACGTCTCTTGTTTTATGGAAGAGATTCTCGCGGAGGGACAAAACACACACTCTCTCTCTCTCTCTCTCTCTCTCTCTCTCTCTCTCTCTCTCTCTCCTTCTTCTTCTTCTTTCTTCTTCTTCTTCTTGCCTAATTTCACTTGTAATTTGCTTTATTAGAATGAAAATGAACTCAAGAAGAAGACCTTTAGAGGCGATGATAAAACTTGTCTATTTCTTGCCCTGTGTCGTCAGTTGTTGCAGTTCAACTTTATCAACAGAAAGTGCTTTTGCAAACGATCGTTTTTCTTGTTTTCAAGTTTGGTGTAATATTCATCTTGATGTGCTTATTATGGTACGAAGCTCCATCATTTCGTATTGCATGTTGCAAAACATTTCTGGAAAATGTCGTTGATATGAAAATCTAGTGAATATCAATTTTGACAAATGAAATTAGACTTTTATGGTTAATCGTTTTTCTTGCTTCCTAGTTCGTAGAATATACTTTATCATTATATGCTTATTATCGCACGAAGCTCCATCATTTCGTATTCCATTTCGCAAAACCTCTGTCAAATACCGGTTGATATGAACAAACTATAAACATCCATTCTGAAATATGAAATGACACGATTATGGATTATCAACACGCTCATTTAAAAATCTCTAGATGATTCAGCAACTCTCTAAGTAACTAAACTTGGACGTGTTTGTGGCTCTGTCCTGATTCTGTTCAATAGAAACTTTTGCCTCAATGATATCTGAGTTATAACTCAGGGAGTTCTGAATGAGGAATGTTCCACCCTTTGGATAAGGAGTTTTAGACATTACTGATGTTGAGGATATTTGTAAGGAGCGTGGGGTACGGAGGGGCTGTACTACGTTGGTGCTAAAGGGTTTGTTTGTTCACGTACACGTGCATACATACATAAATACATACATACATACACACACATACATATATATATATATATATATATATATATATATATATATATATATATATATATATATATATATATATATATATATATATATATGAACTTGCTGTTAAATGCTTGAATAAAACCATACCTCGAGAGAGAGAGAGAGAGAGAGAGAGAGAGAGAGAGAGAGAGAGAGATAGAAATCCATTTGTTGATTCTTAAGCTGCGTTAACGTTTTATGCAATGAATGAGGCTGCAACAGCGTCCATAAAGTAATGCAGGAGGGCTTTTTGCAGCAGAGAGAGTTTCCGCTCTGAAGAAGAAGATAAGAAGAAGAGGAAGAAGAGGCAGCCTTGATTATTATTATTCAATGACCTGAAACAAATTTCCACGAAATGAGCTCTGGCGGTGGATTCATGGCTCCGTTTGAACTCCCCTGCTCTTGGGAAAGAGATTTTAGTCTTGGAATAAATGGAACCCTGACTCATTTCAACTGGTTTCGTGATTTATTCATTTGATGGAAAGATGGTGAACTGGCTCTATTCTACCTCAAGTTTCTCATCAATCCAA
>NC_061095.1:53322379-53362379 GCF_015104395.2 Macrobrachium nipponense | reverse complement strand
CTATAGATAAAGAGAGAAGAGAGAGAGAGCGACGAGAGAGAGAGAGAGAGAGAGAGAGCGAGAGAGAGGCTAAACCAAGTGCTTCTTAGCGGTACTCTCATGTTTGCAGACTAAACATTCATGAATATGGAAGCAGATGATCAAGCGTGCTAAACCCTCTCTCGGAACCAGAGTTATTAGACAGCGTCCAGGTATTTTAGAAGCCTCCTTTCAACGTCCTGAGAGCTACTCACTTCATTAGGTTGGAAAGTAAAAAAAAAAAACATAAAAAGTTCGAGATAATTTATGCATACGTATCTTTTAATTTCATGGTCCTGGAGATTTTGCACGATTTTCAGATTTTTTTTTTTTTTTTTTTTAGCCTTTTCTCTGCTAACAATATTTTTGAGAATATTTTTTAAAACATTTAGGGAACCTTTTATGGATTGATGAGGCAGGTTTAAAATGCATATTATTCGGAGCATACTTTTAAAGATTTATTTAACTTCTTGTTGATATATAATAACGCAGGATGAAAGTGCAAATCAATGTTATCCATATTTTTCATTCTGAATGAAATATCTCCATTCTTCTCAATCTCATTTTATCTTTTTCTCCAGTTTGAAAATCAAAATAATAAAATTACATTGAAATAACTTCTCTTGCATTTCTGAAGTTCCAGTCCATAAATGGGGAATGTCTCACCTTTTTTCTGAAATTAACCTCAAATAATGACCAGAAAACCACACCATTACATGAGTATAGCTGCCAGAGTTTGAGTCGTTACATAACCAGTCATATTCATGAAACAGAAAAGATTAAACCATATTTTGTGAGATATTTTTGGTGTAATGTTGTAAATGAATCTAGTATTATTGTCATTAGAACATTAATTCTCCACAAAGTTGCTTTATTGCAATGAAAAAGGATTCAGTACCTCCTCTCACATTTGCAATGTGCTGCATTACGTAAAGTATATATTAATCTTCCTATGCAATTCCAAGCAATGGATTTCATTTAGGAAGGCTTATGCCATAATGTGTATATTGGCTTAGAGCTTGTAAATACAAATTGATCCAGATTCAGTGAGATCTTACTCATTGAATTTGAATTCATTTGAATTTAGAAGCTCTAAAATATATACACATTGTAGCATAAACCTTCCTAAATAAAAACCACAGCTTTAAATTGCATTAAAAAATACATTTATATACATGACTTAATGCAGCCCATTGCAAATGTGACAGGAGATACTGAATCCTTATTTTCATTGCAATAAAGCAGCTTTATCGAGAATTACTGTTCCAATAACGATAATAGGACATTTAATGAAATCATTATACCGAAAATATCTTATAAAATATGGCTTAATCTTTTTTGTTTCATGAATACAACTAGTAATGTGACGACTCAAAATCTGGCAGCCATACTGATTTGATGGTATTATCTTCTGGCCATTAGTTGAGGTTAATTTCATAAAAAAAAGGTGACATTTTTCACACCGTTGGGAGACTGTGGAAGGAACAGCCTCCCTTCTGAGGAAGTCGTGCAATTGGAACTTCTTCTTCAGAAGTTCAAGCGAAGATGCAATGCATTACTACCCTTATACGCTTCTCCTTGCATCTTAATGAGTTACTTACATTTTTATCTATTTATTTATTTTATTTGTCGACATATTATTATAATTAATATCATTCCAGTATATAAAACCTATTCGCATGGAAGAAAAATCCCCCCAAAAGGGCGACTGAATTGAAACTGAAGCTTCCAAAGAAAGTTGGTTTCAACCTCCCACCGCTAAAGACCCCCAACACTGCGGCAGTAACTGATCACGATACAGAGCCAGTGATTCTTCATCGCCCTGAGGGAGACGCGAACCCGCTCGACAAATATCTAAGCTGCATCCCAGACCATCCAAGATTGGAAGATGCAAAATATACCGGAAGATGCATTAGCAACTCTCTGGTAGACATTAGAGGTGCCTCACACTGAGGGACCTGGGGCAACCCGAACAAGATGTAAGGTCTGTAAGTCTCTCTCTCTCTCTCTCTCCTCTCTCTCTCCTCTCTCTCTCTCTCTGTCCTGTTCGCGATGGGCCTCATTCGGTTTCTTGCTTTTTGGATCCCAACCACAATGGTTCAGTGTGGGGATTCTGCGAATGGAAGAAAAGGGATTAATTTTGTGGCTTAGGATTAATTTCGGGGATTCTGGGGGATTTAAAGGTTCTCTTTGTGTGGCCACAATTGTCAAAAGACTTTCCTTTTCTGTGGAAAAATTTAAAATTAATAATTAAGGAGAGGAGAATATTGAATCTGAAAGAGAGAGAGAGAGAGAGAGAGAGAGAGAGAGTGGGGGGGGGGGGGTGGGGGGGGTGTTATCTGAAGGTATCTCATGATGGAGGCCGAACAGTTTCAACACAGAACCAACATTTCAGGAAAATGCTCAGCCCATCAGAGATATGCAAATGTTCGCTGTTCCATTATGGATTTGAATCCACGATGATTTATAAAACAACAATATTGCGAATATTACATAAACGACATGAAATTCATACAGATATGAATATTGCATAACAATGATGAACTTTGCATTCGTAACTTTCTTCTGCCTCTACGGAATACTGAGGTTTTGTTTCAGCTTCTCTGTTTCCTGTCTGGGGTCGCCTGATGTCACTCAGAGAGAGAGAGAGAGAGAGAGAGAGAGAGAGAGAGAGAGAGCATTAATATTTTAATTACCAATAGAGTAGGTAAATAAACCTACAATAGGAAAGATTCACATCTCTGTTCAAGAGAAAGAGAGAGAGAGAGAGCGAGAGAGATCTTGGAAGTACAAATATCATCTACTACCCAGAGAGAATGGTGTGGGCAAGTTGAGTGTGAGGTTTTGGGGTGGTATGTGAGGTGTGGGAAGTGTGGGGTGGATGGATGTGTTTGTGTTTAGGGTGTGGGTGTGTGGATGGAATGTGGGGGCGAGGGTGAGGTGGGTTGTGGGGTGTGGGTGATGTGGTGTGTGTGAGTTGTGTGGGGTTGTCTGTGGTGTTTGATATAGAATATTAATATTTTTTAAAAAAAGACTAATTTGATTAATAAGATTTTAACATATACCATTTTAAATAGATGACTTTTGTTCATTTTTTATCTATTTCAGTCTTTTATAAGTTCAATTCATATTTTTAATTCCAACCTCATATATCACTTAATATCCCCTCATTTATCATTAATTTATTATAATTCATTAACTTCATTCCTACCATTCCATGTTTTAGACATAACATTTTATGAGCGTAGTTTTTAATAATTTTCTCCCGAATAATTTCGGGCCAGCACTGTAAGAGTCTTGATTAGACTCATTGGGCTGGTAAATCTTAACTTTATAATAATAATATCTGTGGTGTTTGAAGTGGGGGCTGGGGTTTGGCGGGCTGGGTGGGGTGATTGCTAAGAGTGAATATGAGCTGAAGACTGAACCCCTTTAGAAATCCCCAGTTAATAATAAATCTAAATCTTCGGTCTCTTCAGTTTTAAAAATGAAGAGGTTTTAGTTTCCCTCCCTGGCTAAGAATGACGTTGAAGAGAAGGTATAGAATAATTACTAATTAATTCGATTTAACTGCATCCTAACCTCATACTTCATACTAGGATGAAGGATTGAAGAAAGGTGATTGCAAGTATTATAACAGTCATTATTCTATTTAAGATTATCTTTGAAGATAAGTTATTTCAGGCTCAAATATTTGCCATCTCTTTTTTCAACATCGTTCGTCTGATGGAAATGTCAATTTAATCACCAAAGACAAGAAACAGTATTTGGATATTTCTTTGGACATTGCTGTCATTGTTTAGATATGAAATGAATCTCTCTCTCTCTCTCTCTCTCTCTCTCTCTCTCTCTCTCTCTCTCTCTCTCTCTCTCTCAATCCATTTATAGCTCAGAACTAACCCAGTTAATTCATGAAGGACCTTAGTGCATTCCCATTCCGTATGGAATCCACGTTTGGAAAGGTTTGTGTTAAGCTTTTACATCCAGCGCGACTTCCAGCACATCTCCTGGACTGGAAACCGTTGGCGTTATTCGGGTAGTTCCATCAGTTAACATTGCTTCTCTTTTATTTTTATTCTTTTCGCTGGAAAATTGATCCGCTTGTGTCTGGAAAACTGGAAAGATATTGATGGAATTACTCCCTCGTGCTTCTTTGAGCTGCTGGGGAAATGGTTTCCAGGGATGGAGGATCTGAAGAAATAATTAAGTTGGAAGATAATTTCTTCCCCAAGAGGATGAGGATTTGTGGTTCATTTCACAAGAATCGATGTATAAGACTCGATGGGCAGAGAGGCCATTATTTTGAACATGAAGGGGCGTCTCACCTGATCTATTTCGTCATCAACCTGTTACGACTTCCTGGGATTCATGATATGTCATAGGGAGACGCGGGTATACGTGTAGGTATTTATGCGTGTGTGTGTGTATGCATACAAAGTATATCTGTGTGATGGCTTATAAGTGGTTTTATGCATCTCTTTCTGAATAGTTCTTTGTTACTGACGGTGATGGATATTAAGTATAATCTGTGTATAGCATTAGTTTTTAGCTGCTCAAATGATATGTGTTGTTATATTTAAGATCAAAATTGAAATATATCATTGACTCTCTCTCTCTCTCTCTCTCTCTCTCCCCTCAAACCCCACGCCACCCTCCCTATACAAACCCCATACCCCACCCAACCCACCACACCCTACCTAATACCTCACCCCACATCCCCTCCCAAACCCCACACCTCATCCCACACCCTTCCCAAACCACCACCTCACAACCCATACCACACACTGCACACCCCACACCCACCCACCCCTACCCCTACCCCTTTTATATTACATACCTATTCTTCTATATTGCACATTCATTTTTCTTTTGGCCATAATGCAGAAGGTAACTCAATCAATAAGACCCTTTGCAGTCTTCCCTCACAAAGACCAGTTACTTCCCCTCCCTGTATCTCAGGAGGAGATGAGAACCGCCTTCCTCCTTCCAAGAGAATAACCGATCTCTTCTCCCTCGTCAAACCCTCAAGATCTTTCCTGGGCACAACAGATACTGAGCTCGGGTCTCTGCTCTGTATCAGGTGGGCGTTTTTTGTGCCACTTCAGGAAGTACTAAAAGGAAGGAAGGAATAAAAGCGTAAGTGGGGAGACGAAGGAACGAGAGAGGTTCTTAGTCTGGCACTGATTTTTATTTTTTATTTTTTTATGAATAGTGGGTTTTGAGATGGATGATAAGACTACTTCTTCATCATCTTCTTCTTCTTCTTCTTCTTCTTCTTCTTCTTCTTCTTCTTCTCTCTCTCTCTCTCTCTCTCTCTCTCTCTCTCTCTCTCTCTCTCTCTCTTCATTTTTTAAATCACGCTGAAGTATGAATAACTGTTAAATATACGAGATCAAACAATGACGTCATTGATTCATCACAAGTTCATTGCAGTGGAACAGATGCGTGACGTCATATACAGCTCATTATCACGCCCATAAAATCTACCCAAAACCAATCCTTGCTTCCGCAGACATAAGCCGTGGCCTGTCTTGATGATGCAGTGACTTCCACCTGGCGCCACCCAAAGTGTTGCATCAACGTTTTCGGACCTCGCTTTGTCCGAGGGAGCAAATGCTGAATCTGTCATTTTAAGACCCCGCTTGTTTCCACGGGAGTCAAAGTGATGATATCTATCGTTTCAAAGAATGTCATTCCTCATCACATCCATGTATCAACCATGTATCAACAAAAAAAATATTTTAAAGACATATTATACATACATATATATATATATGTGAGGCCTAGGGGTTTTGAATTAATAATATATTGTCCATGTGTTTCTCAGTGACCTATGGAATGTGGAGAACAGTGCAGGAGCGGCGACCCGAGAGTAGCTGAACAATGAGATTCTATAGGTGACGTGAGATAAAAAAAATGCTTAGTTCGACAAGTCAATGTACTGAGTTTATTACTCTTCTCGAAGTGCCTTTGTGAAACTGGATGCAACTAGAATTGCGAAACGCTAACGAAGTGTGTGTTCGTATGTGCGTGTGCGCCTCTTTCTGTTAAAAGAGTGTCATACAGAAGTATATGGGGGATTTTGACAGAGGGTCTTCAAGACACAGGCAAGATGCCGTGGCGTTCGTCGGGAGTTTTTATTAACTGTGTTTATAGTGGTCCGGCTGCTTGGGTGAGTGTTGAGTTACTTTAGTCAAAGAGTGGCTTATTATCTGTTTGACATTTTTGTGATAATATCCAATGTTTCACCTGTGATTGTCATCTTGTGTGTGTACTTACCGGAGTGTTCTGTGTCTTTGAAACAGACGATTCTGGTACTTCTGGAATGCAGGGGGACAAAGGAGTTCCCAGAATGGGTTGTGGAGACTTTTTTTGGGTGACTAACTGATTACTATCCGAGACCATTGTTTCTAAGTTGGGGATTTTTGAGTTTTGGTCCTGTAAGACTGGATTTACTTTGATGATTGATTTATTTATTCGTTTGTTATAAACGTTTAATGTTATTATGACGTCAACTCTCTCATTTTCATTACCTAGTTTAGAATGGAGATAAAGAGGTGGGAGAGAGATAGGAGGTTGTCGGTACTAGAGAGGAGAGAGAGAGAGGAGAGAGCAGGAGCGAGAGAGAGGGAGGTAGGCTGTGTGTCTGAATACTGTGTGTTTGTTTTGCCTTCCTCTCATGTCTCACGGCTTAACCTAACTGAATAATTGGGGGGGGTGGGGGGGTGGGGGGGAATCCCCCCATTTACAGTGATGGAATGGCGTTGAAAAGATGTTTCTAAAAGAGTTTTTTCTTTTAGCCTAGGAACGCCAATGTAGAGATGGGTGGCCGCCCAGTTTAGAAAATTAACCCTCTTAACCCATACTCCGATTGGACCGTATTTAAACGTCGAGTCAAATGGTCTCCCGTATGCGATTGGACGTATCATACGTCGGCTCAAAAAGTTTTTTTTAAAATTCCGCGGAAAAAATACTTATAGGCCTTACCAGCCGAAAACTTTTTGTTATCACTCGCCTTGGGGGATGCCTGGGTAGTTTCACGGATCAATGGCGTTGTTTTTTGTTTTACAATCGCTACGCAGGTTGCGCAAGCAGGCGAATTTCCTTTGTTCTGTCGCACTAAAAAGTAATCCAGTGACATCAATCTCTGGAAATTATTTCGTCAACTTTGACATAATTTTTATTGCACCCATTTTAAAATTATCCTTTACATGAAGTAATTATATATGAAAATGTGCGCATTTCATTTGCATGCACAATATACAACTAAAACAAATACTCATGATTGTAAGCTTTTTCAAGTTCAGTTTTGAAATCTTTTCATATAAAATAACGATAAGTTGCAAAAATTTCAACCTTCCGTTCCAACTTTGACTCCGTCACACCGAAATTGCTAGAACACACCGAAAGAAACGCAATTGTAATCTAAAACTCTTACATTATAGTCTATTCAATCATTTTTGCCTTCATTTTGCAACAAATTGGATCGTCCTCTAGCACAATATTTCGATTTATGGTGAATTTATGAAAACTTTTTACCTTTTCCTACGTTCGTGCTATAACTCTTCCGAATGAAATTTTTTCGTGCGATTGTCCATAATGTTTGCAAACCCCTTTTTAAATTTTGCCGTTTACATAAAGGTTTTATATATGGAAATGTGCGCAATTTCATGCAGAATAAAAAAAACAACAAAAAACAACCCCACAATGGTTGTAGCTTTTATCAGTTTTTGAAATATTTTCATATAAATGAACGATTAAGTGTCAAAATTTCAACTTTGTCGGTTCCAACTTTTGACCTCTACCGAAAGATGTCGAAAAACCGCCAAGTTGTAAGCTAAAACCTTCTTTATTCTAGTAATATTCAAATCATTTACCTTCATTTTGCAACGACTTGGAATCTCTAGCACAATATTTTCGATTTGTATGGTGAATTTATGAAAAGAAAAACATTACGTTCGCGGCGGGTAACCTTCCGAAAAAATTCAGAATTTTTTTGTAGCGATTGTCGCAAATGTTTGTGCACCATTTGTAAATTAGGCTGTTTACGAATAAAGTTTTATATATGAAACGTGTGGCGTTAATTTCATAGTAGAATACAACTCAAAAATTGATTGAAGGTTGTAGCTTTTCTCTTTTTTCGAAATGATTTGTGCATATAAATTCACGATAATATAAAAAAAAAAAAGAAAAAAACCGTACGTTCGGCTTCAATTTGACTCTAACCGAAATAGTTTGAAAAACGCAATTGTAAGCTAAAACTCTTTTAACTGGCCTAGTAATATTCTGTCAGATTTTTCTTCATTTTGAAACAAATTTTGAAGTCTCTAAAACAATATTGTTGATTTGGATTTTTGGTGAATTTTTTGAAAAATATCTTTACCGCTTCAACTCCGCGCGCCTGCGATTCTCGGGCCAGGCAAGTCCTCCGCAAATACGTACATGGGCATTATCCTAATTTTTTATTTGCTCCATTTTCATATTAGAGCCTTTTTATAGAGTTTTTTCATATATCAAAACTGTGTGCAAATTCATGAAGAATAGACAATAAAAATAATTGGGAAGGTTGTAGCTTTTTCCATCGGTTCGAAATATGTCCCATATAAAAAAATTATATATTAAAATTTAAAGTTTCCGAACATTCCGGGGATCAAA
The DNA here is from genome assembly GCF_015104395.2 of Macrobrachium nipponense. Classification (NCBI taxonomy): domain Eukaryota; kingdom Metazoa; phylum Arthropoda; class Malacostraca; order Decapoda; family Palaemonidae; genus Macrobrachium; species Macrobrachium nipponense. The sequence continues at coordinate 53,353,706 of NC_061095.1, read as the reverse complement.
TTTTTAAACATCGTCAGAAATGGTCGAAATCTGCAATTCTAATCTAAAACTCTTACAGTATCGTAATATTCAATCCATTTGTCTTAATTTTGAAACAAATTGGAAGTCTCTATTAACATTAGTTTAAGAATTACGGTGAAAATTTTTTGAAAATAACATTTTTTTCACGTTCCGCTCGTTTACGAATTCGTAACATCATTTGTGATAATATTTTTGTTCCCGGGTGTTGCTTTTATTGTTTTACAATGTATTTATATATCAAATTGATTGCAATTTAGTTTGTACAATACAACGCAAAAAAAAGTAACTAGGTTTAGCACTTTGGAACCGTTTTGTGCCCACAGCGTGATTTGAAACTACAATTATGTATTGACATTTTTTTTTTTGGACAGCTACCATATATCGCATTATTTTACTTGATAATGAAATGATTATTTCTTTTTGCATTTTCTGATGGTTTTGCAGTTCTAAACTTCCAGGCAATGACAAAAAAAGGAGCCAAAAGTGAACTCCTTAATCTTCAAAAGTACGCCGTGCTTGTAATTTTTTTGACTAATTTTTTTTTTTCCACTTCCGCGCCCTCCCTCCGCAAACCAGGCCCGGTGGCATACGGGAGTCGTTTTGATTTTTAGGGCTCCGGCGTTAAGGAGGGTTTAAAGGGGAGGGTTGTGGCTTAGCGATAGTTTTTCGAATGACCAAGCTTTTGTGGGATTATGGTTGGAAAAGTTGTTAAATTGTTTGGATCTCAGTTGCTAAGTGAAAAGGGTAGGAGAAAATTATCCCGTCCGTGGGTGGGGGGATAGGAAAGAAATCCTATTAGGCTTCATCCAAATTTGCTCGTACCGGATATTCTTCAGGGCGTGAGTTCCGTGTAGAGCAACTCAGTTGGTTTTGTTAAGTGATGGGTTGCCAGGTGCCTTCTCGCCAATCTGCGTTTGTATTGTGCCGACGAGATTTAACATATTTTTAGCGGAGAAATTCTGAGTTATTTTTTGTTCCCAGTTATGGAGTGGTTGAGTGGTTTCAAAAACTATTGTTTTGTTTGGAGGGGGGAGGGTTGTTTTAAATATTTCAGTGAAATGGGGTTGGTTCCCAAGAGATCCAAAAATTTTTTCTTGTCTTCCCCCATTAGTATCAGAAGAGGGACGTGTTTTGTTTCTTTTATTCACTGCCTGTTTATGCTAGACGTAATTCGTCTTTGTTTTAAACACATAAAGATGTATAGAGGATTTTGTTTTTTGTTTTTTGCATGTGAACCTGTGCTTAGATAAGCAATACTTGGCTTTAGGAGACAGAGCGGCCTACAATTTTTACGGGCTCAGCACATTTCTGCAAGAAGAAGCGCATTGCATTGCGAGGGTTGTACTAAATTGGCCTCCCTCGAGAGATCGTGCGATGGGAGATGGGTACTAGTGTATACCATTGGGAGGGGGGTCCTCAGACACTTGTTTCTGGGGAAGGAATGGGGGTGGGGTACTTAACTGGTCTGCCTCGGGGATTGTCAATGCTCATCGGGGGGGGGGGAGGGGGGGGGATAGACTTTTTTTTTTCTCAGTGTGGGTTGAACTCCCCCCCTTTTATTGTCCTTTTTTTTTTTTTTTTTTGTTTTCCCTTTGTGTTGGGGTATGAATTTGCCTTCCTTGAACATTGGATGCTAAGACAATCCACTGATTGAGTTCGTTGATGAGTGAAACGCCCGTAAGAGTCTTTTTTTTTTTAGAAAACAAGAGCTATTTTTTTTCTTTTCTTGGAGGAAGAAAAAAGGAAAAGACATGAAAAGAGATTTTTTCTTTTCCGTTGAATGTCGGGGAAAATCGTTAGTTAAATGCACGGGATGTGTTATATGTTTTTTCTTTGTGCCTTGAAAGACCAAATATAAGGGGGATACCACGATTATTTTTTTTTTAGTTGTGTTGGAGAAATTAACTTTGAAGTGCCGAATGGTGTTGCCGCGGTGCCGGGGGGGTGAAATGGTTTATGCTGAAGAAATTGTATTGTCATAGGATTCAAGCAATTACCTAGTGTAAGCTATTTGCATTCCCCCGCTTACTTTTGAGATCTTTGCAAGAGAACACTTAATTGCTATGGCGAGTTATTTTATTATTTATTATTAATTTACTTATTATACTTTGAGATGTTGTCCACGGAGGGTGTCTCAAGTATAATTATCATTCTTGGGAGAATTTTTTGTTTTATGAGAGAATTTGTTGAGATTATTTCATGGAAGATTCATTTTCTATTAATTATTCAGATAACTTATTCCATGGATAACTTATTAACAATGAATTAATGGGAGAAGGTCTTGGCGTTAAAGTTATTTGTTTTGAGTTTTTTGTAGGCTTTGGAGAATATTTCCGTCCCATTCGACGATGATTGAGCTTTTGCCTTGAATCTTGATGAATCATGACTGAATCCTTGGTGAGTTTGGTGTGAAACTTGCTGAACTTTTGTTGCTGCGTTTTGTGCTGAATTCCTTGGAGAATGGAACCAATCATTAACAATTGGTGATATTTTTTGTACTTGATACTGATTTTTTGTTTTTGATGATATGCAAGTTTTTTGGTGATTTTGTTGATAATGGATTTTGTTTTCTGATACTGGTTTTTTTTATACTAAATTAGGCGTGGGCGTTTTTAAATGCGTTATCCGGAATTGGGAGGGTTGAAAGGGAATCTTTTTTTGAATATTATGGGAGGAACTAACCAACCACCATATTTTTTTTTTTTTTTCTCTCTTTTTTTTTTATGAGTTCAGCAATATAATTGCTTGACATCTAGTTGAGTTAGCGGGAGATAGTTCAACAAGGCCGTTGGATTTTTCTTTTCCTCCTTTTTTTGGAAAATTTTTTTATAGCCCATCGCTGACACAAGTTTTTTTACCGAAGGTGAATTTGAATTTGAATTTTTTGTTTTTTCTCTCCAGTTAGTGTGAATATTTTTTTGTGATGTCTCAGTTCATGAACTTAGAGTTCCCATTGTTCGGGAACGTGTTTCGTGTTTTAGCTATTTTGATAGCTATAGAGAAACATACACGGGAGAAGATTTTTTGCATGCTTTGAATGCAGTACGTAATGGCACTACCTTTTATTTTTTTCTCTGGATATTTGTGTTTCCAGAAATTGTGCGTTTTCTTGCACAATACCTTTGTTGTAATTGTGAAACAAAATTTTGTGAAGAAGATAGGAAACGTTGGCTAAAGTTTTCTAGTGAACTTATGTCCGTAAGTGGCATAATGGAGAACGTCTTTGGCTAAAGACACTTTTGAACTTGGAGTTTTCTGTTATAAATAGTTTGTGGCGCACCTTGGTGATTTTTTATTTGCTGAGGTTTTTGTTTGCCTTTTTTTTAGCAGTTATTGCTAAACACGGAGAGAGTTTTTAATAGTTTTTGGTTTTGACTATAACATTTGTTAGTTTTCTCTGGAGAATTAGGAGTTATAATTGCGTTATACTTGGAGGTATATATTATTTTTGGAGTTTTATGGATTTTGGAGATATAATATTTTATTGGAGATGTTATTTTTGGCCATTTTTTTGCATACTTTGCCAATTGTTGAATGAGTAGCTCTGTTTAGTTCAATTATTTTGGCACAGCCATCCTTTTTTGTTGCAAATGGAGACAGACGTTATTTTGGAGATTAATGGGGCAATATTTGTGGATTGTTTATGAGTTTAGTTGCCTTTGAGTGCACATTTTTTTGGAGTTATATGTTTTTTTGGAACTTTTTTTTTTGTGTTCCACATTGGAGTTATTGGGGGAAATATAGGACATAAAATTTTTTGTATTTTGCCGAAATAGAAGTGATTATTGTCCTCTATTTCCTGGAGTGGTGGTTTTTTTTAGTTATTTATGGCTATTGGAGCAAATAATAGGAGAAATCTAAGGGGGTTGGTTATTAACCAAATTGAAGGAAAATTTTTATTTTTTATGTCCGGCGGTGGTGGTTTATTATTAATATGGTGTCCTCATAATTAATATTATGGAGTTTGGGCAATTAAATCTTTGGCAGGTGACCCTTTTTTTTTTTGGTGGGTTTATGGGGAGTTTTTTTTCGGGAGTCAAGAGGATAGTTTCCTGTCGTTCTTTCTCTTTGCATTTCGTGACTATTTAAGAGAGGCTGTGTCAATTACGTGCATTACGAGGTTCCTATGGATATGTGTGCATTTTTTTATGTCACAAGTGTGGTTTTATTTTGGGAGGTCATATAATTTGGGGCAAAGTCATGGTTTGAAGGAAGATAAGTCTTTGAGACAAATTTTTTGAACACATTAGTCAATGATCCTGGTAGTTAATTTCTTGTGAAATGTGTCCCTGTTATGTAACCTTTTTTTGGTCTAAGAGAATCATGAGTTTCCAAACTTGTGTCGTTGACTGTAGAACAATTTTTGTGCTGTTTGTTTGGAGGCATGCGTACCGCAGGCAAATTTTTGTTCTGGCTGGACAATCGATGTGATGAGTCCCGTGTGCTGACTTTTGCCTCTGATGATGCTAAGATCAGAAATTTTTGGCAATTCTGCTTGGTAAATTGTTGACAATTAGCATTTTCAGCGCAAAGCGCATGGGTTAAGAGTTTGCTTTCTTGGCCAAATTCCCATAACTTTACATGGAGCATTTCTTGGGAAAAACGGGGGGAGGAGTTTATGCATATTATACTGTTATTATGTCTTTTGTGATTGGGGGAAATCTACTTGTGATTATCTTTTTTTTTTTTTTTCTTCCTTTGTCCTATGGAGAGATGTAATTGGGGGGATTGAGCTTAAGTAGCATTTTCTTTTTTGGACGGGAGATTTGATTTTAACCGGGGAGATGTAATTTTTCGGGGGTTGCTGTTTTACCGTAAAATGGAGTTTGACATTAAGTCTCATTGTGATTCAATTAATTGATTGTACGTAAGGGGTTTTTTTGTCTGTTAAAAGTTTTGGAGATTTTGTTACTGATTTTGTGGGTTGTTCACGATATCGGAGGCTTGAGGAGAAATTGTTTTTTGGGTCTGGGTTTGTTTGTTTACGTGATTCCTTTTTTTCCTTGGGCTCATTGGGCGATTTTTCCTGATTTTTTTTTTTTGACTAATGATAACATTTGAGTTTGAAATGTGAGTGCAGAATTCCGTGGAAGGTTGCTGGTGATTTCTGGAGTTGTGTGTGTGCTGATGTGTGCGTTTGGAGAATTGAGTTGGAGAACTTGATGTTTTTTTTTCTTTGAGAGTTGTTGATTGATGACTTATGATTTTCGTAGTCGTATTAAGGGGAGTTTAATTGGGAGACGTTCAGTTAGTGATTTCTGACTTTTTGAATCATCATTGTTTGATAGAAGTAGTATGTCTGGTTTAAATTTTCTTAGATTTGACCAAAGACTTGAACTGAACGCATACTACACACCCGCCCGAAAAAAAATCATTCCCCGACGCCCAGCAAGCAACGTCCACCAGAGCCGTGTGCAGCAGAGGGTTTTGCTGTTTATTTTTTACCCAAAAAACAGGGGGGGTTGATTACAAGAATTTCCATGATGGTGATTGCAAGAGTTTTTCCACGTGGGTGATCGCGAAAGATTCTAACAGCGTGTTCTTTTTGGGGGATCTGGGCATGAATCCGTGAGCAAGTCTTCTACAGCCTACTTATATCCTGTTGCTGTCTTTTGTTCAGCTACTTGCAGAACAAGCCAAGAGGGTATATTCAAAGAATCCTCATGCGGTAAAATATGAGAGAAAATGCGTCTAAGTGCTATTTGGGAGATTAAAGCGTGATAAGACTTTATTTTATAATGCCAGAGACGTGCAGTTTTTTACTTGTATTTTATTTTAAGCCAGCCAGTGTTTTTGTATTATAAGTTAATTTTGCTAGGCAGGGGCTAGCAATATGGGGTGGCCTCGGCACTGTGAGGCCTAGGGTTTTGATTTTGAATTAAATAAATATTGTTCCATGGTGTTTTCAGTGGACCTATGGAATGTGGGAAAAGAACAGTGCAGGAGCGGCGACCCGAGCGTAGCTGAACAATGAGATTCTATAGGTGAACGTGAAGATAAAAAATGCCTTAGTTCGAAACAAGTCAATGTCTGAGGTTTTTTAATTAACTCTTCTCGAAGTACCGCTTTGTGAAACTGGATGCAAACTAGAATTGGCGATATGCTAACGAAGTGTGGGGTTGTTCGTATGATGCGTGTGCGCGCCTCTTTCTGTTAAAAGAGTGTCATACAGAAGTTATATGGGGGATTTTTGACAGAGGGTCGTTCAAGACACAGGCATATGCCGTTGGTCGTTTCGTCCGGGAGTTTTTTTTTTAGTTACCTGTGTTTATAGTGGGTCCGGCTGCTTGGTGAGTGTTTGAGTTACTTTAGCCAAAGAGTGGTCTTTTATTATCTGGTTTTGACATTTTTGTGAATAACATATCCTCCAATTTTTCCACCACTGTGATTGTCAATCTTGTGTGTGTAACTTAACCGGGATGTGTTCTGTGTCTTTGAAACAGACCGATTCTGGTACTTCTGGAATGCAGGGGGTACAAAGAGGTTTCCCGAATTGGGGGTGGTGGACTTTTTTGGTGACTAATGAATTACTTATCAAAGACCATTGTACTAGTTCGGGTTTTTGAGTTAGTTCTGTAAGACTGGTATTACTTTTGATTGATTGATTTATTTTATTTGTTGTTATTAAACGTTTTTAATGTTATGACGCAACCTCTCCTTTTCATTTTCATTACCTTATTAGAATGGAGAGAAAGAGGTGGAAGTGAGAGAGAGGTGTCGGTGTGCTAGAGAGACAGCTACAGAGAGAGCGAGAGACAGAGATAGAGCGATTAGGAGAGAGCGAAGAGGAGAGAGCGGAGGAAGAAGGGAGGCTGGTGTTTGTAATACTGTGTGTTGGTTTGCCTTCCTCCCTCGTGTCTCCCACGCTTTACCTAATTGAATAATGGGGGGGGGGGGAGGGAAATCCCCCCATTATTCTATCTATATAAATTATATTTATTATTATATAATATCTATATATATATGTAATATATATATATATCTTTATATGTTATATTATATATTTATATATATGTATATATATATATATAATATATCTATATTGATATCTATTATTATATTATATATTATATATATACTATAATATTATAATACACCATAAATACATACTTTATTATATAATATATATTATATATATATATAATATATATATATATATATATATATATCTCTATATATATATTATATAACACATAATACATACTTTATATATATAAATATATATTTATTTATATATATATATTATATTATAAAATATATATATTATGTGTATATATATTCATTAATATATATGTATAATATATAATTAATATAGTATATATATTATATGTATAGATATTATATATATATATATTTTATATAAATACTATGTACACATAACTACATACTTTGAATATAATATTAGATATAATAATATATTCTATATTATAGTATATACTATGATATATAAATATATGTATTATATATAATATATATATTATATGCATATATATATTATATTTATATATATATAATATATTATATAAATATATATAATAATATAAATCTATAAGTTATGTTATCTAAGTTTGTATATAAATAAATTATATCTATATATAATATATATAATATATTATATATATCTATATATATATATATTATATGGATATATCTATATATCTATATATCTATGAATAGCTATATATATATATATATATATATATTATATATCTCTCTCACGATTATATATATATTAGACTTCATATAGTATATATATATAGTCATATTATATATATTAAATATATATATATTATTATATATAGATCTACTATTCTATAATCTATATGTAGTATAATACGATATAATTATAATATAAGATCATATATATATCGATATATATATCTATATATAGATGTGATATAAATATATTATATATCTTATCGTTTATAGATCTATATAATATATATATCTATAGATATTATCTATTATATATACCTATATATATATATAGTCGTATATATATAGGATATATATATCTATATATATATATAGATCTATATATACTATATATAATATGTATAGATATATATGTCGTTTTTGAACGTCCATCGTTTTACCAGCGCTTTGGAACTGCGTTTTAACAGCATCTTATCACCATTTTTTAAAACAGGCCATTTTAACTAGCATCTAACAGAATTTTTTAAACAGCGTTTTAAACAGCATCTTTTAAACAGCAACTTTTCAAACAGCGGTTATTTAACAAGACCTTTTAACCGCACCTTCAAACAGGGTTTTTAAATAGAATCTAACAGGCAACTTTTATAAACAGCGTTTTTGTTTAACAAGCATCTTTTTAACAGGCAACTTCAATCCGCATTTTAAAAAAAAAAAAGCGCATCTAACAGCCCTTTTCAAACAGCGTTTTTTTTAACAGCACCTCAAAAAACAATTTCAAATAGTTTTATTTACTGGCAGCTTTGAACAGCAACTTTAAACAGCTTTAATTAAGACAAAGCCAAGCCTTCAAAAAACCAGGTGTTTTTTAATAGCAATCTTCGTTAATCCAGCAACTTTCAAACAGCGTTTTTAAACAGTAATCATAACAAGCATTTTCAAACAGAACTATTTGAACAGCATCTATCAGCCCTTTCAAACTGCGTTTTTTAGCAGCATCTGTTAATAGCACCTTTCCATAAACACAGCGTTGTTAACAGCGTCTTTTAACAGACACCGTTCATACAGCGTTTTTAACAGCTCTTCTTTTTAACAGCAACCTTCACACAGCGTTTTTAACAGCATCTTTTTAACAGCACCTTCATACAGCGTTGTTTAAACATCATCTTTTAACAGCACCTTCATACAAGCGTTTTTTAACAGCAACTTTTAACCAGCACCTTCAAACATTCGTTTTTAAACAGTCATGTAAGAGAGAGTAGGAAGCATCGGAAAAGGATAAAGGACGCAAGGGATTTTCTGAAAAATAAAAAGGAAAAAGAAAGAGACAATTTGGAAAGTGAGGAAGGAAGTTTCGAAAAACTTCGGGGCGCGAGTTGAACTACTTCTTAGAACCTCTCTCTCTTCGTCTCTCTCGTCTCTCTCTCGTCTCTCTCTATCTCTCTCTCATCTCTCATCATCTCTCTCTTCTCTGTTGAATTAGAATAATTGGTAGAAGCAAAGATTCTATCTGTAATCAGAATCAAACACAGGCGAGAATGGAATCAGCTTTAACATCCAGGTAGGTTCTGTAATATCTCGAATCCCTTCTACGAACAATAATTTTTTATTTCCTTTCCTTAAGATACAACAGAACAATCGTTCTAAGAAAGTCCGTCCTTGAAAATGGACAGAAAGCAATTAATGGATGATTGATAGGTCATTAGGTCTCGTCCTTGAGACCCGGGGGTTGGGTGGGGGGCGGGGGGGGGGGGGGGGGGGGGGGGGGGGGGTGGGGGGGGGGGGGGGGGGGGGGGGGGGGGGGGGGGGGGGGGGGGGGGTGGGGGGGGGGGGGGGGGGGGGGGGGGGGGGGAGTGTGCAACGTTTGGAGGAGAAGGGTATCCTTTTATGAAATGGGATCGAAGGACATGTTGGCTGATTCTATCCGGTTTTCCTCCGCTCTCATTGTTGTGACGGATTCCTTGTTGGTTTTTCTGCTTAATTGAATCGCTCCGATCCGCCTGACCTTTGAATAGACACAGCTATGTTACTGGGTGTATACCACAGCAGCTGCTCAGATATTTTGCGACTGGTTTTGGTGCCATTTGGTGCAATGCGTTCCAGTGAGGCCTGAGAGCATTCGTTGATGCTCATTCAGAGGTCCTCGTGAGTCTTTACCGAGAACTTAAAGTAGTGTAAAATCCATCTGCAAAAGATCTCCCTCAGAGAGAGCGAATGAAATGACCCGTAGATCAGGTGACAGTCGAAAGTAATTCTCATGTGATTATGTTAATGACCCTGATTGGATGATACCTGCTTTGTCATCAGAGTTCCCGAGGTTAATGATTCTTATCAAAGGGAATCGCTCCCGTCATCACATTAATGAGATGCAAACTATATTTAATGGTAGTTTTTTACCAGGGAAGCGGAGTTGCAATGAGATATTATCTGCCGTGTTATTCATGAGAGTTGGGGGTTCCTCTGGTTGGAATATATAGTTGGAATATGAAGTGTTAGATTTTGTAATTAGCCGCTTGGAATTTTAAATTGGTCCACATGAGTACTTGTGTAAGTAGATTACTGGAAATGATCTCATTAAATGCTACATCTTATCACTATGAGATTCATTCAGTGGTAAAATTCGTAAGGCATATAAACACATACGAGGGACAAATAAACATACGAGCTTAAGTACATGGTCACTCACACGTGTCCGAAGACCCAAACTATTCTCTCTCTCTCTCTCTCTCCAATGCAGACGCCAGACATAAGGGTATAACAATGATCATAATTCATTCTACCGTATTGTTATTATTATTGATATATATTTTTATATAATATTTTTTTTAGAAACTTCGTCAGTCTCGGTTTTGGAGAGTTTTAATAGACTACTATGAGATTCAGGGCCTCTGTAACACGGTTTTTTGGACTTTGCTCCTTATCAAAGCATCGGATGTAGCTGAAAGTTGGCATATGTATATTGTACAACCACACGCAAATTCTGTCACCATTATCAATAACCTAAACCCGATAGTTTTGATTTTATAGAGTAAAAATTATCTAGCCGACGCCATGGCCAATGATAACGAGCCAAGAGTCGAAAAACATTCATTACGTAAGCAAAGTAAACACACCGTTTTACGAAATGTTGCCCCGCCCATCCACCAGACAAAAAACTCATTCACCTTGTTCCATCGGCTCTGAAACCCATAGCAGTCAAGAATGGCTAACAGGATTTGGAATTGTCCCCGTGGTTGCAAAACTGCATTTGTCTTACGACTTACAACTTTATACAGTAATTATTCAGTTTCTCGTTTAAAATCCAATGTTTATGGTCTGATTTGTATTTAGCGTAACGTGATTATAATACATGTAATGTCATTCAGGATTTTGAACATTTCCATTAACTATCCACTATGCCACCAAGAGAGAAGGAAGAGAGAGATTGTATGTAAACAGTCTTTATATAACTATTTTTGTTAAAGTAAGATTTTTATCCAAAGTAAATACAAGCTTCTATGTGCTAAAATCTCCAGCAGACCAACGGATTATCCGATATAATCTTTCTTCTTTAGGCCGTACGGACCGTGTTGGATATAAAGACTTTATGAATGGCGGAACGATACATAGAAGTGGGTGGGGTATTTGTGCTAGCGTAATAATACTACCGTAGCAGTAGTGCCGCCGCAACAGTAGTAATAGCAGTAAACTTTTAGGCCAACTGCTGGGATTCTTGAGGATCATTTAGCACTTCTTACAACTACTCGAGAAATGAGTTTTTATAGCCAGAAGTTAAATTTTCTAATCCAACAATGCCCATGATAGCCTTCAGTGTTATCCTGAATTATAACGAGGCCAAAGTGGGTGGAGCCAGCCTCATGTAGTCATCATTCTCACGATATTATTGGTGAAGGTTTTAAAGCCAAAACATACGGTACCGGCTCCTTTTTTTTTTTTCCAGTAAATAGTTTAAATAGCCAATAAATAAAAATTGCTTGACATTGGATATAGCAGTTATCAATCAAGCTTGTCTACTATGTTTTTGTGAAAATTAAAACCAACTATTCCCTGCATCTTGTCAATCTGATTGTGACATATAAAGTAGACTGTAATTTCTTAGGACACTTATTTTGGGAGTTAGACTAATAATCAAAGTGGTTTTGTATTTATTAACATATTTTGTTGGTTTGTTCATTATGACAATTATCAGTGGAGAGGTTCAGAGTTCATAAAGGTGTGCTGCTTTGCTTGTATTTGAATTTTATGTCATTGTTGCCAGAGGTCTAGCCTTCGTTACGTATAGCCAATCAGCCATCGAGAAAAAGGGAAGAAATGCTGTCATAAGTTACGTAACGAGTGCGTTCGGAACCTTTTCTGTAAGTTGGCCCGTCTTCGAAAATAGTCACTTTTACATTATAAGTACCAAATTTATTCAACCTACGTAATGCAGAATACAGTCAAAATTTATGTGTAGATATAATGTGTATTCTGAATAAGCGTTATATTTATGAAATGCATAGATAAAAAGTTATTGCGAAAAAACCGGGTTTCAGACGCCCTGATCTCATAGTAGTTTTTTCTTCTTCAGGCAAACTTTTTTTTTATTTTTTTTTTAACGGTAAATATTAGTTAGTGTTTTGTAGTTGATTTTTGGCAACTTTCTCCTTTGTGTATTTGTCATTTATTCTTTTACTTCAGCTTCTCACAAAATCTGAATTATTCCTAATGTTGTTTTGTTTGCTTTTGTTGGCTGTTTGTGTGTTTTTATTATTGATATTGTAATTATTTTTTCATTAGGATTAACTTATTATCAATTGCTGTTATTATTATAATTATATTTAATTAAGATATTGTAATTAGATATACGTGTGTCCTATTGATTTACTATATTGATTGACTATAGATCTTGACGAAAATTTTTTTTATTTTTCCATTACTGTTCCATTCATTATCTTTTTTTTTCACTCACCCTTCACTCTTCTTCCCCACTCACTCGCTGGTGGCAAAAACAGTTTCTCGAAGGAATTCAATTTCCATTCCAAAGAGAGAGAGGAAATTTTCGTCAGTTTTAATTTCATCACATTATCTATCACACAATCCTAACCCCGCCCCCCCCCCCCCACCCACCCCCCAAAAAAAAAAAAAAAAAAAAAAATTACACGTCAAAAAATCTTCCCTCAGGGTTGGAAACTCAGATCTCGTTTAATCATAAAAAAAATCGCCTTCCCTTTATTTACAAGATGAGCAAAAATCGGTTTTTAATCCACCGATTCTTAATGAAGAGCTCTAGGAAACTGACATTATTTCCGACTGAAAGTAAAACGGGGTTTTTAATTAAAGTGTGAGAAGCTTCTAGGGGTTCTGTGCCGGACTCCTTTTTTGATGTCGTCAACGACCACTTGTGACAGCTCGGTTATCTTGTGCTTAAATCACCTGGTTGCCAGACTCTCTCTGAACAGGACTTGCAAATAAGAAAATGTTTATTAGATATAAAGAGAATAAACACGAAATAAATCGGAAAAGGACAAATTAGATGGAATAAGTTAGGAATACGATAATATAAGAGGAAAAAACGGTTGCATGCTTACACTGTCATGAGTGTATTTATGTGCTGGGAATAAGACAATTTAAGAGAAGGGATTATTTGTGTTTTGTTGCAGAGTTGTTTTTGTTTTGGCGGGACATGTTGTGAAGGTACGATAAGGGATTGACTTTTATCTTCGTCTCTTCAAAGGGATTTGATGCTGTTTTCTTTCCGTTGTAAATTGGATTCTTTGCCTCTTGTGTAAATGGACAATAGTTCATTTCCTCTTTTCCCAACTTTATTCTCTACTTCCTTTTTTTCATACTTTTTCCACATTCCTCAACTTTTACAAATGGGTAGACTATTTTTCTATTTTGTAGCTACAACTGATTCGTTTTTGAATTTGTAAACCACATTAAATATCTATTTTTTGTAGCTGCAATTGAGTCTTCTTTGAATTTATAACTGATTCCTATCTAAATTTATAAACTCCAAACAATGGATTAAAAATTACTTAAAATCCACAATAATTTTGTAACATAGGAAGTTAAAATACAGGTTTATTCATAAAGATAATTGTGGTTTTCAGTCACTGTATAGTCGTGAACAAGAGATATGGTGAAAATGTCCCAAATTTTAATTGTATCTTTAATCATACAAATATCAATAAACACTCCATTTTCCCTATTATTTTATTTTCGTAATTTTTCACTCTTCTCATTTTTATTCTTTAAATAAATTTTTTAATTTACTGTTTATTCTATTCTTTAGTTCATTTTAACCTACAACCAACTAACCACCTGAAGAGAAGAAGGAGGACTCCAAAAGTAAAATTACAAAGAAGATGACAATGAACGTTCATGTGCTTTTGAAGGCAACGTTCATAAACAGAATGCGAGACGCTTTTTCGTCTCAGGAGACTCGGTTTCCGTCTCTCCCTCAGGCTGAGAACGTTTAGTGAACGTTCTGCTGTTCGCCTCCTTCTTTCGGATCAGAGGTCGTTGCTCATGGAATTCTGGAAGCTTTATTTCCTTCCTGGAAGTTCTTTATGATACTAAGTTCGCTCAAGGAAGACTTAATGGACTGTTGCTGTGAATTACAGTTGGATGTTTAGTACTTACAGAGGTATTAGGGAGAAATACAGTAGTTTACACAGTAATCAGAGAACTGTCTGTCTTTTAATGTCATTTAATCTTAATTACATGTGTATATTGAGTTCAGGTGAAATCATTTTAGACAAATATTTAGTTCTGTATTGTGTAGAAATTCATGATTGGAATATAGGTCATATATGGAGCGATTACATAACTTTTTTCCCTTTTCACTTAGCCTTAATTACACGTGGATTTTTAGTTTCTTGTGAAGTAATCTTAATTAAATGTTATTCTGTAGTGTGCAGAAATTCACGTCTGGATAAAACAGCAGAAGGTGAATATTGCATTTCTTTCATATCTATTGATCCTTATTGGTCCTTAAGAAACAGTATATGCTTATAGAAAATAAATAAACTGGAAAAAACAGAAGTTTCAAACAAATGTCTTTGGTAAATTCGTTTTGTTAAAGAAAATAAGATTCATATGTCAGTGTCCTTGTTCGTAAGGATAAAAATCTGCCTTGATCATCCTCCCCCCCCCCCCCCCCCCCCCCCCCCCCCCCCCCCCCCCCCCCCCCCCCCCCCCCCCCCCCCCCCCCCCCCCCCCCCCCCCACCCCCCCCCCCCCCCCCCCCCCGCCCCACACCAAAACAAGGTTCCTCAGCCAACAGGTCTCTCCAGGCAGGAGGTTTCGCTCTCGAACTGTACCTTCAAACTAAAACGTTTTTATTTATCCTTTAACGAAAAGGCCACTCGCTTATCCCTTGTCAGCTCTTGTGAAAGCTCACTTTCTAAAACTGCAAGCAAAGAAAGAGGTCATGGCAGGAAAAGAGTTGAGGGACTGAAGATTTTATTCTTTATTTTCCAGATATTGCGTCACTTTGCAATTGTTATGAAGAACTTTACATTCGTAGAACTTTAACTTTTCTGATGTGTTCACATTTGAAATTTGTTCTTCTTATTGTTCTTTCTCCTTTGGTTCGAGAACAACCGCTCCCCTGAGAGGCAAACTTTAAACGAAACAATTTTCACTTCGCAGAAGAACAGTTAAAAGGAAGAATAGTCCATTTCGTGGCCTATTCTCTCTCTCTCTCTCTCTCTCTCTCTCTCTCTCTCTCTCTCTTTGAAATTCAGCAGCAAAGCATTTCCACCATATCCGGTTATTAAAGCTGAAAAATTATGCATCAAGACTGAGAGAGAGAGAGAGAGTGAGCTTTTGCAAGGTGATAATCTCTGTATATATGTTCCACGAATTCATTTCCAAAGGTCATTACATCATAGTCCCTTTAGGTTAAGAGTCTGAATTTAGGGTTTTATATCCAAGTCACAGGATCTGAAAGCTCTTTGCTTTGAATACTTGAATAATAATTTAGCTTTTATTTCTCTTACTGGAACTAGCGAAGATGTAGTGCATTACTACCCTGATACATTTCTAATTCTGTTTTGATATTTTACTTACATTTTTATTTATTTATTTGTTGAGTTATCTGATTTTCTAATATGTGATCTCCTCTTTCTGTATTTCCCATTATCTTCTGTCACTTTCTTCGAATGAAAACCTTAATATTCTCTGGAAGCTTCTTGAATTTCTTCAAATCGGTGGCACCTTTGGTGGTCTTGTTCCATATAAATAGGGTTCTTCATCTTCTGAGTAATAATAATAATAATAATAATAATAATAATAATAATAATAATAATAATAATAATAATAATAATAATAATAATAATAATAATGATAATAATATTAATGTTGTTAGTACACAGAAAGGCTTTAAATACTTACTTATTGCAGTGAATCACTTAAAAAATGGAGTATATATTTATATTAGAAGAAATGCACCTGTATTTTTCATAATAATTTGCTGTAGTATTGTAATGCACGTGTATTAATTTCGCTTTAATTTCTCTGATGTTTAGTTCAAAGAAAGCCATAAGTCAGCCGCTTTTTGCAGTGAATCTGTTTAGAAAAGGGAGTTGATGTTTCATAGTAAAAAATACGACTATCTTTTTATAATAAATCGTTGAAGTATTTTGTAATTGAATTGACAAAATTGGGAGGTACCGCTAAATGGCACTTTAGGATAATTGCATTTTAATCCAGCTAAGGATTATGGGATTTCCGCCAAATAATGTGGTTCTTTGTTAACGTTTTTACCACCTCTCTCTCTCTCTCTCTCTCTCTCTCTATCTCTCTCTCCCTCTCTCTCTCTCTCTCTCTCCATCCTGCAAATGAGGGAATAATCCCTTAGCCATTAATAGGCTGTGAATCACCCAATGGAGGTGACAAGCAATTTCCTGCCAGTTAAGAGAAATGAAAGATACTTTGGAAACAAAGTCATTTCCATTCAACTCTGAAGATATGGATAAGGTATAGGGATATTCTTGTTTGTGGGTGTGTGAGAGAGAGAGAGAGATGAGAGAGAGAGAGGAGAGAGAGGAAGGAGAAGAGGAGGAGGGCGAGAGAGAGAGAGAGAGATTAATGGCAATTGCTGCCCTGAGGAATGCCATAAAATGATATAACTGAATATTAGTCAAGATATGAACTACTTACAGTGAAAGGATTCACATAAAGACATCAAGGATTAGGGAAGTAATTAGAAGGACTCTGTTATCCCAGTGGAGGGTGATTTAATATGAATGAAATTTAATTTTGGTTTTTCGTTTATACTTTTTCTGTCTTTTCATATTAATGGAATGGATTACTTAAACGTATACAAGAAGGGAAGGGTTTAGTTTAGGCGGTGTCTACAACATATTTTGGTTTATCCGCATGTATATGTATAGTGTGTGTATATATATATATATATATATATATATATATATATATATATATATATATATATATATATATATATATATATATATATATATATATATATATATATATATATATATATATATATATTATATATATATATATATATATATTTATATGTTGTGCTTATGTCAACGTGTTTTTGATATGTATAAGATGAGATGCCTTTTATGGTCATTGACATGTTTTCAACATGTTTGTCATATGTATACAATATCAAGCCACTTATGGTTGTTAACATGTTTGCAACATGTTTGTAGTATGTATACTAAATGATGGCACTTATTGTTGTTGACACGTTTTCAACATGGTATGTGATATGTATATGAGAAGTTGCTACTTACAGTGGCTGACATATTTTCAACCTTTTTGCGATATGTATCTAAGCATCCACTTTTGGTTGTTCATTATGTTTGTGATATACATACAATAATATTCGATTTTCAGCCATTGCCACGTTTGCAACATGTTGCTATATTTTTACAATACAACTTATTATTGTTGACATTTTTTTCAGTAAGTTTGTGACAATTATGCAATAAGTTGCCAACGTAAGTTTTTGTCGTATTGTGGACCCGCCTTTAGATTACAGGTCAGAGTCAGGTCAAGTTGAATACATTGGCAATATTTTACATCCTGAATAATACAAATGCAGTTCATTTATCAATTAATTTGCTCAAATACTCGATCTTCTCCTTTTAAGTCCTCTAAGGAATCAATAGTTTTTATTTGACTTTATTTTCACTTCCGACTCTGAAGGTGATTTCTGGCGCATAAGCATTAGATGGATAGCTCAGTTTAGCTGCTAATATAGGCACCGAGAGATTCATGACCCCTAATTAGGGAAGGGAATGAGCCAAGATCCCAGAGAGAGAGAGAGAGAGAGAAGAGAGAGAGAGAGCGAGAGAGAGAGAGGAGAGAGAGAGAAAGAGAGAGAGAGAGCGAGCCCTCCAACGACAGCAATAAGAAGAAGAAGAAATCCACTAAGCAGATGTCTTCTTCAGGAGATGACGCCAAACTCTCTCAGGCAATAATTCATCTCAGAGCGACGCCATGTGTGACTCAGGCGTCGTTGACATAAGTTTCGTTGTTTCTCATCTGCCTCAATTCCTGACATTCGTTTCAGTATTGCCTCTCGTTTGTCTTTTCCAGATAACGGTGGAATTTTATTATTATCAAATTATTCGTTTTTCGGACTAAAAAGTGTATAGGAGTTTCTAGCATTCTTGATATTCGTTTATTTGGATTTTTTTTCTTTTTATCATTTCATTATTACTCATTATCTTATGACGTCGAATAAGGATTATTAAGAAAGCAAGTTATTAATAATACTTTCCTTCCAATACACATACACGTGTGTGCATGAGAGAGAGAGAGAGAGAGAGTGAGAGAGAGAGAGAGATATAAATATAATGATTAATGCCTGAGAGAAACAATCACCATTTTCGAGTTTTCTTTAACTGAAATTTTTGTAAATTAGATTTTCACTTTTGAAAAGGGAATTTATCACAGTCCACTTAATCCCCGCCTTTCACCGAAGAGCTTATCGCAAGGTTTTGTGTTCCCTGAAAATTTTAGTCACGAAGCAAAACCTCCAAGAAAGACTGGGGGAAGAAAGTAATCAAAAGGATAAAGAGAAAATAGCGAAGAAGAAGAAGAATAGTAATTGAGTCATTATCAAGGGGACAATGGCTGCCAAGAACAATTTAAAGAAAGTCAGTAAAGAATAATTGGATAATCAGGAATCTGAATAAACGAGAAAGGAAAGAAAACAAACCGATGAATTTGGGTGAAGAATTTTAACACTTTTAACGAATTGTTTGGGAATCGTGGGATGAATCAGGAGAGGAATTAGTCAAGTTTTAAGGAGATGGTAATAACAACGGAGATATGAAAATAGGAATCAGGTTTATTACTGAACTTTGCAATGCTCATACGTAGGCAAGTAACTGGGACTAGAACATTTTATTCAGTAGAGCTGATGTATTGAAACATACAATAATGAACAAAACTCAAACGTTTACTTACAATAATTTTAGTTGTTCAGGAACCACAAACATTTTATTTAGCCGTGAATATCTATTACAAATGTAATTTAAACAGCTGGCAGTAAACTAATGCAATTAATGATGATAAAAGCTAAATATTCCACAGTTTTGAATGACCTAACTATGACTATGGAAACTGGATTCTATAGATTTATGAGTTTATGAAATTTATTGTGTCAAGCGAAGCATTGAAGGGCCACTTTCGACCTCTCAGCGCTCGAGACGAGAGAGGGAGTTGGAGGGGCTGGACAGCAAAGAAATAAAGAGATCCAGAAAATAAAGGAGACTTAGTAGGAGGATCTAAAGTGGAACTAGGAGGAAACCCCACATTTTCACTCAGAACAACATCAGGGGAGTTTATTCGACACGAAATGTCTAGAGGGAATATTGTGCTGTCACGAAGCCTTTATTTTGGTTTGTTTATAAAGTGACCAGGAACCAGAAGAATGTCAGCGGAACTAAGGAGACGATTTTCTCCAGAGTATTCCTGGCGCTATTGAAGGGAAGCAGAAGGTGCCATAGAGAATGGTATGGAAGGAGCATTAAATAACTCTACTTTAATATTATTAGATATTTCATAATGTGATTGAGTCTTTATGTTGAAGAATGGGACGTTCAAGTATTCATAAAGGGTTTGTTAGAATTTAAGGCTTAGATTTAAGTTTTAGCAACTTGTGTGCATGTATATATATATAATATATATATACTATATATATATATATATATATATATATATATATATATATATATATTGTCACTTATCCATGAGGTTCCAGTAATGACGAACCTACACAGTATAAGGATTTGGAACTCGAATCTCGGTTCTATGTTCCTTAACTAATGTAACCTTCCGTCCGTTGGTTTCGGAACCTGTCGTTTTTCATTTTGCGTTCTTTGAAACCTTCTAGCCCCTTGTTGATGAGAGAGAGAGAGAGAGAGAGAGAGAGAGAGAGAGAGAGAGAGAAGGGGGGGGGGGGTGAAAGTTGTGCAATGAATGTCCTCTTCTCTCTGTCTCTCATCTCAGGAATTGAATTCCCTTTCGCAATTTACTTGAACGATCCTTTAGTCCGATCGAGTTAATGATAAAAGGTGTGAGAGAGAGAGAGAGAGAGAGAGAGAGAGAGAGAGAGAGAGAGGCGTCTGTTCCTTCCTAAACCTCCTAATTCCATTCCTAGGTCTCTTCATCTCCAGAGAGGTCCTCACGGAATGTCAATCTCCAGCCTAAAGGCTGCTCCAAGAAGGTGTCATTCATAGCAGGATTTTCTGACATTGTAACGAGCTGTTATTATTATTACTCATATTATTATTATCATTATATTATTATTATTATTATTATTATTAGGAGAAAGCAGACCCTCCCTGAAACACGTCCTGTCAAAGAGCTGATCCTCTAAACCCTTTGACGGAAGTTATCCCTGAGTCTCCTCCTCCTGTGCAGAAATCATCCTCCGCCTTTGTTTGATTCCCACGTAAATGAATCGTCAGATCTCAGCGATTCATCTTGATCATCAGGTGGAAGGAGAATTTAACGAGAGAATTTAACAGGCGATCCATTTTCGCTTCTTCCGTCGTTAAGAAGAAAGAATGAGTAATGATTCATGTGGGTCGTTGGAGGAACAATTAATGATCGTCGTCTCTTCTCTCGGTTTCTTCCTCGTATGGTTCAGTTCAGCCATTTCGTGTTTTAGTTTATTTGTCATTCGCGCTGTCTGTATTGGACACATTCACCCATACTTATATATATAGAATATATTTATGTGTGTGCGTGCGCGCGCGCGTGCGCGCCAGTGTATGTGTTTTTGTATACATATATATATGCAAGCAAATATCCCTGTCAATTCCTGAAAGAAAACTGAGCTGATAAATAAGAGATTTCATCTGAGAAAAACAGGAATGAAGCCACAAGAAGAAAACATCATTAGGAGGAATATATCCCCCGAGGGGAGTTGGTGGGTGGGTGGGGGGGGGGGTGGCGTTGCGTTTAGGTGCCTTCAAAAGGTCTGCATGCTTTTGTTTCCGTTGTCCTTCTTGGCTTGCTTTTGTGCTCCGCAATTGGTTTGACTGTTTGTTTGCCTGCTAATCTGTCTATTTGTGTTTCTGATTACCTGCCATTAATTCTCTTAAATTTTATTTTCATGATCTAACTCCAATAATTGATTTTTTACCACATCCAAAGCCTGCACGAGTTTTCTTCCATCTGTAACCATTCTTCATACTAACAGATTTTTAAATCTCAATCCAGCATTTTTTTCTTTTTGGAAGAAGGATAATCAAACCGCTGGAAGGCGGATCAGTGGAAGTGAAGATTCATCTAGATATTGGAGTGAACACACACACACACACATATATATATATATCTATATATATATATATATATATATATATATATATATATATATATATATATATATATATATATATATATATATATATATATATATATATATATATATATATATATATAGTATATAGATATATATGTATGTGGTGTGTGTGTATGTATGTTTGTATGTAAACATAGTAACACCCACTATATATCAAGAATTGGAATAACTTTCAATATTCAATTTATCATTCAGCCATAACAACACAATTCCAAATAATATAGAATGTAGTAATGAAATAAAAAAAGGACATAGTATATATTTTATATATATATATATATATATCTATATATATTATATATAATATTACTAGATATATATATATATATAGATAGTATATATATATATACTATCATATATATGATATATATCATATGTATATATATATATATATATATATATATATATATACTATATATAGATATATATATATATATATAATATATATATATATAATATACATATATATATATATATATATATATCTATATCATATATATATATATATATATATATATATATATATATATACTATATATATATATATATATATATATATATATATATATATATATATATATATAGATTTCTCAAGGTTAAAAAAACCTCTTACAAAACGAATGATCGTTATTCAACTTAAATATTTTACTCGGCTCCAGTCGCAGGGAAAGTCTTGACATTTGGGAACAACACAAAAGGCCCTTTTGTCCTCCGGAGGAAAGAATTTCCTCAGCTCCTTTCTCCCGAGTGAGGAACCCATTGAGTTTCCTCTTTCTCTCCCTTTGGGGCTGTGAGGGTTCGAGGAGAGAGAAAGTCCTTTAATAATAATTAACATAAAACTTAAAATACTCTTGAGGAGGAGGACGATGCAAGGCCTCATAATGTGGGATTATTCTGCTCCTTCCACTTGGAGCCTTCTTGGCCTCAGAAGGGTACTCTTTCGTCGCGGAATTGGAAACTGGATCGTAGCTGAGTTGCGCCAAAGGTTCGTTGCTTCTGAAATGGAAGATTAATTTTTGTTTTTGTTTACCGAAATTTGACGTTGTCATTTTTATATTGAGACTAAATGAGATGTCAATACGCAAAGCTAATGAATCATTTAAAATCAGAAGCCAACTTTCATTTTCCGAAACTCTTGCAGCTCGGCCAATTTATATCAAGGCTGCAATGGAAAAAAAGCAATTATGAGTCTTAGATGTAGGTCTTAGACTGATTGAAGGAGCAATTGGTCCCTACTAAAAAAAATATTAATTCAGAAGTTCCAGAAACCAATAAATATTCATTCGCAAAGCTAAAAGACGGGGACAGAATTCTTGCATCAATTAATGACGGGAAATATTAGTAATCTTCGTTCATGATTCATGATTCCTGTTTAGATTTCCCGAGAGCTTCTCGGAACAACTGAAAGCTCTCTCTTTCTTCCGTGGCTGACGAATGCCGAGAGAAAGTAGAAGAGAAAGGGAAGAGAAATTACCTGAATCACCCAAAGTGATATTAAATTCCAGTTGGCGAGAAGCGAGATTTGAATCTACAAACAAAAGCGAGAAGTATATATGAGAAGACTTGTAATATTTCCCAAGTGAATAATTCCCTGTACCAACGAGGTTCAGTTTACCCGGAGAGGGAGAGAGAGGCGAGTATTGAAGTTTGAGCAAACAAGGTTTATTAATGACCCTTGTAAAGTAAATGGACGATGTAAACATCTCCCTTTTTCATATCTGATGGATTTCCTTCGTGTTCCAAGATCCTGGCAATCGGAAACTCAGATTTGTGGAAACGATGTTAATGATATACAAATTGTTATATTTGGTGATGAACGAAAATAAGGGCTTAGAATTCTTTTAAAATGTGAAGGACCCAGTAATTAGTACAGTAGACTGCTGCTGTTATTCAGTTATCTTTCCTCTACAGAAAAAAAGGAATCAGAAAAACAGAGAAATATTAATATCAAATATAATATGCTGTTGAAGCCATTTTTTTTAATGGAACGTGTACAAGAGGGTCTCCTTCCTAATTATTATTATTATTTTTTTTCCATTATCAGTCCTCCAATTCGACTGGGTGGCATTTATAGTGTGGGGTTCCGGGTTGCATCCTGCCTCCTTAGGAGTCCATCACTTTTCTTACTATGTGCACCATTTCTAGGATCACACTCTTCTGCATGAGTCCTGGAGCTACTTCAGCCTCTAGTTTTTCCAGATTCTTTTTCAGGGATATTGGGATCGTGCCTAGTTTTCCTATGATTATGGTACAATTTCCACTGGCATATCCCATATCCTTCTTATTTCTATTTTCAGGTCTTGATACTTATCCATTTTTTCCATCTCTTTCTCTTCAACTCTGGTGTCCCATGGTATTGTGACATGAATGAGTGATACTTTCTTCTTGATTTTGTCAATCAACGTCACATCTGGTCTGTTTGCACGTATCACCCTATATGTTCTGTATACCATAGTCCAGAGGATCTTTGCTGATCGTTTTCTGTCACTCCCTCAGGTTGGTGCTCGTACCACTTATTACTGCAAGGTAGCTGGTGTTTGTGGCACAGGCTTCAATGGTGGGCTTTTGCCATTGAATCATGCCTCTTTTTGTACTGGTTCTGTGCAAGTGCCAGACACTGTAACATTGCCATGTGTCATCGCTGGCCAGTTCTTTAGTCTGTCTCATGTATTGTCTGTGCATTGATTTGTTGTGCCATTCCTCTGTTCTGTTTGTCATTCTCCTGTCTCTGTATATTTGTGGGTCTTCGACTACTTTTATCAGTCGCTTCTTCCATGCACTTTCTTTAGCCCACTCGTCTTCACTGGTTTTCAGATATTGCCCAAGTGCTCTGTTCACGATGTTGACGCAGTCCTCTATGCTTAGTAGTCCTCTACCTCCTTCCTTTCGTGTTATGTATAGTCTGTCTGTATTTGCTCTTGGGTGTAGTGCTTTGTGTATTGTCATATGTTTCCTAGTTTTCTGGTCTATGTTGCGGAGTTCTACCTTCGTCCATTCCACTATTCCTGCACTGTATCTGATTACTGGCACTGCCCATGTGTTTATGGCTTTTATCATATTGCCGGCATTGAGTCTTGACTTGAGTATCGCCTTGAGTCTCTGCATATATTCTTTCCTGATCATGTCCTTCATCTCTTTGTGTTTTATATCCCCTCCTTCCATTACTCCCAGGTATTTGTATACCGTCTCATCTATGTGTTTGATGTTGCTCCCATCTGGTAGCTTTATCCCTTCAGTACTTGTTACTTTGCCCTTTTGTAGATTGACTAAGGCGAATTTTTCTATTCCAAACTCCATCTTGATGTCCCCAGATACAATCCTTACAGTCTGGATTAGGGTATCTATTTCCTTGATGCTCTTACCTTACAGCTTGATGTCGTCCATGAACATCAGATAGTTAATTCTATTGCCTCTTTTCTTGAGTTGGTACCCAGCATCCATCTCTTGCAGTACTTTTGTCCTGGGAATCATGGCTACTACGAAGAGTAGTGGGGACAGTGAGTCGCCCTGGAAGATCCCTCTCCTGATATTAACCTCTGCTAGTCTTATTCCAGAGCTTGTAAGTATTGTATTCCAGTTGCGCATTGTATTTTTGATGAAGCTGATGGTGTTTTCCTTCTCAGGAGCTGGTCTTTTGTGCCCCTACACTTCCTTCTGCAGCCTTTCTGTTGGTGGGGGATGGTGTTTGCATTATCTTAGGTAGTTTTGTATAGCCTTTCGCTGATGATACCTGCTAGTAACTTCCACATCATTGGCAGGCAGGTGATAGGCCTGTAGTTACTGGCTATATTTCCCTTACTCTTGTCTTTCTGGCGACTAAGGATGTTCTTCCTGTGGTCATCCATTTGGGCGCATGGTGATTTGTGATGCAATGCTGGAGTTGTTCTGCTATTCGTGGGTGTAGGGCCTTGAGGTTTTTGTTTTTGAGCCAGTATCCATGGACTTCATCGGGACCTGGGGCTTTCCAGTTGGGCATTTTCTTCAGTTGGTGTCTGACTGTGTCTGTCGTGATGTCAGTGAATCTTTGTTTTATTCTCCCTGTTTCTTCTGCCTTGATTTCCTGGAGCCATGTTGCTTGTTTGTTGTGTGATACCGGATTGCTCCATATGTTTTCCCAGAGTCTTTTACTTGGTTTGGCTTCAGGAATTTCGTGGTGGTTGTCTTCCCCTCTTAGTTGGCTGTATAGTCTTTTCTGGTTGGTTCCAAATGGTTCGTTCTGTTGGTATCCCTTATTCCTGTTCATGTATTGTTGGATCTTATGTGCTTTAGCCTTAAACCTCTGTTTTACATCCTCTATTGTGTTGTTTAGTCCCCTCTCATGTACGTTGTATTTCACCTTCAGTTCCTCCCTTGTTTTCTTGCTTCTTAGCCTTTTTTCTGCCATCTCTTTCAGTTTACTCAAGTCAGATCTCATCACCATGACTTGCTTTTCCAGGCGCCTTTTCCAAGGCGGTTACTGGTTTGGTTTCTGTTGGGTTGGTTGTGCTGGTGGTGTTGGTGTTCGTGTCCCCATCAGTTCTGCTACTAACCTTGCTCCTACATACGTCAAGTAATTTGTTTCTGTGATATTGGTGGTGTGTATTAGTCTCATTATTTCATTGACCTCACTTGTTTTCTCCCTTAATTTCTTGGTTTTGTAGGCTTTCATTATTTCATTGACCTCACTTGTTTTCTCCCTTAATTTCTTGGTGTTGTAGGCTTTCATGGAGGGGATCTTTGTTCTCTCTGTGTCTGGCTTCATCCATTGGCTGATCTTTTCTACCCATTCCGTCATGTCTGTTACTTCGTCGGTATTTCTTCGTGTGTCGTTGTTTGATACCTCATCATCCCTCTCATCTTCTGTGGCATCATCTCTCAGTTCGTCTTCTTGTAATTCGTTGCCGTGTGTCATTTCCCTTTCCAATTCCTCTCTTTCTGTTGGGGAGAGCCAGTTCTTTTTCTTTTATGTTCCTTACTTGGTCTGCCACCCTCTGCTCTGTTTGGGGGCTGTTATTCCTCTCATTCCAGATGTTGACCAACCTTCTTCTATATCCTCTCTCCGTCGGATTGCTTCTGATGTAGCATCTCCATATTTCCTTGTTTTCTTCTCTCGTTTCTTTCCTCTGGTTTGCTTCTGTAGACTCCAGTATCTGGTTGTTGGTGCTTTGCGTTGTGGTGGTCAGTTGCTGGATGACGACCTCCAAGTACCTGACCGTCTTCCCCTTCAATTGGGCTGAATACCTGGCTGCCGGACGAAGCTTCTGTAGCCATTGCCAATTGTCATCGCTGGCTAGTTCTTTAGTCTGTCTCATGTATTGTCCGTGCATTGGTTTGTTGTGCCAGTCCTCTGTTCTGTCTGTCTTTCCTCCTGTCTCTGTATATTTTCTGGGTCTTCGTCTACTTTTATTAGTCCTTCTTCCCATGCACTCTTTAGCCACTCGTCTTCACTGGTTTTCAGATATTGCCCCAGTGCTCTGTTTTCGATGTTGACGCAGTCCTCTATACTTATTAGTCTGTCCCTCTTCCTTTAGTGTTATGTATAGTCTGTCCGTATTTCTCTTGAGTGTAGTGCTTTGTGTATTGTCATATGTTTCCTGGGTTTTCTGATCTATGCTGCGGAGTTCTACCTTCGTCCATTCCAATATTCCTGCGCTGTATCTGATTACTGGCACTGCCCATGTCTTTATGGCTTTTATCATATTTCCGGCATTGAGTTTTGACTTGAGTATCGCCATGAGTCTCTGCATATATTCTTTCCTGATCGTGTCCTTCATCTCTTGGTGTTTTATATCCCCTCCTTCCATTATTCCCAGGTATTTTGAGCCAGTATCCATGGACTTCATCGGGGTCGGGACCTGGGGCTTTCCAGTTTGGCATTTTCTTTAGTGTGTGTCTGACTGTGTCAGTCGTGATCTCTGTGAATCTTTGTTTTATTCTCCCTGTTTCTTCTTCCTTGACTTCCTGGAGCCATGTAGCATATTTGTTGTGTGATACCGGATTGCTCGATATGTTTTCCCAGAGTCTCTTACTTGGTTCGGCTTCAGGAATTTCTGGGTGGTTGTCTTCCCCTCTTAGTTGGCTGTATAGTCTTTTCTGGTTGGGTTCCGAATAGTTTGTTCTGTTGGTATCCCTTATTCTGTTCATGTACCGTTGGATCTTATGTGTTTGGCCTTAAGCCTCTGTTTACATCTTCTATTGTGTTGTTCAGTCCCCTCTCTTGTACTTTGTATTTCTCGTTGAGTTCCTCCTTGTTTTTTTGCTTCTTAGCCTTTTTTCTGCCATCTCTTTCAGTTTACTCAAGTCAGATCTCATCACCATGATTTGCTTTTCCAGGCGCCTTTTCCAAGGAGGTTGCGTTTTTGGTTTCTGTTGGGTTGGTTGTGCTGGTGGTGTTGGTGTTTGAATCCCCATCAGTTCTGCTACTAATCTTGCTCCTGCATATGTCAAGTTATTTGTTTCTGTGATACTGGTTGTGTGTATTATGCCCATTATTTCATTGACCTCACTTGTTTTCTCCCTTAATTTCTTGGTGTTGTAGGCTTTCATGGAGGGAATCTTTGTTCTCTCTGTACTGGCTCCATCCATTGTCTAATCTTTTTTTCTACCCATTCCGTCCTGTCTGTTACTTCGTCGGTGTTTCTTCGTGTGTCGTTGTTTGATACCTCATCCTCCATGTCGTCTTCTGTGGCATCGTCTCTATTATTATTATTATTATTATTATTATTATATTATTATTATTATTATTATTATTATTTTTATATAATTTTGAAAGCAGAAAATTATATAGCCCCAACTTGTAGAACAGCCAGGATGGAAAAGGAAATTAAAAAACACATAAGGAAAAAAACTACAGCAAGATAACTTGATTAATGTTGGTTTTGAAGTAATGAAGAGAGAGAAAGTGTTGGACGCATCTGATTTCATAGGGAGAAAAAATGATAAAATCTAAAAGTGAAAACAAAACCTACGTTGAGAATACTGTACCGCCAAATGCAGGTATCTGTGGAGAAGATTCAGGTGGGACATTCCACGTAAAGGATCCTATACTTTCAGATACATCACCAACTAGAAAAACAGGAAAGAACGTTTCATGATAGTTTTGGCCTCAACTTTGACTTCAATCCACCTGGTTGGAAGGGGAAGTCAAGTCCATCACAGAGGTTTTTTGGGGGATTAAAAGGATGCAACTTTTAATTCTGATCACGGGAGTGTATCCATCAGCCCCACATAAAGGGAAAGAACACATTATCAGCCTCGGTGGGTATTCCGTCTTTTTACGTTTCGGCGTTTATTTACTACTTCTATTTTGCCATCTATGTTTGTGAATATTTTTTATCATCTATTTTTGTGAATGTGTGTGATGTTTTTGTGTCAATGTATATCATATTACTTTCCTGAGATTCTACAGGACATGTCAAAACTGAGACATCCATAGTATCCGAAATAATTCTCATTTTTAGAGATAAGCATTTTTCTCTGAGTGTAAAATTCCAGAATTCCAAAATTTCACTCAGGGATTCCCTGCCTTCGAGACCTCAGGTGTGGCGCTCTTGCGTGAAATTCCAATGAAATAAAAAAGAAAAATCCAGTGCTTGTCAATACTTGGCCATCTTTGCACGACCTGCTTCGGAAGACCTCCTTTGCATATTGCAGTGTTGCGTTGAACAATCTTTCCTTCCTTTTCATAAGGTGGTGAATTTTAACACAATTGCTCGCCTTCTTTTTTCAGTTTTCTGTAAAAGAAATCCTTTGAGATGGCTTTTTGTCTGTCCGTCCGCACTTGTTCTGTCCACCCTCAGTTCTTAAAAACTATGGAGGCTAGAGGGCTGCAAATTGCTATGTTGACCATCCACCTTCCACTCATCAAACGTACCAAATTGCAGACCTCTAGTCGTCTCAGTAGGTTTTATTTTATTTAAGGTAAAGAAGTTAGGTGCCAAGAACACAAGGGGAAAAGTTTCATGGGCCTTGGTGAGTTTCATACAGAATTATACGTTGTACAGTTAAAGTTAGATTGCGCCCAAGAAACTTCGGCACATTTGTATTTCTTTTTCTTTTTAAGCTAATATATTTTAACTAAATTTTTTGGCTTATTTTTTTCACGTATCTTTTTGTCTTCACCATTCTGTTGCTTCTTTGAAAGAACGCCTTGATAATAATAATAATAATAATAACAATAATAATAATAATAATAATAATAATAATAATAATATTAATAATAATAATAATAATAATAATAATAATAATAATGATAACAATATGACATTTCTCCACACAGCCCTTTTGTCGCTTTTCAACATCAATCCAAAATAGTATTTATTTTGAAACAAAATTTCTCCAAAATGTTTAGTGACTTGACACTTTTTCAGTTTTGAGTTTTATCTAAAATTTAGGATATTAACGGTGTTCAACACATGGTATTAGCTTTTCCTCTAATATATTTCTTCTGTAAAAAATCCACACATTTTTCTTTATATATGACTTATTAAATTCACATTTTTCTGTCAATATCTTTGAGCGATTGGCCGCCTGCTTCTCTGGGTTATTAATTTTAATAATTAATGTCTCCCCATTATGCCAGATGGCGTCAATGGAGTGTGAAAATGAGGTGATTATAACATAGTTTCATGAGAAATTTTAATATATTTATTTTAGTGTCTATATGACTACTTTTAGTCGGTTGTTATAATATATATAAAATAATAATAATAATATAATAATAATAATAATAATAATAACTAATAATAATAATAATTTAATAATAATAATAATTATAATAATAATAATAATAAAACCAAACAGCTAGTTCCAGTATCCGTGTCCTTTTTTCACCCTCTGAGAAATGAGAATTGTGTCCAGCTGCCTTCGTCATAAAACCAATAATAACTTCTGAAAGGGCGAAGTTAGTATTCTGGGCCACTTTTGAGAAGAGGGCGCCGCCGTTGTCGAGGGAATTGTACTTTTTCCGTTTTTTCCCCTTTTTCCGTTGAGCTTATTTTTTCCTAAAAAAGGAGAGATGAAGTGGTAGAAGAGGAGATAGGGAGTCTATAAAACTTTATTATTATTAATAGAGAACTTGAACACCGCCAAGTTTTTTTTAAGAAGAAGAAATGAATTGCGAGAGAGAGAGAGAGAGAGAGAGAGAGAGAGAGAGAGAGAGAGAGAGAGAGAGAGGAGAGAGAGAGAGTAACTAACTATTATTATTCAAACTGTATATAAAAATTTATTATTTGGGAGTGTGTTCATAAAGGCAAATACAATTTAAAAACATTGAATTAAGTGGCTGTACTATATATTAACTACCGGTAAATTGTTTACAGTAATTTAGTTTGATAAAAAAAAAGAAACCAAGTTACTACACCAAAATGATAGCAACACAAAACTCTGCAGGGACAGCAACTTAACACTAATTTCTCTGTTTACAAAATTACGATATTTTTAATCTTGACATCGAACCGTTGGGCCACACTGCTTCGTTGGATCTCTAAGTATCTGATTTTACGTAAAACTGAATAACGTTGAGTAGTACTAATCAAACTCACAAAAAAAAAAAAGCAAAAATCCGATAATATTTTTAGTCTAGAAGTCTAAAAGTTTTGAGGTGTGAAAGTCTACAAGGCTGGAAGTATGAAAGTCGGAAAGTCTGGAAACCTGGAAGATTGGAAGCCTGATAATCTAAGATTCTGGAAGCCAGAAAGTTTAAAAAATTGAAGGAAGAAATTAAAGGTGTCTTAGAAGTAGCAGTAATCAAACTAAAGGAAGAAAAAAAATAGTAAAAATCGATATATAATATTTTTACCTCTGAAAACTTTCACCGCTACATAATTATTCT
>NC_061095.1:53289060-53321879 GCF_015104395.2 Macrobrachium nipponense | reverse complement strand
AAAGACATCGAGTTTTGTATTTTAGGCTGTAGGTAATTAACTAGTTTCCTTAACTTTCGGACAATGAAGGAGCTAAACAAACTGCCTTTGACTAAAGCTAAAAAACATGTTTGTTCACCTCTTTTCTTTAGACTTATCGTTGGCTACATCATATGTAGCAAAGGTTTTATTTCATTAAGTTCCGTTAATTTTCAATGATGTTTTATTACTATACTTAATCATAATACTGGAATATTTGTATAAAAATTGTGTTGCCCTTATGCAGTCAAGATGACTACCAATAGCTTTTCGTACCCGGTTAGTGAAAAGGGAAAGTTGCTGGTTAGTTCTTTTCTTTTAAACAGTTTAATTTATAGGTTTCCGTTGTTCCTATCTATTAAGTATTCGTGTTAATAGATTTTTATTGATCTATGAAGCATTTTGGATATTATGATAGTAGAATACTTTTCTAGTGTATTTAAAATCAACGACTGTTGATTATTATATCTATTTACTTATTTGCTTCTCATTACTGCCATAGGTGCCGTCGCCATCGTTTACTTTTCAGAAGTATTTGCATTACCTCCCAAATGGAACGTTTAGAGTTGTTTTTATAAAATAAAGAATGTGTAAGCTAATTAGTAGGTGAAACAATGTCACATTTCAGTATTTGAATTGAAAAGTGAAAATTAACTTTGTTGGAGCTATAATAAATCAAATTTTAATTAAAATCCCTCGCTGCTAAGCAGTCGTATATTTTATTGCAGCAAGATTAAAACCAGTAACATCACGTCGGAAAATTCATATGCTGAGTGTGAATTTAATATTATAATCAAGTAAAAAACAAAAAAACTCATTAAAATAACCTTAAACGTCGAATTGGACGTATTTTACGTCAAGATAAATTGTCTGTCGGGTGCCGACTGGACGTATTTTACGTCGACATACGAAGTTTTTTTTTTTTTGAAAATTCGCGGAAAAAATACTTATAGGGCCTACCAGCCTAAAAACTTTGAATCACGCGCCTTGGGGAATGCTGGGAGTTCGCGGATCAAGGCCTTGTTTTGTTTTGAAGCGTGACCCAGGTGCGCATGCGCGATCCCATCCCTTCTTCTCGCTCCAGCCAGCATCAGTAGCGCACCATCCGAGAGCGTCTTCGTGAAAAGCGTGTTTTTCTGGACTTGTGCGAGACTTTGAGCATTTGTATTGCTACAGGACATTCCTAGATATGTCTCAACGACGTGTGAACCGTGAAAGGCGCGTTTTACCCGTTGGAAGGGATCGTGTAAGGCGAGTTTTGGACCTGGATGCTGGCGAGGGGCCAAGCCCCGCATGACCCCGCGCCTCAAGGCCGTTCTGTGCGGCCACCTGTGGCTGAAAAGTGTTTCGGGAACACATCGTATGCCTTTGGTTACCCCTAGGAAGCATGTGGGCGTCCTTAGGGGCATTCGTAGGCCATTTGGGAGGCCTCCAACCAAGGGACATAGACGAATATCTTTCGGAGCTTGATCGGGAACATGTCACAGTCCTCATTTTGATGGCGGATGGTCATCGAGTGATGAGACATCAGTCCCGATGAAAGTGAGGATGAATATTTGCCCCCAATGTCCGTTCGAGGCTCACATCCCGAAAGTGAGCTCGAATTCAGTGCATACGAGGGGGAATCTGAGGAGGAGGGGAGGGTGGGGATACGGGCTCAAGTTTTATCGCAGGAGGACGGTACAGAAAGTGAGGGCCTAAGTGAGGGTGATGGGCCACGGGGGGGGGGGGGCGGGGGGGGGGGGGGGGGGGGTAGTGTGCATCGTGCCCGCACCCGTGCGCGGCGCACGGGCACGTAGAAGGTCGGCCTCGTCGCGCCAGCCAAGGTGAAGGTCGGTCGTCGGAGAGTGACGAGGGGTGGACGGAGGACCCCCCCACCCCTCCTCCAACATGCACCTTTCACACGGCAAGGCCCCTGGTATGACCGTACCAGTACCGCCTGAGTGTTTTGGGGTTCATCCAGCTTTTTCCTGACGCGGGAATTGCTGGAATACCTGGTACACGAGACGGTGGACTACGCTCGGTACTGCCGGTACGAGCTGAAGACGACCTTGTCGTATTACTGGCGGGGTTGCAACCTCATTGACATGGCACATTTTTTGGGGCTCCACATTTATTTTGGTTTGACACCTGCTGTCGACTCAGGCAATATTGGAGGAGAAATTATTTTTTATGTATGCCGAATGTGCCTGGCGTTATGTCCCGTGATAATTTCCTGGCGATGGACAGGTACTTCAACGCCTTCAACCGAAGGGGCCATACCCCGGAATAACAGTGATCGCCTCATTTTAGTGCGTACAGTGTTGGATTATATCCGTGAGCAGTTTAGTAATCTCGTGATTCCTGGAAAGAACCTGTCTTTGGATGAGGGGATGATGCCTTACAAAGGACGTCTTAGTATAAAAGTGTATAACCCCAAGAAGCCAAAGAAATATGGTGTGAAATTCTTTCTCATTACCGAGGCCAACACTGGATACGTTGTGACTTTTCAGTATACCGGGTCTTCTCCACGCTGCGTGACACTGTATTCAACCTTGTGGGACGTTTCCGTAACCAGGGATATTCACCTGTTTATGGATAATTATTATAACTCGGTATCCCTGGCCCAGGAACTGTTCAATGAAGCAGGTGTTCAGTCGTGTACCCTTCGGTTTGGTGCGTGGGGCCCGAATGTCCTCAAGAGGTTCGCTAGTCATCCGCAATAACCTGGCAAGAGGAGAGACAGAGTGGCGGAAGGGCGCTGTCTTCGTCATCTGTTGGAAGGGTGTCCAACTTGTCCCCATGATTACGACGAGTCATGAACCCATCCAAGAAGAGATCGTACAGCGGAAGAAGACCGCTCGACAGGGCCGAGTTGGGTTTGAGGAGTTTCGTACCGAGCGGCCTACTGTCATTGGGCACTACAACAGGCACATGGGAGGAGTTGATCTCTTTGATCAGCTCATCCAGTACTATCCCTTCGCCAGGAGAACCAGAAGGTGGACACAGAAGCTCCTCAAATACATCCTTCAGTTGGCCCTACCAAAATGCCTACATACTGTACTGTGGGTACCGCGGTGACAATCCTTCCGAGGTTGACCACATACAGTTCCTATTAGGTAGCCGGGAAATGCCCTCATCACTTCGATCCCGATGAGTGGCCTTCCATAACTGACCCCCTGCCCCGAGCTGCAGATCTGCCCCTAGAGGAAAGGGCAGATAGGAGGGCCAACAACTTCGCTCGACCTGCCACCGCCCCTGCTGACGACGCCCCTGCTGACGACGCCCCTGCTGCCGCCGCCCCTGCTTGACGACGCCCCTGCTGCCGCCGCCCCCCCCCCCCCCCCCCCCCCCTGCTGACGACGCCCCTGCTGCCGCCGCCCCTGCTGACGACGCCCTTGCTGCCGCCGCCCCTGCTGACGACGCCCCTCTTGCTGCCGCCCCCGGCCATCACCGCTTCTCGTCGGGTAGTGGACCCTGCGTGTCGGCTGCAGCCAGGGGAACACATACTGGAGGCCTTAGAAGGGCGAAGGCAGAAACGGTGCCGGGTGTGCCATATAAATTGGCAGAAGGAGAGACACCCGGTTCTTCTGTCGTCTCTGCAAAGTTGCTCTTTGCAGGATAGGGAGTGTGACCGAAAGTACCACACTAAGGTCATGTATTGGAGCGCGCCCCCTAACGACAGCGGAGGGCGCACGGGGCCGCCGGGCCGGGGTCCATCAGCAGTAAGGGCGCGCGTCTCCCTCCTCCACCTGTACCTCGTCATGTCGAGTGGAAAAAATGCAAGACTCTTCAATGGAGGAGGGAGAAAACAAGAATAGAAGCGAAGAGTCAGGATTACGAGTGAGTATTCTGCATTTATTTTTATATTTAGTTTTTATATTTATTACAATTTTTTATATATCTGAATGTGTGGCATGATAAAATGATAATAAGACATTTCATTGTATGCGAAAAGAGAAGTGTCACCTGCATTCCTTTTATTTATGTATTGGTACCAGAATCGAAGAATGTAATATATATATTTTCGTATAAAAAAAAATTATATATATATATATATATATATATATATATATATATATATATATATATATACTATATATATATCATATATATATATATATCTATATATATATATATATATATCTTCTTCTTCCCAGCTTTTTCCCTATTTTTATATGGGGTCGCCGTTTCGGATGAGCCGTTCCATCTATTTCTATCTTGCGCTTCTGCTCATCAATTCCCTTCTCATGTAAATCTCCTCTCACACAGTCCTTCCATCTCTTTCTTGGTCTCCTCTCTTCTTCTTCCTTGCACCTCCACTCCATAGTATGTCTCCAGCGTGGTCCTCATCTCTCCTCAAAGGTGTCCATACCATCTCAGCCTCCCCACCTCCTGCACTTCTTTGATACTTCCACCACCTTAGTTGACCCCCTTATGTAGTCATTTCTGATCCTATCCACTCTTGTTACCCCAGACATCCACCTAAGCATTCTCATTTCTGCCACATCCATCTTCTTCTGCTCTGCTTTTCTCATGCTTGCTGTTTCCGTACCATACAGCATTGCTGTTCTTACCACCGTCTTGTGAAATTTTCCTTTAACCTAAGCGGCACTCTTTTGTCACAAAGAACTCCCGAGGCCGCTCTCCAGTTGTTCCAGCCTGCCTGTACCGATGTTTTACTTCTTCTTCCATACTTCCTCCAGCGTTAACAAAGGATCCCAAACTACTTAAACTTATATATATATATATATATATATATATATATATATATATATATATATATATATATATATATATATATATATAAATTATAAATATGGGTAAGCAAATTACTTACATTCTAGTAATATTCAATCATTTACCTTCACTTTAAAACAAATTGCAAGTCTCTAGAACAATATCTGGATTTATGGTGATATTTGAAAAAAATATTTTTATTCCTCCGCGCGCCGATTCTCGGCCGAAAATATCCGAAACGCGTAGGTCACATTCTCCTAATATTTTTGTGCCTTTTCATATTACGCTTATTTTATAGTTTTATATATGGAAATGTGCGCAAAAACATGCACAATCTAACAAAAAATTTATTGGAAGGTTGTAGCATTTATAATTTTTGAAATATTTGCATATAAAGTACGATAAGTACGAAAAAAAACTACGATCGGTCAACTTTGACTCAACCGAAAAAGTCAAAAAATGCTTTTATAACATAAAAATCTTACAGTCTAGTATTATTCAATCATTTATCTTCATTTTAAAACAAATTGCAAGTCTCTAGAACAGTATCTCGATTTATGGTGAATATTTGAAAAAAATATTTTTTCCCTTCCGCGCGCCGATTCTCGGCCGAAAATCTCGGAAAACGCGTAGGTCACATCTCCTATATTTGAGCCTTTTCATATTACGCTTTTTTTAGAGGTTTATATATGGAAATGTGCGCAAAAACATGCACAATATAACAAAAATATTGGAAGGTTGTCAGCATTTATCATTTTGAAATATTTGCATATAAAGTACGATAAGTACGAAAAAAACTACGATCGGTCAACTTTGACTCAACCGAAAAAGTCAAAAAACGCTTTTATAACATAAAAATCTTACAGTCTAGTATTATTCAATCATTTATCTTAATTTTAAAACAAATTGCAAGTCGCTAGAACAGTATCTCGATTTATGGTGAATTTTGAAAACAATATTTTTTCCCCTCCCTCCGCGCGCCGATTCTCGGCCGAAAATCTCCTAAACGCGTAGGTCACATTCTCCTAATATTTGAGCCTTTTCATATTACGCTTTTTTTAAAGGTTATATATGGAAATATGCGCAAAAACATGCAAAATATAACAAAAAATATTGGAAGGTTGTAGCATTTATCATTTTTGTTGAAATATTTGCATATAAAGTACGATAAGTACGAAAAAAACTACGATCGGTCAACTTTGACTCAACCGAAATGGAATAATAAAACGCATTTGTAACATAAAAATCTTACAGTCTAGTAATATTCAATCATTTTATCTTCAATTTAAAACATATTGCAA
Source organism: Macrobrachium nipponense (assembly GCF_015104395.2). NCBI lineage: Eukaryota > Metazoa > Arthropoda > Malacostraca > Decapoda > Palaemonidae > Macrobrachium > Macrobrachium nipponense. The sequence continues at coordinate 53,315,841 of NC_061095.1, read as the reverse complement.
GTCTCTAGAACAATATCTCGATTTATGGTGAATATTTGCAAAAAATATTTTTATTCCTTCCGCGCGCCGATTCTCGGCCGAAAATCTCGGAAACGCGTAGGTCACATTCTCCTAATATTTGAGCCTTTTCATATTACGCTTTTTTTAAAGTTTTTGCTTATATATGAAAAATGGTGCGCAAAAACATGCACAATATAACAAAAATTATTGGAAGGTTGTAGCATTTCTCATTTTTTTTATATTTGCATATAAAAAAAGTTTTTAACAAAAATTTGACATTCAGTCAACTTTAACTCGTTCGAAATGGTCAAAAACTGCATTTGTAAGCTAAAACTCTTACAGTATAGTAATATTCAATCATTTTCTTCATTTTGAAACAAATTGCAAGTCTCTATAACAATATTTCGATTTATGGTGAATTTTTTAAAAAATTATTTTTTTACATCAGCGCGCTACGAATTCATGCATCATTTTGTGATAATATTTTCTCTGTGTTGCTTTTATCGTTTTACAATGTGTTATATATCTAAATTATCGCAATTTAGTGCACATTCAACGAAAAAAAGTAACTTGTTACCTCTAACCGTTTGGCGCACAGCGCGATTTGAATACAATTATATATGAAATTTCGTTTTTGCGCTATCATATATCGCATTATTTATATATGATAATGATAATTTTTTTCCTTTCTGATGGTTGCATACTAAACTTCAAGCTATGACAAAAAAAGGAGCCAAAAATGAACTCTTAATCTTGAAAACTAAGCGCGCTGTGATTTTCTGAAAAAAATATTTTTTCCCCGCTTACGCGCTCACTCTCAAACTCTTCCGGCACACGGGAGTCATTTTTTTTTATTTACCGCTCCGGCGTTTAAGGGTTAAGTGAAAAGGAGTATAATATAGAACGAATGTAATGTTTCAAATCTTGTAGGACATTTTGTTTTTGGAACCTGTTGAAGCCACTAATATTATGCTTAGTGTACACTGTAGATTTTTTGCTGGATTTGCTCTAGGGAGACCTCTCTAGATAGTGTGCACAGAAACGAGAGCGCTCTAGCTATAGTTACTCTCAGCTCTCGCTAGGGTTGTTTTAGTCTACCTAGAATACTAGTGAACACGTGGTCGAGAGTTCTCTACGAGGACTACTCTAGGTGCTTCTCCGCCCAACTGAATAGAGTAAACAGTATAGCTAGACACGTGCTGGAATAGTCATGGCATCTAACCATAAATACAAATGGGATAGCACTCAGACAATGCTTTTAATCCAGCACTACGAAAGATTCCCTGAACTTTGGAATGTAGCATTGAAAGAGTACAGGGACAAAGAAAAGAAAGCGGTTGCTGTAAAAGAAATATCAGAGCTTTTAAATGTTAGTGAGGCTGAAATAGCGAGAAAGTGGCACAATCTGCGGTGCCAAATGAACAATGAAATAAGGAAAATGAAAGTAAAGAAGAGTGGAGTGGGTGCAGATGATGTACTGGTGAAAAGCAAATGGGAATATTTTGACTCTCTTCACTTCATGATTGGATGTGTGAAACCCCAAGAAACTATTGTTACAAACATGGTAAGTGAAACATGTCTCTTAAGAAATATGATTTATTAACTTTTTTTGGACAAAAGTAAGAAACACAAACAAACACATAATTATATTAAATGTGTATGTGGCGATAAATCATGAAAACTCGTTGTTTGGAGAATATGTTGCATCCGAACTGCGTCAATTACGTTCCATCGAAAATAGGAAAAGACTGAAACGTACGATCATGAAAGCAATAATAGAAATTGGAGAAAAAGAGGACCATGAATTCTCATCCCCTACTTCTACCCCTGTACTTCAAAGTTCATACACTGATTTGACAGATAAAGACTTAATTCCTTGAGCCAGATGCTCAGACAAGAGATGTTGGTGACATAAGCTTCCAGTGCTCTTTAACAGAATTATAGCTAGTTCTACTAACCTTGAGATAATCTTCCTTCAGAACATCATACAGTGCAGTGCATACTTCTGGAATTATTTTTGCTATAGTAGTAACTGGTATACGGAAAGCATACATTAGTGAGCGATAACTATCTACTGAAAAGCAAATTCGTATATAATATAGTTATAAATTATATACTACAAGACAGTGTAAAATATTTAGTTTAATATATGTGTTAATTATTATTTTTATGTTTACCTATTTTTCATGATAATAATAATAATTATTGCACATATAATTTTTTGAATTATTGCTGTTTAGTTTCTCAGTATAATTTGATAAAAAAAATAAGTTTATTCTAGAAGAACATTTTTCCTTTTATACATTGTACTTACCAGATGCTAAGAGAGTTAATCTTTCTGAAGGGGAGATTGCTTCCCTTAAATGAGTATCACGCTTCATAATTTTGGGTGTCACCTTTTCAAGCAGATAATCATAATCTTCACGAGACATACGTAAAAAATTCTTATACGCTTTATCATCTTCAACGATCAGTTCTTGCAAAAGCTTTGCATGCAAACCCTGTGCATCACCCCTTCTTCATCTCGTCTAGATATCCATTCTCTAACCCATATTTGCCTTCTCTTGTTTGTCTTCAAATTCCTTGATAAAACTAAAGCGGCAGCTGCTGCAACTAGTTTCCTTGACCGTGACATGATACCACTCACGAATATGGATCCTGACTGAGAGTCCCTCCTCAACTTTATGATAGTGTACATGAGTGCCAGAATAATCTCGCTAGAGTAAGTCTCACACTACTCTAAATATAAAGCTATGAGAGTAAATGGTTGACTAGTGTACACACACTTTAGAGTAATCTCTGTAGATCAAACCAAGTTTAGCTAGATTTTTAATCTACAGTGTACACTAAGCTTAACAATTCATCTCCTGACCGACACTTAGCAAAGTTTCTTGAGTCCTGCTATTTTTCTGCCGTTCTAGAGCGAGAAAAAGTCTCAAATTATCCACAAAAACAGGATGGACTTTCGTGGTTTTATTTCGGTGGCTAAGGTGAGAGACTCTATTTCCCCCCATTTTATTGAGAGTGAAATTAAATGTGGATTGTTATGAGTGGCCGCTGTCATGGTGTCATCGACGTCCACAGGTGGGAATGGGACGTCTTTCTTTTTCTCTTCGCCATTTATCTTGAAATATCGTCAATAATAAGTTTAATTGAAGCGGTTTTTTTAAAGCTATGTTCAGGTAGAAATTGAACCTAGTTTTCGTTGAAGGGAGGCTCCGGGAATAGGTCAATAAATGAGGCGAAGAGAAGCATAGGGAAGGTAAGTCTGGACCCGAGTCCTAGAGTAGCGAAAGGGCCTTAACCGTCATTAAGAGTGCAACTGAACATGAGTATCTACTTGAGTCGTTTTCCGTCTGATTTGGATGAATATTATCACTTCGATTTCACATTTTAGGTAGCCTCAACCCCCCATGTGCTCTCTTGTACTTCTGACCTGCCCATGCTTCTCTTTGTCCCCCTTCTGACTGGGCCCCATCGTGGTCTATCAGGGTCAACGACCTGACGGCGACAAGTTCACTCGATAAAGACCACTTTTTTTCACTCGATATTTAATCGGGTGAAATAACATTCACATTCAGTCTTTAAGCATACCATTGAAAGATTGAAATTTTGTCAACAAATTAAGATATAGGTATGAAAACGGCCATACGAACTATAAAGCATGTGAAGTCTTTGTAAAATATGTTTCCAAGGGAGTTTTTTATCCAATATGGCGTGGTCTCGTCTCGCTGACACCAGGCATATACTGGCGGACACGTCCTTCCCAGTCTTCCTGGCGCTCATTAGAACAATTATTTACGTATCTATGTAACGTTTATTGCTTTTACTCAATATTGCAGTTGTAATCAGCAAATAAAACAACATTGTGTTGCCTATATTAGTGAAAGTATGAGACGTCTTATTCCCGGGGTCAAGGTTTGAACTGAAATGCATTTTATCCTCGTAGTCATTGGTGGTTTTATCCTTACTGCCATCACAACTGAAACTCCACAGTATTTATTTGAATGTAATTATACAGATTTTGGTCTTAATTTCCCACTTGAAATACATGAGTGTTTTACAGCGAAAGCCGAAGCGGGAAACATTTTTCAGCCTTATTGTTTCAGAGAGAGAGAGAGAGAGAGAGAGAGAGAGAGAGAGAGAGAGAGAGAGAGAGAGAGAGAGAACTCTCCACATATACCAATATCCCACCAGACTTCCGACATCCTTTTATTAGGACCCCTAATTTATTGCAGAGGCCGAAAAGGTCCAATAGACATGTGTCCTTATTGTATCCCAGCCAGAAGAGGTGTTGTTATTGGATCTTTTATAAATACCTTTTCATTTCCATATTTCACGAGCACTAAATAATCTTCAGTTAAAAAGACTGACTTAATCAGTAACACTTGACTTTATGTAACAAATCAAAACAAGGTACGGACTGATGCTTCTCCTGAGATAACTGGATGATGTGAGTTCAAGATGCTTTGATAGATATCGTTTAATGGATGATCTTTAGGTGATGAGAAAAATGTGTCTTGTCACCATTATCATAATTAGTAGTAGTGTTGGTTGTAGCTTCATGAAAAGGAGTGAAAGTAACATCAAATACTTCACGAACACAATAAAAAAAAACAGGCAAAGATATAAGAAAGAAAAACTGAAGAAAGATCGATATGGCTGACGTAGGTTCCTCCAAAAGGTCGAGCCCCATGAGGGAGGAAGAGATGGTACAGGAATAATTAATGTCAGAGCACATTTTCCACGAAACCAATTAGTTTAAGTTATATTTGGTACTGCTCAGAAAAAAAAAGTCACCATACAATTGAAAGCGGAAGTGGAAGACTTTTTTATAGAAGATATACATAGCTTATAGACATAGAAGAACATTTATTTTAATCGTTTGCCAAATATGTTGCTCAAATCACCGGTTTTCTCTCTTGGTTCAACATGAAAAACTGCAAGTACAGGTATTTGGATACACATGACGTTTTACACAGTAAAATAGAGGTTCTAGGAGTTTCTAAAAACATACTAATTTAGTCTTTGGAATAGGACGGAAATCCTCAAGTTTTTAGGAGGAAAACATCCTACCATATCCTCAAATGTCTTACAGGAACGATTCTGCATTTGAAACTTGGTTAAGAGGTACTCCATCCTAAAGTATTTTAACAAAACGCCCCCAAACTAAACAATAGTTTTGTTTTAATATAGAACAATTGTGTCAAACAATATTTCGGTATGAACTGTACTCTGTTTCGATATAAACGGTGTTCTCTCACGTTCAACAAAGCAACACATTCTGAATACAAACAAATTGTTATACAATACTTCAACGTGAACGGTATTGTTTGAGTACAAACTGAATTCGTTCACCTGAATGAACAGCCTTCAGACAAGAGGAAGCAATCAGCATGACGGCCACAAACAGAAAGATTTGACTGACAACAAAAACCACTAGAAATATAGGTATGTCAAAGTGATGGCAGCTTCCAACAAACGCAGTGTTGGCAGAGACAGCCCCATTAGAGAGTGATCATCCACGGCAGATTTCGTCGCAGAATCTACCCACAACGAATTTCTGAATTTGCATGCACGAATGTAAAACTCCGCTTCTACACTGCATGACACTTCATCATCAAAAAGACGATATTGTTTCTCCTGAGAGAATAAAATGAATAAAAGAAAGGTTGCAGAACTGAATCTCTCTCTCTCTCTCTCTCTCTCTCTCTCTCTCTCTCTCTCTCTCTCTCTCTCTCTCTCACTTTCGACCATCAATCAAGAGGGTGATATGTGATTTGAATATCGAGTTCAAAAGACTAGGCGATGTTTGCTGAGCCTCCTCCTCAGGTGTTTCCAAAGAAGGCCTCTGTCAGAGTGACTAAACTTTCAAAGGAAATGAAGACTGGGGGGAAATAAGATTAAAAAGGATAGAACATCTGTTGAAAAGGAGTTTTGTCGAAGTTAGTGAGAGATTAGGCCAAAATAACCTTGTGGTTTTCTATAGACAGCGATAAACAGGGTTTGTTTACTTAGATGTTATCCTGGATTAGACCACCAAATGCAGATTTGAATCAATTCTAGAGCTCACAATTTTCCAATATTAGTTTAATATAGAAAGATATTTCGCCTAATGAACATCATAAATTTATTAGGAGTTAAGCAGTTCCCTTCTTCAGGGGAATCAAACTGGAATACTTGGAGGGAGACAGAACGTTAGGAGTCTGTATTTGTTATTGCTATTGCATGCTGACTAAGGTGGATTTATTAATTATCCAACAAGTGATGGGTGGAAAATTAATGCAGGGCAGGGCTAGTTTTTTATAGGTCCCTTACTTTTGTTCTCCTGTTTTGTATAACTTCTGGACATTTACTTTTATTATTTCCTGTCCTCTAATTACTCTGTGCTGGCACATCATCAGTCCTTCGATTTCTAACACCATTAATTCTTTCCTTCTTAAGTATAATTACCATATATATATATATATATATATATATATATATATATATATATATATATATATATATATTTATATATATATATATATATAATATTATATATGTCACACTTTTCCAGTCACCAATCTTCTATAAAAACACGTTTTCAAAGGTGTTGCCATTCACTTTTTACTCGGGGAATACTGTAACTGTCAGGTGAGCTGTTTATTGTTTTTATTTACTTCTCCAGTAACATCACCCAGCACGACCACCCTTTTCTCGGCCTCCAAGCTCAGTCAGATGTAGATTCAGACTTAACCAGAAACATTGTTCCACCTTACTTATTAATTAATAAAATTTATTTATTTATTCATTTATTCCAGAAGGAACTTTATATAAAGTGACTAAATAAAACAAGACTTGATTTGATGGAACACAGAAAGATATTCCACAGAAGTCACACGAACAAAAAATCATATTATCTGACGTCGCAATATCCATATCTGAGTGGGAATTCTCTCCTTTTGCTCTCTGCTCCAGACTTCGTTAGCGATTCCTTCCTCGTCAGGAACTCGCTTCTTGCTTTGATGTCCCCTATAATCAATATTGTTTTTGTTTTTTTTACTGAATATAGATTAGCCTGGCTGAAGGTTAGCTCGTCTTTGAGGATAATAATAATATAAAGATTTTTCGGAATTACTGCGTTGCAAGATTCTTAGATCTTTCGTATTTCGAGATTGGATTTTCTTTCTCTCTCTCTCTCTCTCTCTCTCTCTCTCTCTCTCTCTCTCTCTCTCTCTCTCTTTCTGTTGATTAGAATACTAATTGGCGGAAGTAAATTCTATCTGTATCCGAATCAAACAAAGGCGAGAATGGAACAGTTTCATCCAGTAGGTCATAATATCTCGAACCCTCTACGAACAATGATTGTTTCCTATCCTTGCAGTACACACAACAATCTCTAGAAGGCGTCTTGAAATGACAGAAGGCAATTAAGGGATATGGAGGTCATTAGGTCTCGTCTGAGACCCGGGGGTTGGGTGGGGTGGGGAGGGGGGGGGGGGGGGGGGGGGGGGGGGTGTGCACGTTGGAGGAGAAGGGTATCCTTTTATGAAATAGGATCGAAGGATATGTGGCTGATTTCATCCGGTTTCCTCCTCTCATTGTTGTGACGGATTCCTTGTGTTTTTCTGCTTAATTGAATCAGCTTCGATCGCCTGACCTTTGAATAGACACACTATGCACTACTATGTATACCACAGGCAGCTGCTCAGAGATTTTGACTGTTTGGTGCATGTGGCAATGCGTTCCAGTGAGGCCTGAGAGCATTCGTTGGTGCTCATTCAAAGGTCCTCACGAGTCTTTACAGAGAACTTAAAGTAGTGAAAATCCATCTGCAAAAGATCTCCCTCAGAGAGAGCGAATGAAATGCCCCTTAGATCAGGTGACAGTCGAAAGTAATACTCCAATGATTATGTTAATGACCCTGATTGGATGATACCTGCTTTGTCATTAGAGTTCCCGAGGTTAATGACTCTTATCAAAGGGAATCGCTTCCGTCATCACATTAATGAGATGCAAACTGTATTTAATAGTAGTTTTTTTTACCAGGGAAGCGGAGTTGTAATGAGATATTATCTGCTGTGTTATTCATGAGAGTTGGGGGAACCTCTGGTTGGAATATATAGCTGGAATATGAAGTATTAGAGTTTGTAATTAGCCGCTTGGAATTTTAAATTGGTCCACATGAATACTTGTGTAAGTAGATGTACGTAAAACAAAGAACCTGTAATGATCTCATTTTTTTTAAATGCTACGGCATATCACTATGAGATTCATTCAGTGGTAAAATTCGTAATGCTTATATACATAAACGCAGATACACATAAACTAGTCTCTCTCTCTCTCTCTCTCTCTCTGTTGCTTTGCTCAGGAATATGAAAATGAATCGAGTCTTCTCATCAGAGAGAGAGAGAGAGAGTAAAAAGAAAATTTCCAATGCAGACGCCATGACATAAGGGTATAACAATTATCATAATTTATTCTACCGTACTGTTATTTATTATTGATATATATTTTTATATAATATAATTAATAATCTTTTTTTTATATTTTCAGAAACTTCGTCAGTCTCGGTTTCGGTGAGTGTTAATAGACTAGTTTTTCTTCTTCAAGCAAACATTTTTTTTTTTTTTTTTTTTTTTTTTTTTTTTTTTGTTTTTTTTTTTTTTTTTTTTTTTTTTACAGTAAATTTTAGTTTGTGTTTTGTAGTTGATTTTTGACAACTTTTTCCTTTGTGTATTTGTCATTTATTCTTTTACTTCAGCTTCTAACAAAATCTGAATTATTCCTAATGTTGTTGTTTTGTTTGCTATTGTTGGCTGTTTATGTATTTTTAGTTATTGATATAGTAATTATTTTTCATTATTATCAACATTATCATTGCTGGTATTATTTTATAATTATATTAAGATACTTTGTATTGAAGATTTTCACGTGTGTTTCTGTATTGATTTTACTATATTGAATTGACTATAGATCTTGACGAAAATGATTTTTCCATTACTGTGCCATTCATTAGCTTTTTTTCACTCCCCTTCACTCATATCGGTTGCTGGTGGCAAAAAACAGTTTCTCTCTCTCTCTCTCTCTCTCTCTCTCTCTCTCTCTCTCTACCTCTCTCTCTCTGGGATTCCTAATCGAAAAAAAAGACAAGTCTAAAAATCCTTCAGGGTTGAAAACTCCAGATCTCGTTTAATCATAAAAAAAAATCTCCTTCCCTTTATTTACAAGATGAGCAAAAAATCGACTCTTAATCCATTGTTTATTAATGAAGAGCTCTACAAAACTAACACATTATTTCCCACTGAAACTAAAATGGGGTTTTTAATTAAAGTGTGAGAAGCTTCTAGGCGTTCTGTGCCGGACTCCTTTTCGATGTTCGTCAACGACCCCTTGTGACAGCTTGGTTATCTTGTGCTTAAATCACCTGGTTTGCCAGAGTCACTCTGAATAGGACTTGAAAATAAGAAAATGTTTAGTAGATATAAAGAGAATAACATGAAATAAATTGGAAAAGAACAGATTAGATAGAATAAATTAGAATAAGATAATATAGGAGGAAAAAGGGGTTGCATGCTTACACTATCCTTAGTGCATTTATGTGCTGGGAATAAGAAAATATAAGAGAAAGAAGGGATTATTTGTGTTTTGTGGCAGAGTTGTTTTTGTTTTAGCGGGACATGTTTTGTGAAGGTACGATAAGGGATTGACTTTTTATCTTCGTCTCTTCAAAGGGATTTGTTGCTGTTTACTTTCCGTTGCAAATTGGATTCTTTGCCTCTTGTGTACAGGGACAATGGTTCATTTCCTCTTTTCCTAACTTTATTCTCTATTTCCTTTTTTTTCATACTTTTTCCACATTCCTCAACTTTTACAAATGGGTAGACTCTATTTTTATATTTTGTAGCTACAACTGATTCGTTTTTGAGTTTGTAAGCTACATTAAATATCTATTTTCTTAGCTGCAATTGAGTCTTCTTTGAATTTATAAATGATTCCTATATAAATTTATAAACCAAAATAATGGGTTAAAAATTACTTAAAATCCACAATAATTTTGTAACAAAGGAAGTTAAAATATAGGTTTATTCATAAAGATAATTGTGGTTTTCAGTCACTGTATAGTCGTGAACAAGAGATATGTTGAAAATGTCCCAAATTTTAATTGTATCTTTAATCATACAAATATCAATAAGCACTCCATTTTCCCTATTTATTTTATTTTCGTATTTTTTCACTCTTCTCATTTTTAATTAAGCAAATTTTATTTTACTGTTTATCTATTCTTTAGTTCATTTTAACCAACCAACTAACCGCCTGAGAGAGAAGGGAAGGACTCCAAAAGTAAAACAAAGAAGATGACAATGAACGCTCATGTGCTTAGGCAACGTTCATAAACAGAATGCGAGACGCTTTTTCGTCTCAGGAGACTCGGTTTCCGTCTCTCCCTCAGGCTGAGAACGTTTAGTGAACGGTCTGCCGTTCTTCCTCGTAATGAGCTGCTTCGAGGAACGTTTTTGCCTCCTTTCGGAGCAGAGGTCGTTGCTCCTGGAATTCTGGAAGCTTTATTTCCTTCCTGGAAGTTCTTTTATGATAAGTTCGCTCAAGGAAGGCTTAATGGACTGTTGCTGTGAATTACAGTTGGATGTTTAGTACTTACAGAGGTATTAGGGAGAAATACAGGTCGTTTATGAAGTAATTAGAGAACTGTCTTTCTTTTCAAGTCATTTAATCTTAATTACATGTGTATATTCAGTTCAGGTGAAATCATTTTAGACAAATATTTAGTTCTGTATTGTGTAGAAATTCATGATTGGAATATAGGTCATATATGGAGCGATTACAGAACTTTTTTCCTTTTCAACTTAGCCTTAATTACACGTGGATTTTTAGTTCTTGTGAAGTAATCTTAATTAAATGTTATTCTGTAGTGTGCAGAAATTCACGTCTGGATAGAACAGCTAAAGGTAATTATTGCATTTCTTTCATATCTATTGGTCCTTAAGAAACACTATATGCTTATAGAAAATAAATAAACTGGGAAAAAAACAGAAGTTTTAAATGTCTTTTGGTAATTCTTTTGTTAGATAAAATAGATTCATATGTCAGATGTCCTTGCGTAGGGATAAATCTGCCTTGATCATCCTTTCCCCCCAAAAAAAACAAGGTTCCTCAGCCAACAGGTTTTTTATTTATCCTTTAACGAAAAGGCCACTCGCTTTCCCCTTGTCAGCTCTTGTGAAAACCCGCTTTCTAAACTGCAAGCAAAGAAAGAGGTCATGGCAGGAAAAGAATGAGAGACTGAAGATTTTATTCTTTATTTTCAGATATTGCGTCACTTTGCAAATTGTTATGAAGAACTTTACGTGCGTTGAACTTTAACACTTCTGACGTGTTTCACATTTTACGTTTGTTCTTCATTTTGTTCTTTCTCCTTTGATTCGAGAAGAACAATCGCTCCCCTGGGAGGCAAACTTTGAACGAAACAATTTTCACTTATACAGTCAAACTTCGTAAAAGAACAGTTTAAAAGGAAGAATAGTCCATTTCGTGGCCTATTCTTCTTCTGAATAATAATAATAATAATAATAATAATAATAATAATAATAATAATATAATAATATAATAATAATAATAATAATAATAATAATAATAATAATAATAAATAATAATAATAATAATGTTGTTAGTACACAGAAAGGCTTTAAATACTTAATTATTGCTGTGAATCACTTTATAAAAGGAAGTATACATTGCATTGGAAGAAATGCACCTGTATTTTCATAATAATTTGCTGTAGTATTGTAATGGACGTGTATTAATTTCGCCTTAATTTCTCTGATGTTTAGTTCAAAGAAAGCCATTAGTCAAGCTGCTTTTTGCAGTGAATCTGTTTAGAAAACAGGGAGTTGATGTTTCATAGTAAAAAATACGACTATTCTTTCATAATAAATCGTTGAAGTATTTTGTAATTGAATTGACAAAATTGGGAGGTACCACTAAATGGCACTTAGGATAATTGCATTTTTAATCCAGCTAAGGACTATGGGATTTCCGCCATAATGTGGTTCATTGTTTAACGTTTTACCACCTCTCTCTCTCTCTCTCTCTCTCTCTCTCTCTCTCGGTCTCTCTCTCTCTCTCTTCTCTCTCTCGTCTCTTCTCTCTCTCTCTCATCCTGCAGATGAGGGAATAATCTCTTTGCCATTAATAGGCTGTGAATCACCCAATGGAGGTGACAAGCAATCTCCTGCCAGTTGAGAGAAATGAAACAAATTTTGGAAACAACTCTGAAGATATGGATTAGGTATAGGGATTTTTCTTGTTTGTGTGTGTGTGTGTGTGTGTGTGTGAGAGAAGAGAGAGAGAGAGAGAGAGAGAGAGAGAGAGAGAGAGAGAGAGAGAGTGATTAATAGAAAATTGTTGCCTTGAGGAATACCATAAAATGATATAACTGAATATTAGTCAAGATATGAATTACTTTACAGTGAAAGGATTAACATAAGACATCAAGGATCAGGAAATAATTAGAAGGACTCTGTTATCCAGTGGAGGGTGGATTTAATATGAATGAAATTTAATTGAATTAAACGTATCAAGAAGGGAAGGCTTTAGTTTAGGCGGTGTCGACAACATAGGTTTATTCTTATGTACATGTATAGTGTATATATATATATATATATATATATATATATATATATATAATATATATATATATATATATATATATATTTATATATATATATATTATAACCACACCCACTTGGTTAATTCAAGTATTTAACTTAAACGTTAATCATTAAAAACTGCCTACAAAATATTATTTTCTTAATCGTTATTTGAATGTATTCACACCGGGTTTGATGCAAGCTATAATTTCTTACAAAGTCATGAATTTAAATGAACGATGTGAGGTCACATCTCGACTTTGTTAAATATTATTTTATATATATATATATATATATATATATATATATATATATATATATATATATATATATATATATATATATATATATATATATTATATATATATATATATCATATATATATATATATATATATGTTTATTCCGTAAACAAAAATTTTCCTGCAGTTGCGTCCAACTTTTTATTTTTTATTTAGCGGTGGCGATTGTTTTCGCTTGAATGTTTATAGCGCGATTCTTCAAAGTATTGTTTTTGATTCGTGCCCATTCTCTTGTTTGTTTTTTGTTGCTGTGTGCAGGTTTCCCGAAAGCTCCTCTTGCGTCTTTGTTTGGTGTTTAAGCAAACGTGAATATAGTCCTTTTTCTTGTACGTAAATATGATAACAATGATTATTCGTAATTCAAAATAGCTGTCATTTTTACATTATTTTTCCCTAGTAATTCAAACCATTACAGCTTTTCTTTATAATTTAGCCCACGAGACTAAACTTCCAACATTGTAGCTTTTGAAAAAAAATAATATTTTTTCCAGCGACAAGAATATAAAGAAGAGAAAGAACATGATTATTTCATCCCAAGGAGAGGATATGAATTTCATTTCCCAGGACATTTTCCTCAACTAAGATGATAAAATATGAAATAAAAATGAAGGACTTTCGGTTTAATATGAAAAGTGCGGCTGTTGATGAAATCGTCATATTCCCAGGATAAAAAGGCTTCCTGATGCGATGGGTTTTTTCCTCAGATGCTTCTCGTATTTCTCTTTCCTCTTTGTGTATTTATCTTATTTATTATTTTTTTCTTTGCCTGGGGACAAAAATGGTAAATGTTGTGCTTATGTCAACGTGTTTTTTGATATGTAAAAGATGGAGATGCCTTTTATGGTCATTGACGTGTTTTCAACATGTTGTCATATGTATACAATATCAAGCCCACTTTGGTTGTTAACATGTTTGCAACATGTTTGTAATATGCATACTTAATGATGGCACTTATTGTTGTTGACACTTTTCAACATGGTTTGTGATATGTATATGAGAAGATGCTACTTACAGTGGCTGACATATTTTCAACCTTTTCGCGATATAAGTTGCCACTTATGGTTGTTCAACATGTTTGTGATATACATACAATAATATTGGATTTTCAGCCATTGACACGTTTGCAACATGTGATATTTTTACAATACAACTTATTATTGTTGACCTTTTTTCATCATTTTTGTGACAATTATACAATGAGTTGCCAATATAAGTTTTTGTCATGTTTCCTTGTATTGTGGACCCGCCCTTAGATTACAGGTCAGAGCCAGATCAAGTTGAATACATTGGCAATATTTTACATCCTGAATAATACAAATGCAGTTCATTTATCAATTAATTTGGTTGATCAAATACTCGATTCTTCTTCCTTTTGAGTCCTCTAAGGAATCAATAGTTTTTATTTGACTTTATTTTCACTTCCGACTCTGAAGGTGATTTCTGGCGCATAAGCATTAGATGGATAACTCAGTTTAGCTGCTAATATAGGCACCGAGAGATTTATGACCCCTAATTAGGGAAGGGAATGAGCCAAGATCCCAGAGAGAGAGAGAGAGAGAGAGAGAGAGAGAGAGAGAGAGAGAGAGAGAGCCCTCCAACGACAGCAATAAGAAGAAGAAGAAGAAATCCACTAAGCAGAGGTCTCCTTCAGGAGATGACGCCAACCTCTCTCAGGCAATAATTCATCTCAGAGCGACGCCAAACCAAAAGTGTGGACTCAGGCGTCGTTGTCATAAGCTGTGTTGTTTCTCGTCTGCCTCAATTCCTGACATTCGTTTCAGTATTGCTTCTCGTTTGTCTTTTCCAGATAACGGTGGAATTTTATTATTATCAAATTATTATTTTGTTTTTCGACTAAAAAGTGTATAGGAGTTTTCTAGCATTCTTGATATTCGTTATTTGGATTTTTTTTTTTTCTTTTTATTATTTCATTATTACTCATTATCTTATGATGTCGAATAAAGATTATTAAGAAAGCAAGTATTTATAAATACTTTTCTTCCAAATACACATACACGTGTGCATTGCATGAGAGAGAGAGAGAGAGAGAGAGAGAGAGAGAGAGAGAGAGAGAGAGAGAGTGAGTATATATATAATGATTAATGCCTGAGAGAAACGATCACCAATTTCGAGTTTTCTTTACTGAATTTTTTGTAAATTAGATTTTCACTTTTGAAAAGGGAATTTATCACACCCACTTAATCCCCGCCTTGCAGCGAAGAGCTTATCGTAAGGTTTTGTGTTCCCTGAAAATTTTAGTCACGAAGCAAAACCTCCGAGAAAGGGACTGGGGAAGAAAGTAATCAAAAGGATAAAGAGAAAATGGCGAAGAAGAAAAAGAAGAAGAAGAATAGTAATTGAGTCATTATCAATGGGACAATGGCTGCCAAGAACAATTTTAAAAAGTCGGTAAAGAATAATTGGATAATCAGGAATCTGAATAAACGAGAAAGGAAAGAAAACAACCGATGAATTGGGTGAAGAATTTGAACACTTTTAACGAATTGTTTGGGAATCGTGGGATGAATCAGAGAGGAATTAGTCAAGTTTTAAGGAGATGGTAAGAACAACGGAGATATGAAAATAGGAATCAGGTTTATTACTGAACTTTGCAATGTCATACGTAGGCAAGTAACTGGGACTAGAACATTTTATTCAGTAGAGCTGATGTATTGAAACATACAATAATGAACAAAACTTAAACGTTTACTTACAATAATTTCAGGTGTTCAGGAACCACAAACATCTTATTTGGCAGTAAACTAGTGCAATTAATGATGATAAAAGCTAAATATTCCAGAGTTTTGAATGACCTAACTATGACTATGGAAACTGGATTCTATAGATTTATGAGTTTATGAAATTTATTGTGTCAAGCCAAGCATTGAAGGGCCACTTTCGACCTCTCAGCGCTCTCGACGAGAGAGGGAGTTGGAGGGGTTGGACAGCAAGGTAAAGAGATCCAGAAAATAAAGGAGACTTAGTAGGAGGATCTAAAGGTGGAGCTGGGAGGAAACCCCACATTTTCACTCAGAATTAATGTTTAGAGAGGTTGGACAGGGAGACTAAAGAAAGGAAGCAGGAAAGGGGGTTAGAGTAAAAGGCTAAAACTGGATGCACCCTGGGGCCAAAGGGACGCTGCAGACACCTTTTAGTAATGCCTACAGTGCACCACGTGAGGTGCACTGACGACAATACCCCACCACGAGGTAGTGTTTTCCATGTCCAAAGGGATATACAACAGAAGCATAAATAATCTACTTTCCTTAACTTATGAGATCCAAGATCTGAATGACGTCATCACAGCCTGGTTCCGTAATCCATAACCATTTCAGAACAATTGTTTCTTCAAAGACCCCCGTGGAAGTTAATTCCTTTAAGTAAATAGAAAATCCTAATCTTTATAAATACACGAAAATTATTTATTGCCAACCTATTATATTCATCTACATAAAACCGAAGCGTTCATTTGGCGTTCCATGTCAAAAAATAATAATTTTCTGATAATCCTATCAATTGAAGGGCATTAACACCGCTAAAAGGGTCCTAATTTCCATGAATATTCATCGTTGTGCTGTCACGAAGCCTTTATTTGGTTTGTTTGGTTTACAAAGTGACCAGGAACCAGAAGAATGTCAGCGGAACTAAGGAGACGATTTTCTCCAGAATATTCCTGGAGCTATTGAGGGAAAGCAGAAGGTGCCATAGAGAATGGTATGGAAGGAACATTAAATAACTCTACTTTAATATTATTAGATATTTTATGATGTGATTGAGTCTTTATGTTGAAGAATGGGACGTTCAAGTATTCATAAGGGGTTTGTTAGAATATAAAGCTTAGATTTAAGTTTTAGCAACCTGTGTGCATATATATATATAATATATATATATATATATATATATATATATTATATATATATATATATTATATATATATATATATATCTATATATATATCTATATATATATAATATATATATATATATATATATATATATGTATATTGTCACTTATCCATGAGGTCCAGTATTGATGAACCTACACAGTATAAGGATTTGGAACTCGGATCTCGGTTCTGTGTTCCTTAACTAATGTAACCTTCCGTCCGTTGGTTTCAGAACCTGTCGTTTTTCATTTTCCGGTTCTTTGAAACCTTCTAGCCCCTTGTTGATGAGAGAGAGAGAGAGGAGAGAGAGAGAGAGAGAGAGAGAGAGAGAGAGAGAGAGAGAGAGAGAGGAATGGGGGTAGGGTGAAAGTTGTGTAATGAATGTTTCTCTCCCTCTCCCCATCTCAGGAATTGAATTCCCTCTCGCAGTTTACTTGAACGATCCTTAAGTCAAATCGAGTTAATGATAGAGGAGAGAGAGAGAGAGAGAGAAACATCTGTTCCTTCCTAAACCTTCCAATTCCATTCCTGGGCCTCTTCCTCTCCAGAGAGGTCCTCACGGAATGTCAACCTCCAGCCTAAAGGCTGCTCCAAGAAGGCGCCATTCATAGCAGATTTTCTGAACATTGTAAGAGCTGTCATTATTATTATTATTATTATTATTATTATTATTATTATTATTGGGAGAACGCAGACCATCCCTGAAACACGTCCTGTCGAAGATGAAGGCCGTGAGAGCTGATCCCCTAAACCCTTTGACGGAAGTTATCCCTGAGTCTCCTCCTCCTCCTGTGCAGAAATCATCCTCCGCCTTTGTTGATTCCCACACAAATGAATCATCAAATCTCAGCGATTCATCTTGATCATCAGGTGGAAGGAGAATTTAACGAGAAAATTTAATAGGCGATCCATTTTTCGCTTCTTCAGTCGTTAAGAAGAAAGAATGAATAATGATTCATCTGGGTCGTTGGAGGTACAATTAATGATCGTAGTCTCTTCTCTCGTTTCTTCCTCTTATGTTCTACTCAGCCGTTTCTTGCTAATGTCTGTCATTCGCGCTGGCTGCATTGGACACACACACACATACTTTTATATATAAAATATACTTATATGTGTGTGCGCGTGTTTTCATTATCCATATATATATATATATATATAATATATATATATATATATATATATATATATATATATATATATATATATATATATATATGAATATATGTATACAAGCAAATATCCCTGTCAATTCCTGCAAGAAAACTGAGCTGATAAATAAGAGATTTCATCTCCTGAGAAAAATAGGAATGAAGCCACAGGAAGAAAACATCATTAGGAGGAATAGGACCGTCCCAAGGATGTGGGGGCGGGGGATTCAGTGGCCTTCAAAAGGTCTGCCTGTTTTGTTCCGTTGTCCTTCTTGGCTTGCTTTTGTGCTCCGCAATTTGTTTGACTGTATGTTTGCCTGCTAATCTGTCCTATTTGTGTTTCCGATTGAGATTACAAAAATGTTATGCGTGGATTTGACGAAACTGTACCAATGGTGGGCCATTTTTCTTTTTCTTTTCTTTTTCTGTGGGGCAGATTACCTGCCCTTAATTCTCTAAATTTATTTTCATTATCTAACTCCAATAATTGATTTTTTACCACATCCAAAGCCTGCACGAGTTTTGTGCCATCTTTAACCATTCTTCATACTAACATATTTTTAAATCTCAATTTTCATTTTTAATGCAATTAACCAATGCCATTATTTCAATTTTACTGAGGAATTTAGCCTGAAATTTAATAAGGAAACATTAATTCCTCAGCCAAAAGTGAAGGAAAGCTCTCTCTCCGGAGAAGATTTTATAACACGATGCCTGACTACTTGAGATGAAGTAAGGTTGAAGACATAAATCCTGAACATTTTAATGAATCTAGAATTGTTTTTCTTTTTGGAAGAAGGATAATCAAACCGTAGGAAGGTGATATATATATATATATAATATATATATATATATATATAATATATATATATATATATATATATATATATATATATATATATATATATATATATGTGTGTGTGTGTGTGTGTGTGTGTGTGTGTGTGTGTTTGTGTGTGTATGTATGTTTGTATGTAAACATAGTAAACACCCACTATATATCAAGAATTGGAATAACTTTCAATATTCAATTTTATTATTCAGCCATAACAACACAATTCCAAATAATATAGAATGATGTAATGAAATAAAAAAGGATATATATATATGTATATATATATATATATATATAACAAATGATTTTCTCAAGGTTAAAAAAACCTCTTACAAAACGAATGATCGTAATTCAACTTAAATATTTTACTCGGCTCCAGTCGCAGGGAAAGTTTTGACATTTGGGGACAACACAAAAGGCCCTTTTGTCCTCCGGAGGAAAGAATTTCCTCAGCTCCTTTCTTCCGAGTGAGGAACCCATTGAGTTTTCCTCTTTCTCTCCCTTTGAGGCTGTGAGAGTTCGAGGAGAGGGAAAGTCCTTTAATAATAAGTAATTAAACCATATAACTTAAGATACTCTGAGGAGGAGGACGATGCAAGGCCTTCATAATGTGGTTTATTCTGCTCCTTCCACTTGGAGCCTTCTTGGCCTCAGAAGGTCTTTGGAACGTTTGCTTTATCCGTAATGATTATTGGATTCCTTTTCTCTTTCGTCGCGGAATTGGAAACTGGATCGTAGCTGAGTCGCGCCAAAGGTTCGTTGCTTCTGAAATTGAAGATTAATTTGTTTTTTTTTTACCGAAATTTGACGTTGTCATTTTTATATCGAGACTAATGAGATGCCAATACGCAAAGCTAATGAATCATTTAAAATCAGAAGCAAACTTTCAGCCAATTTATATCAAGGCTGCAATGGAAAAAAAGCAATTATGAGTCTTAGATGTAGGTTTTAGACTGATTGAAGGAGCAATTGGTCCCTACTAAAAACAATATTAATTCAGAAGTTCCAGGAACCAATAAATATTCATTCGCAAAGCTAAAAGACGGGGGCCAGAATTCTTGCATCAATTAATGACGGGAAATATTAGTAATCTTGGTTCATGATTCATGAATCCTTTTTAGATATCCCGGAACAACTGAAAGCTCTCTCTTTCTTCCGTGGCTGACGAATGCCGAGAGAAAGTAGAGAGAAAGGGAAAAGAAATTACCTGAATCACCCAAAGTGATATTAAATTCCAGTTTGGCGAGAAGCGAGATTTGAATCTACAAACAAAAGCGAGAAGTATATATGAGAAGACTTGTAATATTTCCCAAGTGAATAATTCTCTGTACCAACGAGGTTCAGTTTACCCGGAGAGGGAGAGAGAGGCGAGTATTGAAGTTTGAGCAAACAAGGTTTATTAATGACCCTTGTAAAGTAAATGGACGATGTAAACATCTCCCTTTATCATATCTGATGGATTTCCTTCGTGTTCCACTATCCTGGCAATCGGAAACTCAGATTTGTGGAGACGATGCTAATGATATACAAATTGTTATGTTTGGTGATGAACGAAAATAAAGGCTTAGAAATTTTTTTAAAATGTGAAGGACCCAGTAATTAGTACAGTAGACTGCTGTTGTTATTCAGTTATCTTTCCTCTACAGAAAAAAAGGAATCAGAAAAACAGAAATATTAATATCAAATATAATTTGTTGTTGAAGCCATTTTTTTAATGGAACGTGTACAAGAGGGTCTCCTTCCTAAATATATTATTTATTTTATTATTATTATATTATTATTATTATTATATTGTATTATTATTATTATTATTATTATTATTATTATTATTATTATTATTTTATTTTATTTTATTATTGTTATTTTTTATTATCAGTCCTCCAATTCGACTGGGTGGTATTTATAATGTGGGGTTCCGGGTTGCATCCTGCCTCCTTAGGAGTCCATCACTTTTCTTACTATGTGCGCCATTTCTAGGATCATACTCATCTGCATGAGTCCTGGGGCTACTTCAACTTCTAGTTTTTCCAGATTCTTTTTCAGGGATCTTGGGATCGTGCCTAGTGTTCCTATGATTATGGGTACAATTTCCACTGGCATATCCCATATCCTTCTTATTTCTATTTTCAGGTCTTGATTACTTTATCCATTTTTTTCCTTTCTTTCTTTCCTCCAACTCTGGTGTCCCATGGTATTGCGACATGAATGAGTGATAACTTTCTTCTTGATTTTGTCAATCAACGTCATGTCTGGTCTGTTTGCACGTATCACCCTATCTGTTCTGATACCATAGTCTCTCCTTCACGTTGGTGCTCGTACCACTTATTAATGCAAGGTAGCTGATGATTCTTGCACAGGCTCCAGTGGAGGGCTTTTGCCACTGAATCATGCCTCTTTTGTACTGGTTCTGTGCAAGTGCCGGACATTCACTTGCTATGTGGTTTATGGTTTCATTTTTCATATTGCACTTCCTACATATGGGAGAGATGTTATTTCCAACTTTCGTTCTTTGGATATATCTGGTTTTTAGGGCCTGATCTTGTGCTGCTGTTATCATTCATTCAGTTTCCTTCTTGAGCTCTCCCTTCTGTAACATTGCCATGTGTCATCGCTGGCCAGTTCTTTAGTCTGTCTCATGTAATGTCCGTGCATTGATTTGTTGTGCCATTCCTCTGTTCTTTTTGTCATTCTCCTGTCTTTGTATATTTGTGGGTCTTCGACTACTTTTATTAGTCCTTCTTCCCATGCACTCTGAGCCACTCATCTTCACTGGTTTTCAGATATTGCCCCAGTGCTCTGTTCACGATGTTGGATGCAGTCCTCTATGCTTAGTAGTCCTCCTCTCCCTCCTTCCTTTCGTGTTATGTATAGTCCTGTCTGTATTTGCTCTGGGTGGTAGTGCTTTGTGTACTGTCATATGTTTCGTAGTTTTCTGGTCTATGTTGCGGAGTTCTACCTTCGTCCATTCCACTATTCCTGCACTGTGTCTGATTACTGGCACTGCCCATGTGTTTATGGCTTTTATCATATTTCCGGCATTGAGTCTTGACTTGAGTATCGCCTTGAGTCTCTGATCGTGTCCTTCATCTCTCGGTGTTTTATATCCCCTCCTTCCATTTTTGCCCAGGTATTTATATCCTGTCTCATCTATTTGTTTGATGTTGCTCCCATCTGGTAGCTTTATCCCTTCAGTCCTTGGTACTTTTGCACTTTTGTATGTTGACTAAGGTGCATTTTTCTATTGCCAAACTCCATCCTGAGGTGTCCCCAGATACAGTCCTTACAGTCAGGACTTAGGGTATCTATTTCCTTGATGCTCTTACCATACAGTTCTTTAGTCTGTCTCATGTAATGTCCGTGCATTGATTTGTTGTGCCATTCCTCTGTTCTGTTTGTCATTCTCCTGTCTTTGTATATTTGTGGTCTTCGACTACTTTTATTAGTCCTTCTTCCCATGCACTCTTGAGCCACTCGTCTTCACTGGTTTTCAGATATTGCCCCAGTGCTCTGTTCACGATGTTGATGCAGTCCTCTATGCTTAGTAGTCCTCTCCCTCCTTCCTTTCGTGTTATGTATAGTCTGTCTGTATTTGCTCTGGGGTGTGTGCTTTGTGTACTGTCATATGTTTCGTAGTTTTCTGGTCTATGTTGGCGGAGTTCTACCTTCGTCCATTCCACTATTCCTGCACTGTGTCTGATTACTGGCACTGCCCATGTTTTTGGTTTATGGCTTTTATCATATTTCCGGCATTGAGTCTTGACTTGAGTATCGCCTTGAGTCTCTGATCGTGTCCTTCATCTCTCGGTGTTTTATATCCCCTCCTTCCATTTTGCCCAGGTATTTATATCCTGTCTCATCTATTTGTTTGATGTTGCTCCCATCTGGTAGCTTTATCCCTTCAGTCCTTGGTACTTTGCACTTTTGTATGTTGACTAAGGTGCATTTTTCTATTCCAAACTCCATCCTGATGTCCCCAGATACAGTCCTTACAGTCAGGATTAGGGTATCTATTTCCTTGATGCTCTTACCATACAGCTTGATGTCGTCCATGAACATCAGATGGTTAATTCTATTGCCTCTTTTCTTGAGTTGTTACCCAGCATCCATCTACTGCAGTACTTTTGTCATGGGAATCATGGCTACTACGAAGAGTAGTGGGGACAGTGAGTCGCCCTGGAAGATCCCTCTCCTGATATTAACCTCTGCTAGTCTTATTCCAGAGCTTGTAAGTATTGTATTCCAGTTGCGCATGTATTTTGAGGAAGCTGATGGTGTTTCCCTCTGCCCCATATATTCTCAGGCATTCTATTAGCCATGTGTGTGGTATCATGTCGAACAGGCTTTCTTATAGTCTATCCATGCCATGCTTAGGTTGATTTTCCTTCTCAGGAGCTGGTCTTTTGTGCTCCTACACTTCCTTCTGCAGCCTTTCTGTTCGTGGGGGATGGTGTTTGTATCCTCTAGGTAATTGTATAGCCTTTTGCTGATGATACCTGTTAGTAACTTCCACTTTATTGGTAGGCAGGTGATAGACCTGTAGTTACTGGCTATATTTCCCTTACTCTTGTCTTTCTGGATGTTTTTCTTGTGGTCATCCATTTGGGTGCATGGTGATTTGCGATACAATGCTGGAGTTGTTCTGCTATTCTTGGTTGTAGGGCCTTGAAGTTTTTGAGCCTGTATCCATGGACGTCATCAGGACCTGGGGCTTTCCAGTTGGGCATTTTCTTTAGTTGGTGTCTGACTGTGTCTGTCGTGATGTCAGTGAATCTTTGTTTTATTCTCCCTGTTTCTTCTGCCTTGATTTCCTGGAGCCATGTTGCTTGTTTGTTGCGTGATACCGGATTGCTCTATATGTTTTCCCAGAGTCTTTTACTTGGTTCGGCTTCAGGAATTTCTTGGTAGTTGTCTTCCCCTATTAGTTGGCTGTATAGTCTTTTTTGGTTGGTTCCGAATAGTTTGTTCTGCTGGTATCCCTTATTCCTGTTCATGTATCGTTGGATCTTATGTGCTTTAGCTTTAAGCCTCTGTTTTACATCCTCTAATGGGTTGTTTAGTCCCCTCTCCTGTACTTTGTACTTCACCTTCAGTTCCTCCCTTGTTTTCTTGCTTCTTACCCTTTTTTCTGCCATCTCTTTCAGTTTACTCAAGTCAGATCTCATCACCATGACTTGCTTTTCCAGCGCCTTTTCCAAGGCGGGTTGTGCTGTTTGGTTTCTGTTGGTTGGTTGTGCTGGTGGTGGTGGTGTTCGTGTCCCATTAGTTCTGCTTCTAACCTTGCTCCTGTATACGTCAAGTTATTTGTTTCTGTGATATTGGTGGTGTGTATTAGTCTCATTATTTCATTGACCTTACTTGTTTTCTCCCTTAATTTCTTGGTGGTGTAGGCTTTCATGGAGGGAATCTTTGTTCTCTCTTTGTCTGGCTCCATCCATTGTCTGATCTTTTCTTCCCATTCTGTCATGTCTGTTACTTCGTCGGTGTTTTCTCGTGTGTCGTTGTTTGATAACTCATCATCCCTGTCGTCTTCTGTGGCATCTTCTCTCAGTTTCGTCTTCTTGTAATTCGTTTGCTGTGTGTCCCTTTCCAATTCCTCTCTTTCTGTTGGGGAGAGCCAGTTCTTTTTCTTTATGTTCCTTACTTGGTCTGCTAGCCTCTGCTCTGTTTGGGGAGTGTTATTATTGACCAACCTTCTTCTATATCCTCTCTCCGTCGGGTTGCTTCTGATGTAGTATCTCCATATTTCCCTATTTTCTTATCTCGTCCATTTCTTCCTTTGGTTTGCTTCTGTAGCTCCAGTCTCTGGTGTTGTTACTTTCGGTGTGGTGGTCATTGCTGGATGACGACCTCCAAGTATCTTACTGTCGCTTCTTCCAATTGAGCTGAATACCTGGCTGCCGGACGAAGCTCCTCTGTTTGCCAGAGGTTACATTTATGTCGTTGTTGTTTAATTCTTCATATCTTCCCACCATTGCTGAGTTTTGCTATTTAACCCATAGCTGGACCCTACCCCATTTACAGCTGAGTAGACTAATTATGGTAAAGATTCTTTCCCAAGGAATCAACGCTGAGGAGAGTGGTCACCCATCCGACGACTGACCAGCCCCAATGTTGCTTAACCAGTTAATTGACGACCTAACCGACTCTGCCACAGCGCCACATATTATTATTATTATTATTATTATTATTATTATTATTATTATTATTATATTATTATTATTATTATTATTATTATTATTATATAATTTTGAAAGCAGAAAATTATAAAGCCCCAACTTGTAGAAGAGCCAGGACGGAAAAGGAAATTAAGTAACACACATAAGGAAAAAAACTACAGCAAGGTAACTTTATTTATGTTGGTTTTAAAGTAATGAAGAGAGATAAAGTGTGGACGCATCTGATTTCATAGGGAGAAAAATTAATAAAATCTAAAAGTGAAACAAAACCTACGTTCAGAATACTGTACAGTCAAATGCAGGTATCTGTGGAGAAGAGATTCAGGTGGACATTCCATGTTAAAGGATCCTATACTTTCAGATACATCACCAACTAGAAAAACAGGAAAGGACTTTTCATGATAGTTTTGGCCTCAACTGTGACTCGAATCCACCTGGGTCGAAGGGGAAGTCAAGTCCATCACAGTCAAGTCCATCACAGAGGCTTTTTTGGAGGGTTAAAAGGATGCAACTTTTAACTCTGATCCCGGGAGTGTATCCATCAGCCCCACACAAAGGGAAAGAAGCGTTCGACCTCACGAACCCATTATCAGCCTTGGTGGATATTCCGTCTTTTTACGTTTCTGCGTTTACTTACTACTTTTGTTTTGCCATCTATGTTTGTGAATATTTTTTTATCATCTACGTTTGCGAATGTGTGTTGTGTTTGTGTGTGTCAATGTATATCGTATTACTTTCCTGAGATTCTACGGGACATGTCAAAACTGAGACATCCAGAGTATCCGAAATAATTTTTATTTTTAGAGATAAGCATTTTTTTCTGAGTGTAAAATTCCAGAATTCCAAAATTCCACTCAGGGATTCCCTGCCTTCGCTTATCGACCTCACCTACTCAGGTGTGACGCTCTTTTGTGAAATTCCAATAAAATAGGAAATAAAAAGCCAGTGCTTGTCAATACTTGGCCATCTTTGCACGCCCTGCTTCGGACCTTTGCAAATTGCAGAGGTGCGTTGCAATACTTCCTTCCTTTTTATAAGGTGATGAATTTGAACATAACTGTCTGCCTTCTTTTTCAGTTTTCTGTGAAAGAAAACTAATGAGATTGCTTTTTATGTGTCTGTCTGCACTTTTGCTGTCAGTCCTCAGATCTTCAAAACTACTGAGGCTAGAGAGTTCCAAATTGGTATGTTGATCATCTACCCTCCAATCATCAAACATATCAAATTGCAGACCTCTAGTCTCAGTAGTTTCTATTTTATTTAAGGTTAAAGTTAGGTGATCGTGCGTCTGGTGCCGCTATGGGTGCCAACATCACAGGGTGAAAGTTTCATGGGCCTTGGCTGAGAGTTTCATATAGATTTATACATTGTATAGTAAACTCGATTGCGCCCAAGAAACTTCGGCGCATTTGTACTTTTTTTTTTCAAGCTAATGTATTTTAACTTAATTTTCTGGCTTATTTTTTTCAGGTCTCTTTTTGTCTGTTTTACATTTTGTAAGTGAACTTATATGATCCAGTCTCTCTCTC
Organism: Macrobrachium nipponense; assembly: GCF_015104395.2. Classification (NCBI taxonomy): domain Eukaryota; kingdom Metazoa; phylum Arthropoda; class Malacostraca; order Decapoda; family Palaemonidae; genus Macrobrachium; species Macrobrachium nipponense. The sequence continues at coordinate 53,289,316 of NC_061095.1, read as the reverse complement.
TCTCTCTCTCTCTCTCTCTCTCTCTCTCCAGCTGAAGGTCGAGTATTGCTTCCGCTTTAAAGTGACACACTTCTAGAATGCAGGTTATCCTCTGTCACGGGTTGAGGGACGAGGAGGAACCAGAATTTGGGGAACCAGGGTTTTAAGGACCACACTTTGAGGAACCAGAGTTTGAAGAACCCGAGTTTGAAGAATCATTTAATTTGATGAACCACAATTTGAGGAACTAATGTTTGGGGAACCAGAATAATTTGAG
>NC_061095.1:53281560-53286560 GCF_015104395.2 Macrobrachium nipponense | reverse complement strand
TAATAAAAGGTAATGAAGAACAGTAGGGAGAAGGAAAACCAACCTAAGCATGGCATGGATAGACATAAGAAAGCCTTCGACATGATACCACACACATGGCTAATAGAATGCCTGAAAATATATGGGGCAGAGGGAAAACACCATCAGCTTCCTCAAAAATACAATGCGCAACTGGAATACAATACTTACAAGCTCTGGAATAAGGACTAGCAGGAAGGTTATATATCAGGAGAGGGATCTTCCAGGGCGACTCACTGTCCCCACTACTCCTTCGTAGTAGCCAGATTCCATGACAAAAAGTACTACAAGAAATGGATGCCGGTACCAACTCAAGAAAAGAGGCACAAAATCAACCATCTGATGTTCATGGACGACATCAAGCTGTATGGTAAGAGCATCAAGGAAATAGATACCCTAATCCAGACTGTAAGGATTGTATCTGGGGGGGACAATCAGAATGGAGTTTGGAATAGAAAAATGCGCCCTTAGTCCCCCAACTAACAAAAAAGGCAAAGTAACGAGAACTGAAGGGATAAAGCTACCAGATGGGAGCAAACAATCAAACACAAAAAAATAGATGAGACAGGATACAAATACCTGGGAATAATTGGGAAGGAGGGGATATAAAACACCAAGAGATGAAGGGACACGATCAGGAGAATATATGCAGAGACTCAAGGCGATACTCAAGTCAAAACTCAACGCGGAAATATGATAAAAGCCATAAATAACACATGGGCAGTGCCAGTAATCAGATACAGCGCAGGGAATAGTGGAATGGACGAAGGCAGAACTCCGCAGCATAGATCAGAAAACCAGGAAACAAATGACAATACACAAAGCACTACACCCAAGAGCAAATACGGACAGACTATACATAACACGAAAGGAAGGAGGGAGAGGACTACTAAGTATAGAGGACTGCGTCAACATTGAAACAGAGCACTGGGGAAATATCTGAAAACCAGTGAATGACGAGTGGCTAAAGAGTGCATGGGAAGAAGGACTAATAAAAGTAGAGAAGAAGACCCAGAAATATACAGAGACAGGAGAAAGACAGAAAGAACACAGGAACTGGCACAACAAACCAATGCACGGACAATACAATGAGCAGACTAAAGAACTAGCCAGCGATGACAATTGGCAATGGCTACAGAGGGGAGAGCTAAAGAAGGAAACTGAAGGAATGATAAACAGCGGCACAAGATCAGGCCCTAAGAACCAGATATGTTCAAAGTACGGTTAGATGGAAATAACATCTCTCCCATATGTAGGAAGTGCAATACGAAAAATGAAACCATAAACCACATAGCAAGTGAATGCCCGGCACTTGCACAGAACCAGTACAAAAAGAGGCATGATTCATGGGCAAAAGCCCTCCACTGGAGCCTGTGCAAGAAACATCAGCTACCTTGCAGTAATAAGTGGTACGAGCACCAACCTGAGGGAGTGATAGAAAACGATCAGGCAAAGATCCTCTGGGACTATGGTATCAGAACGGATAGGTGATACGTGCAAATAGACCAGACGTGACGTTGACTGACAAAGTCAAGAAGAAAAAGTATCACTCATTGATGTCGCAATACCATGGGGACACCAGAGTTTGAAGAGAAGAGAGGGAAAAAATGGATAAGTATCAAGATCTGAAAATAGAAAACATAAGCAATGGATATGGGATATGCCAGTGGAAACATCGTACCCATAATCATAGGGAGCACTAGGCACGATTTCCCAAGATCCCTGAAAAGGAATCTAGAAAAACTAGAGGCTGAAGAGTAGCTCCAGGTCTCATGCAGAAGAGTGTGATCCTAGAAACGGTCAACACATAGTAAGAAAAGTGATGGACTCCTAAGGAGGCAGGATGCAACCCGGAAACCCCACACTATAAATACACCCAGTCGAATTGGAGGACTGTGATAGAGCAAAAAAAAAAAAAAAAAAAAAAAAAAAAAAAACAAAAAAAAAAAAAAAAAAAAAAAAAAATAATAATAATAATAAAAGTTCAGGGGTGGGCGCAACATGGGACTAAGAGACGCAGCAAATCACTTTCAGTAATGCCGACTAGAAATCGCAAAAAGATAAAATGCAGAAATCACAGACGTCTTTTACCGCGAGAATGGGAATCAAAGACAAAGACAAATGAAATGAAATACAAAGAAAGAAAGAAGGAAAGAAAGGAAGGAAGGAAGAAGGTAGATGCCATTAAAACATAAAAGGTTTATCTGATATAAAATGATCTCCTGTGAATAGAAAAGACACAATTGTTCATTATCTTGATCTCTTTGCAAGTCTAACTTGCCATTAGGCATAAGCTGCTCTCTCTCTCTCTCTCTCTCTCTCTCTCTCTCTCTCTCTCTCTTGTTCTGAAAGGCCATTCGTTGGTTTTTTTTTAGTTTTTTTTAAAATCCCAATAAACAAAGAATTCTGTGGGGAGATTTTGCGAATAGAAGAAGAAGAAGAAGAAGAAGAAGAATAAGAAGAAGAAGAAGAAGAATAAGAAGAAGCAAAAAGAAGAAAAGGGATGAATTTCGTGGTGGTCTCGGATTATTTCGGGGATTCTGGGGTTTTATTTATAGGTTCCCTTTGTGGGGCCACAACTGTCAAAAGTCTCTTTTTCTTTTTTCTTTTGAAAATGTGGATAAACATATTGAGGGCGAGATGATGAATAGATTTGGAGACAGAGAGAGAGAGAGAGAGAGAGAGAGAGAGAGAGAGAGAGAGAGGAGAGAGAGAGAATGGACCGTCATAAAAAAAATATATATATATCCTGTGGGTTTATGGATTTTTGAGACCCGAGTTGCCTCAGAGGTTGAAGCATTTCCGCATCCTTCAGAATGACACTGAGAGCAGATATATTATAGATCAGGTGCACACAATATTCTGCCTCAACATTCTGTATCAATACATTCATATCTAAATGTTGTTCTAACAATAAATTATGCTTCGCTATAAAATAAATGATTAGATGGAGTTAGTTTTCTAAACAGGGTAATGTTTTATTTTTATATTTTAAAGTTTTTTTCTCTACAAAAATAAAACTGAATTAAGCAGAAAAATAGATAAAATATTTTTTTCTACTAACGGAAAAAATAATTTGAGAGAGAGAGAGAGAGAGAGAGAGAGAGAGAGAGAGAGAGAGAGAGAGAGAGAGAGAGTCTCATGATGGAAGCTGAACAGTTTTCTCACAGAACCAAATGACTGAATCCACCACAACAGAGAGAAGCAAATGTTCGCTGTTCCATTATGGATTTGAATCCAGAATAAATTCTAAAACGTCAATATTACGAATGTGTACACAATACAAAACTGATAAAGATTAGAATATTGCAAGATATGATAAACTTAGACAAACAATAAAAAATGGTAGATATGAATATTGCAAAACAATAATAACCTTTCCATGCGTAATTATCCATCTAAGGATTCATAATATTTAACGAATTGTTCAGTCCAGTCTTAAATTTTTTATCACCTAGAAATAATCCATGGAAGCTGAAATGTTACGTATTATTCATTATTTTCATTGAATTTGCGTCGTTTAGATATAATGATAAAAACAATTAATTGTCAAATTATTAATTTTGTCTATAATAAATAATATTCACTTCAATAAAGAACTTCAAACACCATGGCCTGATTTAGAAAAGTTTTTGCAAACTCCAAAATGGGTTTCTGTATCGATAAAAAGGATGTATTGCCACTTCTCTGCAATTCATATGACAGTATTGCTTTTGTGGACAAAATAACTCTTCCGTAAGTAATAGAAAATGAAATCAAATTAAAATCAAAATTGAAAAGAGGCAGAATCATTTTTCACTTGGATTTATTATCCTTTGAATTCAGGTTTCAACAGATTTGCTTTTCCGTCGATTTCGGATAAATAATTAGTTGCCTTTCAGGATTCATTTCAATTTACTCTGATTGATTGATTGGATGTCCTCTGTGGCTCACTTGATGGATGGATATGATATATATATATATAGTATATATATATATATATATATATATTATATATATATATATATATATATATATATATATATATATATATATCGCATATATATACATACTATATATATATATATATGTATATATATATATATATATATATATATATATATATATATATATATATATATATATATATATATATATATGTATATCTTAAGGAGGGTATTTACAAACTTCAAAATGAATTATTACACAAACAAGATATCCTTTTTTATACATCTCTCATATCCCTTTAGAACGAAAGCGAAACAGAAATAAAATGGACCAGAAAAGCACAAAAAATGAATAAAGAATGAATAAAACAGAAAGGAGAGAAAAACGCGAGAGAAAAGAGAAACGAATCATATATTTACAAAGATCACAAGCAAACTAGACTTAGACACAAGACCCCTTCTTGTTCTGTGTCCTTTCTCCCCACTTTCCCCTTTGATTTCCCCTCTTCTTCCAACGTTTTCATCACCTCTTTTCTCTTTTTACGTTTAATTCCCCCTTTTCCCCTTTCGTCCTCTTCTCCTTTTCTCATTTCTTCGTTCTATTTTCGGGAACGTGATGATGGATCGTCTCCTGCCTCTTCGGGATTCTGGAGGATTTGTTTCAGCCACTCTTTGTTTCGTGTCTGAGGTCGCCTCTGTCAGAGAGAGAGAGAGAGAGAGATGAGAGCAGAGAGAGAGAGAGAGAGAGAGAGAGAGAGAAAGTCTAAACATTACGAAATGTCAAGGAAACTCAATAATAAAAACTGGACAACTTGTCGGAAGCTGCATCTTCGTCCACCTGTCATTTGAAACGAGAGCCTCTCTCTCTCTCTCTCTCTCTCCTCTCTCTCTCTCTCTCTCTCTCTCTCTCCTTTTTACTGTGTTTTGTGGGATCTCTCTCTTTCTGCCCCAGACACAAGATGATGTGAACTGCAGTTCCAGATATTTTTATTCATTTATTTTTACGAAGCCATTTCGTCTTCTTTTTGAATAATGTTGCAAGATTTGGAGCTCTTT
>NC_061095.1:53229060-53266560 GCF_015104395.2 Macrobrachium nipponense | reverse complement strand
GGCATCCATCTTCTGTAGTACTTTTGTCATGGGAATCATGGCTACTATGAAGAGTAGTGGGGACAGTGAGTCGCCCTGGAAGATCCCTCTCCTGATAACCTAACCTGCTAGTCTTATTCCAGAGCTTGTAAGTATTGTATTCCAGTTGCGCATTGTATTTTTGAGGAAGCTGATGGTATTTTCCTCTGCCCATATATTTTCAGGCATTCTATTAGCCATGTGTGTGTTATCATGTCGAAGGCTTTTCTTATAGTCTATCCATGCCATGCTTAGGTTGGTTTTCCTTCTCCTACTGTTCTTCATTACCATTTTGTCTATCAGAGCTGGTCTTTTGTGCCCTACACTTCCTTCTGCAGCCTTTCTGTTGTGGGGGATGGTGTTTGTCTCCTCTAGGTAGTTGTATAGCCTTTCACTGATGATACCTGTTAGTAACTTCCACATTATTGGTAGCAGGTGATAGGCCTGTAGTTTACTGGCTATATTTCCCTTTACTCTTGTCTTTTTGTACTAAGGATGTCTTCCTGTGGTCATCCATTTGGGTGCTTGGTGATTTGAGATACAATGCTGGAGTTGTTCTGCTATTCGTGGGTGTAGGGCCTTGAAGTTTTTGAGCCAGTATCCATGGACTTCATCGGGACCTGGGGCTTTCCAGTTAGGCATTTTTCTTTAGTTGGTGTCTGACTGTGTCTGTCTGATGTCTGTGAATCTTTGTTTTATTCTCCCTGTTTCTTCTTCCTTGACTTCCTGGAGCCATGTTGCATGTTTGTTGTGTGATACCGGATTGCTCCATATGTTTTCCCAGAGTCTCTTACTTGGTTTCGGCTTCAGGAATTTCTGGTGGTTGTCTCCCCTCTTAGTTGGCTGTATAGTCTTTCTGGTTTGGTTCCGAATAGTTTGTTCTGTTGGTATCCCTTATTCCTGTTCATGTACCGTTGGATCTTGTGTGCTTTTGGCCTTAAGCCTCTGTTTTACATCTTCTATTGTGTTTGTTTAGTCCCCTCTCTTGTACTTTGTATTTCTCGTTGAGTTCCTCCCTTGTTTTTCTTGCTTCTTAGCCTTTTTTCTGCCATCTCTTTCAGTTTACTCAAGTCAGATCTCATCACCATGATTTGCTTTTCCAGGCGCCTTTTCCAAGGAGGTTGCTGTTTTGTTTCTGTTGGGTTGGTTGTGTCGGTGGTGTTGGTGTTCGAATCCCCATCAGTTCTGCTACTAATCTTGCTCCTGCATATGTCAAGTTATTTTGTTTCTGTGATACTGGTGGTGTGTATTAGGCCCATTATTTCATTGACCTCACTTATTATTATTATTATTATTATTATTATTATTATTATTATTATTATTATTATTATTATTATTATTATTATTATTATTATTATTATAGCATTTTTGACCATTTAAACATATATGAACGTAAATTATCTTCCAGTATAAGGGCGTTTCTTGGCTTTTTTAATGGAAAATTCAGTGGAAGGAGAGAGTCACGGAGATGTTCATTTACACAAATCGAACTGTTCCAAGACTTCTCGAAAGTAATGTTGTTGCCTCTAACAAGCGTAAATCGCACATCACACACCAAGGTGACGAGAGAGAGAGAGAGAGAGAGAGAGAGAGAGAGAGAGAGAGAGAGAGAGAGAGAGAGAGAGAGTTTCTGACCTCTTGACATTGACTGGCAACCAAACTACCAAGATAAGAACTTCCTGTACCATTATGATTTATGCGTCCCGCAGAGAGAGAGAGAGAGAGAGAGAGAGAGAGAGAGAGAGAGAGAGAGAGAGAGAGTCCTAAACCTCATTCTCTCGGAGAGACAGAATTCTCATTTAGTCCAAATTCTAGATTCCGTAAACGACAAAATAAGGAGGAAGAAGAATAATCGCTTTGTCATTTTACCGAATGAGATTTGGTTTAATTCTGTTTAAAAAAAAAAAAAAAAAACCTTCACCGCTATAAGATTTTTATTTCTCTTCCTATTAAATTAATTCCATTGAATATTCATGTAAAACTATTGTAAAACAAGATGAAGCCAGAATAAGTGTCACTAAATAACAGTGAGTAATATAAACTTATTATCAAGGCGACTGTCGTATAACCGAGATCATAAGAGTGACAAAAATGACGAAACGAAGACAATTTTGCGATATTTTGCCTTTTTCAGGACAGACCAAAGTTCAGGATATGATGCACATCAAAGTAATGTAACAAGAGGGAGTGCTTGTTGGTATATCAAAGTATTGTGTGAAACGATTTGAGGAATAAACTTTCATTTTATGACTGTAGACTTGAAATTTATACCCATAATAATAATAACATTCTAATTTTTATTTACAAAACCCCAATCAATATATCGTAAACGATAAAGCAAACCTTTCATACGTTATTCTGTAGAGCGAATGAAAATTCTAAGGATAGAGCATCCGGTGTCATATATTCCATCTTTCAGGGATAAATTCTCAGTTGAACTGTATTTTCCACTTAGAGGAACAAAACGCTATAAATTCTCTCTAATGGAGAACAGGGGACCACTTCGATTCCCCATTTATATTCGACAAAAATAAACATTTTACACAATTGACTAAAAAATTGGAATGATGATGTAGTTGATTTCGTTATAACAGCCATTTTGTATAGATGCAAAGAGAGATGTATCAGTCTGAAACTCAACGAACAGGAATAACATTATTCTTAAATATTCTAGTTTTTCTTTTACCACGATTGACTAGGGTTTTCCTCACCATTTTTTTCCTCCTCTCTAATCAAGAGTGGTTTGAAAATCCTGACCCATATTTCTTCTCCACCTGAGAGAACTCTTCAAAATATTCGGAGGTTAACTCTTTGATTTATATTATTTGTCAGCCTATAGTGATATCAATTCTAAGATATCAATTCTAATTTAAACCATAAGTTTTATATATAAGAATTACATCTGCATATTGAGAATAACAAACGCCGGATGCACAATACAAGATTTGGGTTATTGTGGAGACGAAAACTTTTATGTAAAAAGCTTAAGGCATGTTTTCTTATTGTGCAAAAAAAAAAAAGAAAAAAAATATGGCCCTTTACACGTTAGAAATAGAGCTATATTTTGTAACCATCGAGTCCATGCCTGCAGAATGACCATACATTGCAAATAACTTACACCAGAATGGAATGAACAGCTGTGCTTAATGTCAAAACGCTACTTTTCCCCTGAAAAAGTTTTTCGTCAAATTTAGCTCAAATTTAGGTTTTTTCAGGCTTCATTTAGCTGTTCCTTGATCATCTACTATTTGGTCCATTCTGGAATGATTAGGAGAGAGAGAGAGAGAGAGAGAGAGAGAGAGAGAGAGAGAGAGAGAGAGAGAGAGAGAGAATTGGAAATAGCCATAATTGCTGTGTTCCTTGAAAAGAGAAACTTTTATTCAGTTTTGGCGGACTTTCAAAAATACCACTGCTTATTTTCTGGCTTCTTGACACTGACTGTGACAACCAGACTACCCAGATAAGAAATTCTTTTACATATAAGATTTATGCATCCGCAGAGAGAGAGAGAGAGAGAGAGAGAGGAGAGGAGAGAGAGAGAGGAGAGAGAGAGAGAGAGAGAGAGATAGAGAGTGGGGGGGGTGTTGTGTTGTATTACCTTCAAATCCTTTGATATATTTTTTTTTTTTTTTTTTTTTGTTTTTTTTTTTCATTAACCGAGACTCCTGATGGGATTTCTGACCTGAGGCTTAAACTATCCTTGATCTCTGTCTCCAGTGAAGGACTCTGTAAACACGATGTCCTACAAGTCAGTCTCTCTTGTGTTCCCCAAAGGACCTTTGAAGTCCAAAGGTTATGAAAGCCACTTAGGAATAATCTCTATTTAGTCTTTTATTTTTAATTTACAAGATTTACTTCTCTAAAATATAAATCAGGGCCTTGATGGGAAAGTGTAAAAGAGGTTTTTAATTTATTTTCTTTATGTAAAGTGGAATGGAGATGAATAATAGATTTTAGTTTCCTTTTGACTCTCCTATCAACTTCTTCTGCCTCTCTGTCCCTCTCTTTCTGTCTATTTTATAACTATCCACTGCTGCGAAATATGAGATTAATATATATATATTTATTGGCTGTTTACAAACCTCAAGAAGATAGAAAGAGAATCAATATATAATTCATCCGAGATGAAAAGAATAGAATATTTCTCTCTCTCTCTCTCTCTCTCTCTCTCTCTCTCTCTCTCTCTCATCTCTCTCTCTCTCTCTCTCAGAAAATCAGAAATTGGGAAAAAAGTAAAAAAGGTCTTGCAAAAGAAAAAATGCATGGAAAGTTATAGAACTAAAAAGTAAGATAGAAAATGCAAAACAAAGATTATACATCAAAAGAAAATGAAAAACGGGACTTGGAAGAAAAAACCCTTTTAAATATCAAGCAAAATCCCAACTATTATACTCATATGCGAAGAAGATGAATAAAAGAAGAATAGAAATAGGCCCTATGAGAATTGAAGGGAGATTACGAATGAAAAAAGGAAATATGCAACATATTGGCAGAACGATATAAGAGAATTCACCCCTAGAATAGATAATGAAGATAATGATATAGAAGTAAGGGATGAAAATAGTGAATATTTAGCTGACATAGATATTAATGAAGCTGATATTGTGCAGGCTATTAATGAAATTAAAAATGGAGCTGCTGCAGGGCCTGATGGAGTGCCTGCTATTTTGTTAAAGAAAGTAGTTCATTCTATCGCAAAGCCACTTGCTAATTAATTAAGACAAAGTGTAGATACAGGCAGATTTATGATGAGCACAAATTAGCATATATTACCCCTACTTTCAAAAGTGGATCAGACTCGAGGCAAGTAATTATAGGCCTGTGAGTTCTAACATCACATATCATGAAAGTGTATGAAAGGGTAATGAAGAAAAATATTATTGAAACATTTAATGAAAAATAATTTGTTTAATAAAGGACACATGGTTCGTACCCGGAAAAAGTACACAACCCAACTGTTAGTCCACCTGAGAACATATTCAAAAATATGAAAAGCGGAAATGAAACAGATGTGGTTTATCTAGACTTTGCAAAAGCTTTTGACAAAGTAGACCATAATATATTAGCGAAGAAAATTAGAAAAACACAATATCGTGGATAAAGTAGGAAGATGGTTAAAAGAATTTTTACACACAGAAAAACAGATAGTTATTGCAAACGACGAGAAATTGGATGAAGCCAAGGTAATATCCGGTGTGCCGCAAGGTACGGGTTAGCTGCAATACTGTTTTGTTATTATGATTGAAGACATAGACAGTAATGTTAAGGATTCGGTAGTGAGTAGTTTCGCAGATGACACAAGAATAATAGAGAATTACTTGTGATGAAGATAGGAACGCTCTACAAAGAGACCTTAACAAAGTATATGATTGGGCAGAGGTAAATAGGATGGTATTTAACTCTGATAAATTTGAATCAATAAATTATGGAGACAGAGAAAGAAAGCTATAAGCATATAGGGGACCTAATATGAGACAATCACAAATAAGGAAGAGCAGTTAAAGACCTTGGTGGTGTGATGATGAATAGGAACATGTTATGCAATGATCAAATAGCAATTCTGTTGGCAAAATGTAAAGCAAAAATGGGAATGTTGTTACGGCACTTCAAAACAAGAAAAGCTGAACACATGATTATGCTTTATAAAACATATGTTCGTAGTCCACTTGAATATTGCAATATGATATGGTACCCACACTATCAAAAGGATATTGCACAAATAGAGATGTAGAAAGGTCCTTTTACAGCTAGAATAGAAGAAGTTAAAGACCTTGACTACTGGAAAGACTACAATCCTTAAAATTATATAGTCTAGAAAGGAGAAGAGAACGCTACATGATAATTCAGGCATGGAAACAGATAGAAGGAATAGCAGAAAATATCATGGAACTAAAAATATCAGAAAGAGCAAGCAGAGGTAGATTAATAGTGCCCAATACTATACCAGGAAAATAAGGAAAGCACACAGGACATTAATCCACTATGCACCAGCATCGATAATGCAGCGTCTATTCAATGCGTTGCCAGCTCATCTGAGGAATATATCAGGAGTATGCGTAGATGTAAGAATAAGCTCGACAAATATCTAAACTGCATCCCAGACCATCCAAGATTGGAAGATGCAAATATACCGGAAGATGTACTAGCAACTCTCTGGTAGCATTAGAGGTGCCTCACACTGAGGGACCTGGGGCAACCCGAACAAGATGTAAGGTCTGTAAGGTAAGGTAAGGTAAGGTAAGGTCTCTCTCTCTCTCTCTCTCTCTCTCTCTCTCTCTCTCTCTCTCTCAATAGATAGATAGATAAAGAACTTTGTAAAGTTTTAGAAAGCTCTTCAGGACGACAAGAAGAACGTAACTTCAAACTTCAGTGGCAAATAGCACCGACGGATCACACTCAGATTTTCTACTATGTTATGGCAATGCAGTGTGAACAATGAATGTGAATGAAGGATAAAGGCGAAGAAATTCTGACATGAATTGTCCTTAATATATCAGACAGTCTTATTTGATGGCCAGTATCAAAAAAGATTATTTTAGTAGAAAATACAAACTGCAATGTTTGTGAAATATGTGTAATTATTACTGAAAAATACAATATATCAACGTCATTCCTGTAACTATAAAGTCGTTTTATCCCTCAACATTTCCCTGCAAGTGTTCGAAATTCAGTTTCATTCGATAAAACATTCAATTCAGTTCTCCGAATGACTTTCAAAGAACGTTATCCCCCGCCCCCTCCCCCGCCCCCGCCCCCCCCCGCCCCCGCAACCTCTCTATCTCTCTCTCTCTCTCTCTCTCTCTCTCTCTCTGTGATAAAACTTCTAAGTATTTTATTTAAGGTTTTAGCAGAATTAGTTGAATTAGTATTTTCAATTTCATTTTGCTTCGTATACATCTGGATATTCGATTCGTAAGAGGTTTGTTATGTATATTAATGGCATTCTGTTTCTTATCCCACCAATGTGTTTCTGCTGTAGTTAATGATATCATATATCGACTTTCACCTTCCTCTTATGGTGTCCTATAAACATCTGCTCTCTTTCCTGTCCTTTCCTTAGTTCATTAAAGGCATTTAAATACCCATTCTACCAACCCACTAATTGCCTTCTATTCCTCTACACATTATTTTGGTCATTCCTCTCTCTATATTATTTCCAATGCAAGGTTTGGTGTATTGGTTAAATGAAATGTATAGGGATATTTTAAACAATTGTCAGGGGAGCTGTAACAAAGAAACTGAATATAATATTTAGGCCAAAGGCCACGCGTTCGGACCTATGAGGTCATTCAGCACTGAAAGGGAAATTGAGAGTAGAAAGGTTTGAAAGATGTAACAGGAGGAAAATATTTTGCATCTGCACCATGAAACAACTGTTAGTTGGAAAGCAAGATTGAAGAAAACGAACATGAACGGAGGTACAGTAAAAGGAATGGAAGGGGGTGCAGTTATGGGCCATAGGGACGCTACAAAGAACCTTAAGTAATACTTACAGTACCCTCCAGAGGCGAACTTAGGACAAAAGCTTGATATCAATATCTGTACCTAAAGAGAGAGAGAGAGAAGCGGAAAATAACGACAAGAAACTCACGACTTCTCTGTAAATATTTTCTTCCTAAAACTGAAACCTCCTTTTCCCAGCAAGTCCTTTCTGGTGCAACACCAAAACTCGCTTTAACCTCCATCAAGAAGAATCTTATCGACGCTGCTCCAAAAATGATGTTGAGAAGTCTTCATAAAAGTTAAGGGAAAAATCTCCTCAAAAGAGACACCAACAAGATCGTTCTTTGCTTCAGAAAGAATATTTACTTTAATGAGGAAGTTCGTACCACAAGTTGCAGGCTTAAGGAGGCTGAGAGAGTCAAGGAAAAATGTTTAAGGTTAAATTTCCCATCAGAACCTTCTAATATTTTATATATGATTTATTTCTTGGAAAATAGTTGAGACGGTTCCGATTCTACGGCGTCCAAATCGTTACAATTCGGATACGGTAAGCTTTCTTCAATTCGTTTCTTAATTGTAAAAACAAATATATAAACTAATCGATGATCGTTATATTTATTAAAATCCCTTGCTATATTATTTCGTAATTAAGAAATAAACATATAAACACCAACACTGTCACTCCCAAACCCTCAAAGGAAGGAAACGAGTGAAGATTTTTAAAAGCTCTCCCGTAAAAGATTTTTAAAACATGACGCAATATCTTCCAAGAAATAAGTAAAGTTGCCCAAAAAGGATTTCATTACAACGGTTTTTAAGACAGGAAAGATAACCTTTTATGATATATAAATGATTCAGTGGGACGAGAGTAGATTATTAAGAACATCTTGATCAGTCGCTTTTCATTATTCATTTGTTATTCATCTGAAGGAGGAGGTCTCTGGGGGAATATTGTGCCTTCTTTAACGGGTAACCAAAAGAAAAACATCTAATAAATATATATCAGAAACTAATCAAGATACTTGATAATGTATTTAAGCCTTGATTCACCGAGCCTTTGTATTGATGTATTTATTATTATATTCAAATCGCAGTGAGCAAAGTCCCGCTGTCACTAAATTATGACTGTGGTGAGAACTGATGCATTTCTGTATATATACATTATTTGAGGCCGTCACTCGAACAACCGTCTATCTGCAAATTTTCGGATTTTGAGTTATACATACTTCTTCTTCTTTAAACTAGTTTAGAATTTGTAAAGAAAATAGTTTTTTCGCGTTCATAATCTAGGGAGAGTGAGAGTAACTAGAGTGATAAATGCGCAATATACTATTGTCATTCCAATGTTGACAAAACTATTATTGTACTTTTCTCAGACTTCGGTTTTTTGTAGGTATGGTGTTGTTTGAGGTACAGTTTGGATAGACAGAGAATATTTACAAGTATATTTATAAAGAGCATGCTTTTAGCTTCAGCTTAGAAAAAAGAATGATGTCATAGCATAAATAGTGACGGAAGTATGACAATGTAAACATTGCACAACTTCAATCGCGTTTTTCTCCGATTTCTGCAGAACTGCAGATAGACGGTTGTGGGAGTGATAGCCTCATTTGAAGCCAAGCCAAAGCCATTGTCATAGAATGTACCTTTTCGCCATTTAATAATAGAATGAATGGACCCGGCCTTTTATATTGGAATGAAATGAACATTTTAATGAATGGGTTAACATTATTATGAATGAAATTAACATTTTTATGAGTGGAATTACATTTCATCCATTGGTCTTCGGCTTTTCGGTTTTGGTGTTGGGTGAAATATACGGTTGGATGAAAAGTATCAGTATTGAATTGACTCCATTTCAATACAATATCAGATGGTGACGATATACTTACAATTATATAAATCATTCCGATAAAAGCGCGATAATAATTGTTAGTATCATTCCAGTAACAAGGACGAACGTATACTATTGAATATATTATTAGTTGTAAAGATTCACAACTCACAAACATACACTAGGCACGACCTTGGGCATAGGAGAAGGTCATAGTGAAATGGTTAACAGAAATATAACGAGAGAGAGAGAGAGAGAGAGAGAGAGAGAGAGAGAGAGAGAGAGAGAGAGAGAGAGCGTGTAAAGTTTAGCGAGCGAGGCACCATTGGCACGTCCCTGAGTGCAGAGAAAAAGCGAACTTTTCCCAGGCCAAAGTGACGAGGCTCCTTTCCTGAGGCAATGAATCTCATTTAGTGAGAAACATTTCTGCAGTTTAGAAAGAGAGAGAGAGAGAGAGAGAGAGAGAGAGAGAGAGAGAGAGAGAGAGAGAGAATCTTTGTCGAAATAGGTCTTGGTGTAAATGTCACTTCGAAGGAGGGAGACTGGATGGATGGGTGTCCTTCGGTCCCCTTCCTTTTGCCCTGGTCCTTAGACCTTCCTTTTTCCTTGACCTTACCCTTGCCTTTACCCTTAACTTGACCGTCACCTTTGCCCTCACCCCTGCCTATGTTCTTACTTCAGTTCTGCCCCGACCCTTCCTTGTGACTGCCTTCAGGGATCTGTGTCAGTGCAGAAATATTTACCCAGAAAATATTTTCCCTGAGGAAAACCTTTCGCAGTTGCAATACGAAACAGTTGTCAGGAGAGAGTTGAGGAAAGGAAGATGGAAGGAAGAGAATATGAACGGAGGTACATAAAAGGAAAACGAAAGAAGGGTTTGCAAAGTAGGACTATGTAAGGAACGCCCTAATTTTATTGCCTACAGTGCGCCGCGTGAGGTGCACCACGTCCGGTGCACTGACGGCTCCTACTTTCCTATGGAGGCCAGAGCTTGAAGGACAGACGAGCCTGAAGGAATTCTCATGAAAGCAGAGGCCAGGGGTTTGGGGGGGTGGGGGGTGGTCTTGTCTGAAGAGGGACCCAACACTCCCTCCTTTGCAACGAATAATGCATCAGATTTCCTCCTCTGCATTCGAGATCATTTCATTTAATTACTTCTGCAGATTTCTCAATTAAAACAAAGGCTTTAGATTATTAAAACACCATAAATAAACGGTGAAAATGTTGATAATACTTCCTTTCTCATGAAGGTATTTTAATAACACCAGATGAATGAAAAGCCAATAACATTTTTTCAGAACACTTCATTCCACATCACTTTGTTCTGCTTCACCCTTTTTGGTCACCTCTCTGACTCGGGTTTAAGTCTCCTTGGCAAATTACAGGTTTCTATACTTTTTTTTTTTATTATTTTTTTTCCTTTCAATAAAGTCAGGGGCTGGAGGAACATGATGTGAATTCTTCTAAGGTGAAGAAGGGAGTGTTTGTCTTCCCCATTACACTCCCTCTCCACCACCCCACCCCAGCCTCTCTTAGAGTTAATAACTAATGCTTGATTTTAATGAATAGTTTATCTCTCGAGTCTCGGGTAAACTGGGCCTAGTTAGGACACGTGATTATTCACATACAGAACGATTTTAAGCTAATTATTTAAATTAATTTTTATGTATATATGTTCATTGCTAATCTAGGTTACAGTTTCTGTGTTCAAGTACTGGTGTATCATTTGAACAAGATTCCTGTCCACTTGAGTCTCTCGTCAAATATTTGTTGTTGTCGAATGTCAATGCAGGAATTGAAATGGTGCCCTGTTCTCCACCAGGAAGAGATATTGTGCTTCGTTCCTCTGAGTGAGAAATGCAATTGAATCGAGAATTGAGTTCCTGAAAGATGGAACGTGGAATTCTGAAAGCTTTCTCATATACTGTCTGAGACTATAATTCTCCTTCGCTCCCCAGAAGATTAATTATACTGATATTAAAGCAATGTTCCGTTTTGCATGAACACTTATGAATACATCAAAGAGAATGTTATACAATGATCACTGTGCTACTTAATTTATATTAGTCACTATTATTTAATGAAACTAATTCTAACTCCATCTTGTTTGCTAATCTTACTCTATGATGAATGCTGAAAGGAATCAAATATAAAAATAAGATTCCTATAACCATAAAATGCTGGAATTAAAACTAAATTTACTCAAATATCATTCGGCAGAACGTCTTAGCAGTTAAGAGACAGCAAAATGGAAGCAATTATTTATTCACAGGACAATTTCCTGCCTCTTCATCTCCCGTGTAAAAGGAGGTTCCTTTTGCAATAGGGGAGGAGATAAGTGTTTCCTAAAAGGGTGATAAAGGAGGACTCATGAGGGAGTTGGCAGAAAGCGACGCTCTTTTGTTCTCGTTTATTCTTCCTCTGCCTTATTTCTCTCAGAAGGCAATAGGGAAGACAGAGAGAGCTCACATATCGAAAAAAGGAAAAAAATCAATTAAGAAATTAATAAATAAATAGATAAAATGTAAGTAAATGATTAAACGCAAGGAGAATTGTATTGTGGTAGTAATGCAATGCATCTTCGTTTATGAGTTCGCACAAGGACAATTGAAATATCTGAATTTTTGCTAATGAATGCTGTAATTAAATGACATTTTTGGAAAATAATGTAAAACTGCAACGTCATTTCATGCGTGTGATCAATAACATTGCAAACTCAAACTTCCTCGTTTTTATTTCCTGTTTTTCTGTCCCTGAAGCGACATAAACACTATTGCTTCGAATTCTCGATATCCAGCACTCGGCTGTGGCAGGTATATAAACAAGGCGTGATCCGACCTCCTGCTTACTCAGGGGGCGTGCTAAAATCTAACGAAAATTAAAATAAATACGCTATATTTCATTAGAAGTAATTGTTCTGTACTGTTTAACATGCACATTATTTATTTCTTACATTTTCCTTCTAATAAATAAATCATAAATATCCTATGCTAAAATTCCCGTATCTTTAATTCAACGCAAAACACCTTTTTCAGACCTTTTTAGGCTCTTCCATAGGCCTTTCCTAACCCTCCCCCAACAACAACAACAACAGCAACAAGAACAACAACAAAGACAAAGTAGTTTGTAGGCTTACTCCCCGAGGAAGCGATAAAGGGAATCGATGCAATTTGTATATTTATGGAACTGACCCTAATAAATTTCCTGCAGCCGAAACTTAATCTCGGAGAGGCTGCAACTCGAATCTCCACCTCTGTTATTCATCCTCCATCTTGACCGGTTGGGAGGAAGGAACTGTGGCTAGATTTGCTTGCTTGCTACATTAATTGCTTGCTTGCTTTGCTTGCTCTCTTACTAGCCTTGTTTGCCTCGTTGCTTTCCTTGACTGCTTGTTCTACTTGGTTTCCTGGCTTTGCTTGCCTGCTTTGCATGTTTTGCGTGCTTGCTTAGTATGTTTGATTGCTTTGCTTGCTTGCTTGCTTTGTTTGTTTGCTTTGTTTACTTTGCTTTCTTGTATGCTTGAATTCGTTCTTTGCTTGCATTGCTTCCTTGCTAGTTTTACTTACTTGGTTCCTTTGCTGGCTTGCTTGTTTTAATTGTTTTGATAGCTTTGCTTGCTTGCTTCAGTGATTTATCAAATTAATAACTTATTTAGTTATTCATTTATCTTATTTGTAATACTGTGGGCGAAGTGAAGTAAATATTTTTCAAAAGTTTGTCCAACAAAAAGTTTTGCGCTAAGAAATACATTCAACAATAGATAAGCAGAAAAGTAAATAATCCCAGGAGGATATATGTTTAAAAATATTAAAGGAAAGTACCTATGAAACGAGAGCGTTATTTCATGGTAAACAACAGGAAGGATTCGGAATCCATCAGGACCAAAGTTAAGGCCGTATACAATACACCAGGCGGCAGAAAAAGCTCTCAAATTCATCCGCAAGTTCTGAGAAGTCTTAGTTTCTTCATAATGGGAAGCTATTCTGCAGGAGAGAGAGAGAGAGAGAGAGAGAGAGAGAAATATGTAAATGAGATATGTCAGACATTCCTCGTCTGTCGATGGAATTTCTGCAGCCTCCATAACTGGGATGCATTGAAGACGAGGAAGTCTTGTGGCTTTCGTCCCCTTTACGTGACTGATTTGGTTTCGTGTTCGTGTGTTTGTGGAAGTGTATATGTGTCGGGGGCCGCTTTGACCACAAATTTCAGACCATTGTTTGCACTGGAAGAACTTGGTAACGTTACCAATGGATTATGTGCTACCGAAGTCTTTCAGAGTTAAGTAATTTAGTACCATTTAAGAATTTCTCCCACAGACCTCTTATGTATATGTAGAATACTTATCAGAAGTCCTATCTATCATGAACTTACTATTTCATAACATATAACTACTTGTGAGAACTTAGAACAAATTTAACTAATACTTTGCATTATTCAATGTTTTCATTCTCGTCTCCTTCAGACTTTACCCAGATACGACGAAACTGCTTCCCTTCACCGGATGTGGTTTGGGAGTCCTATTTCCTTTTGTCATTTTCTCCTGGACGGAGGAATAAAATTCCGAATGGAATACTTAGGAATATCTGGAAATTCTATTTCAGCTCAGGTGGTTTTTGGTGCTCTCGTGAGTTACTTTGTATTCAGTTCTGGATTTTATTCAGTCTTCGACTTATATTTAAACTTAACTTCGACTTATATTAGCCTGATATTTCTCCTTATATTATCCTTATATTTCTAATTATATTCGACATATATTTCGACTTAAATTCGATTTATGCTTCGACTTTTATTTCGACTTATGTTTCGACAAATATTCTACTAATAATCGAGTTATAATTCGACTTGCATTCAACTCCTACTCAACTTACAATTCGACCTCTATTCAACTAATATTAGACTTATTTATATTCGACTTACATTTCGTCATATAACATTACTTTTGAAAGCATTCGATCGTGTTTTTTTTACAAACCTTCAGAGTTAAAACAGTTCGTTTACTATAAAAGCCAATAAACTTTGCCGGCCAATTAGTGCTTGCCAAAGAAATGATTCTTTCATTGATCCTTCTGCTCAAATGGCAAATAAATCACTTTTCTCTAAACGACTGATTGAAAGACAACGATTCAATTGTCATGAATTACTTGTAAATGGTCAGTTATAGTTACGAGGAATGTTGCTTTACATACGAGTTAGTTAATAATGGTTTCATCTTGTTCTTACACATATGGTTCTCAGGAGACTTCATATTTTCTTGTTGTCCAAAAGTCTGTTAAATAAACACCAATGACAACAGAGTTATTCCTGTGGTTGAGGTACAGAAAAAATAATCCATCATTCAACCGATGGAGAATTAGGATTCTCTTTTCCAGGCGGACCATCCAATGAAATTAAGGTACAGAACTTATAAAAGTATTACCTACTCAAGCTTTTTATCACGAATTATAATAAAAGTTGATTTCTGTTGACCAGAGAAAAGGGAATGTACAAAACCTGGATGGGTGACCACCAGAAAACCCCAAATGACATCAGAGCCTTAAACGTCCCTGAGGCAGGGCATGGGCCTTGCAGCTTCACCCTAACAACACTGACTGTCACCCAATAGGTCACCACGTCCGGAAGTCTTCCCTCCAGAAGGTAAATGCTTATGGTGTCAAGAGCCTTCGTTAACAATGGTTGGAACCAACCACAGTTGACCAACCATCAGGCTAGCAGACCTGCTGAGGCCAACGGGGACGCCAGAGATTCCTCAGGAAACTGAAGAAAGTTATTTTCAAAACATAAAAATGACAGTAGGAAAATAAACGTAGAAATGGCTGCCTTGTCAGTTGAAAATTTGAGCAATTTCTTATTGTTAATTTGTACTTCCAGACGCTCTGTGGTTGAGAAAGGATTTGAAAAGTTAATATTCACAGAAAATCTGCCTCAGAGCAGGCAATAAGATTTCAGTATCACTGAGAGTCTGCCTCTAAGAAGAACATAAACATTTAGTTACAGAGAGAGTGTCCCAGAGCAGGGAACAGAAGAAGAAGCCTTTTCACGAAAATGCAATACATGTTTTAGGGAGACTGTCCAGAAAACAGGTGTCCGGACAAACAGCTGGGAAGGACTAACACGATATTTTACGTATGGATTTAAAAACAAATAAAATTTACCATTTGAGGTCACTGCATTGTCATGAACACAGAAAATATTAAGAAATTAATGATTTTGATGACTTAAGCACACATCCGTATAACCACTAATTAAGAATTGCAAATGAATGCTGAACGTATCTTCAAGAAACTTCATTTAATGTTTAGTATTGTGTACATACAGTTATTATTATAAATGAAGGAAAAAATTGAAAAAGAACGGCTCAATATTGCAAGAAAGAGGTACTTTTTGAGCTTCATTAATACTATGTAAAAGAGCACTGATAAGTTTGTAATGATATTAATCAATCAATAAATAAGAAATTGTCCAATAGCATCTCTCATAATCATAATTAGAAATATAATTATAATTATAATAGCATAAGAAAACCAGTCACAAAAGAGCAAAAAGAAAAATAAATACAACATTAGGAGTAATTTAGATCTTGTGAGAAGTTAATAGTTACAGGATAAAAAACAATTCACAGAGGAAATAGGCAGAACCTGCCCTCGCCCCACACCCCCTCCCCTTTGCGAGATACTTAACTTTAAAAAAACTTAAAAAAAAATTAATACTAACAACGAACACTTTTCAACACCAGAAAAACGTATTAACACTCACCAAACCGAGATGATGCAGGACTTCTGAAAGAAAGAAAAAAATTAAAGATTATTATTCATATTGTGATAAATCTCCCTTCATAAGCAAACAAACAAATTCATCACATTTCAGAACGAAACTGACTTTGATTAATTATGAGTCTCTGCCACACACTTGCAAATTAAGAGAGAGAGAGAGAGAGAGAGAGAGAGAGAGAGAGAGAGATGAGAGAGAGAGAGAGAGAGAGTGGGGGGAAGGGGGGGGGGATGGTGGGGGTGATGGAATGCAATATTATATACTGGTCAGAGAATATGCAAACCTATTAACCAGCAGAGTCAGAGGCTTCTGGCTTTCAATAGCGAGATGATGTCCCAGAATATTAATTTTCATGAAAACCATTTATCATAGTCAAGGGACACAAAATTACTATTCCAGAATAACGCTATTATATCGAGAAGTGAAGAAATCTTTACTAGATGAATATGAAAAAAAAATATTTCCTTTCAGCAAAGATTGTCGGGAGTAGAATTCATATGTAAATCATTTCTTGTCACTATTAGATTTCATTTCAGATTAAAGGAATTTCTTATAAAGTGATACACAGAAAAATTCTTTATGACTTTTGGCAACTTTTATGGAGACAACACATTTATGACATAATAATAAGAAGGAATTAAATGGAGATTTTATGTCTTGATCTTTGCCTGATGACTAAACTGCTTCAAGTAGATCAGTGTTACAAGTACATATATTTCCCTGTTCTCCAGTCATCCTTTATTTTATTCACTTGTTCTTCACTTTCTTCAGCGTCAGAAAGATTTGATAAGACAAGGACTGTTACACGGATTGGACATAAAACCTGTGCCCTGAGGTCAAGATGTGACTGAATAATTTGCATTTCTATTTTGATTTGACATATCTAATGGGAATGTTTGCTTGTAGTGATGCCAAAAGTTTGTTGATGGTAAAGCTTTGTCTGTTCGAATATAAAATTAGGTACCATCCAGATTAAATGCCTCTTCTTCTGTGAAACCTATTATGATATGACGGCATGAAATTGAGATGATTTTATTACACAAATCGACTTTCTTTGAATATTTCAACTACTTAATCCTTTTTCTTTTTACGATATTTGCATGGAAAGCTCTTGTGGCAATGGAGAAGCTTTAGCTTTGGATGGAGAGATCGATTGAGTCCCTCATAAAGAGACCTCGAGATTCATGAGGTGTCATTTGGGGAGGGAACGGCCCAGGGTCACGGAAGAGACTGGCTGACAGACAGACAGACAGACAGAGAGGGTGAGATATTATCAACAGCCTGATTCCAGAGTACTAATTAGTGCTGATGAAATGTCGCCTCTATAAACAATCTCGAAGCCAATTACAGTGAAATGGTTCTACTTTTTAAATTATAACGGTTTCTACGGGAATTGCCTCATTAGCAATCTTCTCTTCTTATATAATTACACAGAGAGAGAGAGAGAGAGAGAGAGAGAGAGAGAGAGAGAGAGAGAGAGAGAGAGTTGTCTTTAAAAGCTAAGATGTCGTAACACCAAAAACTAAATAAAATTCACCATAGTGTTTTCAAAAAATGTTTAAATGTTAAAGAAAGAATAGATCTGAAAGAATATGAATTAGTCCTTCTTTTTAAATAATTGTAATTTTTATTTTCATATGAATTATTACTATCCTTTTGTTCGTAAACTCCTAATTAGGAATGTCTCGAATGCTTCTAAAACTCCTTTCGAAGAGAGAGAGAGAGAGAGAGAGAGAGAGAGAGAGAGAGAGAGAGAGAGAGTTATATTTTTGAAAGCTAAGAGGTGGTAGCACCAAAAACTAAATAAAATTCACCTTAGTGTTTTCAAACGAAGTTAATATTTAGTGAATATATCTGAAAGAAGATGAATCAGTTTCTTGATTTTCAAATAATTGTCATCTTTATTTTCATAAGAATTATCAATATCCATTTGTTTGTAAACCCCTAGTTAGGAATGTCTCAAATACTTCTAAAATTCCTTTCGAAGAGAGAGAGAGAGAGAGAGAGAGAGAGAGAGAGAGGATTAACGCATTTTATACCAGGGGAAATCCAGAGTCCATTTTGCCAGATTACATGATCCCCAACAAAATAGATTTCACCTGCTTTTCTGCAAATGGCCTGATTCTGTCTTTGTCTCCCAGATAATCTTTTTTGGAAAGATAAATTCTACACTCGGATGAAAAATATGAAATAATGGAATATTGTTGGTCAAGGATTCAATT
This sequence comes from Macrobrachium nipponense, assembly GCF_015104395.2. Taxonomy (NCBI): domain Eukaryota; kingdom Metazoa; phylum Arthropoda; class Malacostraca; order Decapoda; family Palaemonidae; genus Macrobrachium; species Macrobrachium nipponense. The sequence goes on along the minus strand of NC_061095.1, from coordinate 53,248,275 downwards.
TCGTCTCTCTCACTCTCTCAAAGAATTGTGATCATAGTCTCCTGAATTAAATATGCTTCGAATAATTCAATCAAAGCGACAAATGTAATAGTCTGATTATCTGCCAAGTCAGAAAATCAAGGATTGTAAATCACAAGAGTGCCAAAGTACACAAGTATTGCTTTAAATTGTTTAAACAATACTGAGAATAACGAACAAAATTATCAATCCGTAAACGAGGCAAAGATCCTCTGGGACTCTGGTATCAGAACAGAGAGGGTGATCCTACGTGCCAATAGACCAGACGTGACGTTGATTGACAAAATCAAGAAGAAATTATCACTCATTGATGTTGTAATACCAAGGGACACCAGAGTAGATGAGAAAGAAAAAGAAAAAATGATAAGTATCGAGACCTGAAAATAGAAGGACATGCCAGTGGAAGTTGTACCCATGATTATAGGAACACTAGGCACGATCCCAAGATCCATGAGCAGGAACCTGGAAAAACTAGATGCTGAAGTAGCTCCAGGTCTCATGCAGAAGTGTGTGCTCCTGGAAATAACGCAAATTGTGGGAAAAGTGATACTAACCAGTCGAATAGGATGACTGTGATAGACCAAAAAACTATATAATTATGCAAGAAGACCAGAACAGCCATCGCATAAATGACAGCACAACGAGAAGAAGTTCCAGAAGACTGCTAGGCCTTGACCCAGGCTACATCCCAAACAAATCTCTTTGAATGGGCCACGAAGGGCCTGAAAGTACTCGAGTGTGGAGTAAAACTTAATGTAAATACTTAGAAGTAAACAAGTTACAAATTAAATTTGTGGGTTTCTTTTTCAATCTTCAGAAGAAAACTGAAAGAAGTTTTTGTTTGGTTCATCATGTACCCACAGCAACATTACAACAGAAGTACATTTCAAACAACTGTATGAAGTCGCTGAAACTCAAGCTGTTCATTATGCAAGAAGACCAGAACAGCCATCGCATAAATGACAGCACAACGAGAAGAAGTTCCAGAAGACTGCTGGGCCTTGACCCAGGCTAACATCCCAAACATCTCTTGAGAATGGGCCACAGAAGGGCCTGAAAGTACTCGAGTGTGGAGTAAAACTTAATGTAAATACTTAGAAGTAAACAAGTTACAAATTGAATTTGTGGGTTTCTTTTTTTCAAACTATTATTATTATTATTATTATTATTATTTATTATTATTATTATTATTATTATTATTATTATTATTATTATTCACAAGGGAATTTTATTGACAGTTGCACAATGCATTTGTTAATGGATTCAGTTCATAAGAGAATCAAACGCAAAAATACCAAGAGACGAAATGAAGGAATAATTATTATATATAATATATTGCACTTAAAGTAAACACAAGGGATCAGATGACTGAAGGAAAAAGACTTAAATACAAAATCTAAATCTTAATATTAATAGAAGGTAAAGAGGACACGTCATTAATGGCAAGGAAATATTATTGGAATAAGGAAATGAAAATCAATAAAAGGAATATGGATGCATTGATAAAACAGAAAAAGGAAGAAGAAGAAGAGGAAGGGAGGGAAAGAGAACTCGATGCAAAAATGGGAGATGCGATAATCAAGAGAGAATGAGAGAAGAAGGAAGACTGATAAATGACGTGGAAAGGATATTGGAATATCTGGTGATATAGGTAACCGATGGTGCGCTCAAATATTATAGTGCTTTATATTATTACTATATATATATATAGATATATATATATATATATATATATATATATATATATATATATATATATATAGATATATATATATATATATATATATATATATATATATATATAGATATATATTTTTATTTTTTTTTTTTTTTTTTTTTTTTTTTTTTTTTTTGTCTTGTAATATTACAGACCTGCAAACATCAAATACCTCCCAATTAAGGTTCGAATTACAACTCCCCCCCACACCCCACACCCCCACCGCGACAAACCCTAAGATCTTGATTTTCTCTCTCATTTGCGTTGACAAACAGAGCAGAAATGATGTAATTTGCACAAGGAACAATTATGTAAAACTCATCCTGACCTTTACTTATAATTTCTAAGCAAGTCATCCAACATAGAATGTTATCTTGAAGCGATATTGGAAGCTTAAAATAATACTGAACCGTAAATGTAATCGAATCACTGGAATAGATATGCGATGTAAAATTTAAATCAAACTAGAAAACTAAAAATAAAGTTTAAAAAACACCATTTGGCACAGCCTTGAATTCCCAAGACGGTGGAGGAGCGATGCAAGTTACATGAGTTGCCCAAAATTATGCACCCCTGAGGTGGGCCACACCAGGTTTTATGTTATGACCTCCTGAGAGTGTGGCCCTAGAAATAGAAATATAAGAAACATAAAAATGAATAGTTGGAGGTTCTTTTGCCTACACGGTTATACAGAAAATTTACTCAGGGGAACTGAAATGGCAAAATAAGTAAATAAATAAATAAATAAATAATATAATAATGTTTTATTAAAAGTAATGGCAGAATTCACGGAATTGATTTTATATAAAATCGTTTCAATTCTCCTAATAACTTGTCTTTCTGATTTTCGGAAACGATGTTAATGATATGCAAATTGCTATGTTTAACGATCAATGAATGAAAATAAATACGTGGGTAATTCTACGAAAATATGAATGACCCAGTATTAGTGCTCTTTCCCCCGCAGAAAAAATTAATATGAAAAACAGAACCTTATTAAGAAATAAACTCCGCTGATACAGTCTTGATTTTCAACGGATCATGTTTACCAGAAGGCCACCTTCCTAAATATTATTATTATTATTATTTTGGAGGAAGACCATCCTTTAGGCAAATGCTGTTAAAAAGAATGGCAGAATTAAGCGAGTTGATTTTATATATTGTTTTTTTCTATTTCCCTTACAATTCGCTTCTCAGGCTCAGCGATGTTTTCTGAGTAACTGGCCAATATTCTTATTGGGAAGTTTCAAAAAATTATAAATGCTGAAGGGAATCTTTTATTTCATTAGACCGGATCTCAGGTCCAGGTCAAGCAGGGGTCGTCGTCAGTACCGGTATTATTCCGTAGGCGTAGTTCAATAATACCAGCTCTAAATCAAAGACACCCCGGCCCGGAATTGAACTACGCCTACGAATAATACCGGCACTGACGACGACCCCTGCTTGACCTGGACCTGAGATCCGGTTCATAATTGAAGAAATAAAAGATTCCCTTCAGCATTTATAATTTTTGAAAATTCCCAATATGAATATTGGCCAGTTACTCAGAAACATCGCTGAGCCTGAGAAGCGAATTGTAAGGAAAATACAAAACAATATATAAAACCCCACTCGCTGACTTCGGCAATTTTTTTAACATTATATAATTATTATTATTATTATTATTATTATTATTATTATTATTATTATTATTATTATTATTATTATTATTATTATTATTATTATTATTATTATTATTATATCCGACTCGGTTGTTTTTTAGTGTGGGGTTACGAGTTGCTCCTGCCTCCTAAGGAGTCCATCACTTTTGTTACTATTTCCAGGAACACTCTTCTGCACGAGTCCTAGAGCTACTTTGGCGTCTCGTTTTTCCTTGTTCCTTTTCAGGATCTTGGGATCGTGCCTCCTAGTATCCCTATAATTATGGGTACATCTTCCACTGGCATATCCCATTTCCTTCTTATTTCTCTTTTCAGATATTGTTATTATTAATTATTATTATTTTCATTCTGCCACTGCTCCTTTGTACAGAATAAACTATCAGAGGATAATTGAACCACAAGACCCAGGTACTGTCTACGAATTTCGATTCCATTTGCAGGAATTAAATTGCAATATATAGAGGATTTTCTCGCTCACGCTGATTCATCGTGTAATATCTCTGTGTATTTTAGATTCCTTGCAACAGAATGGGACTTACAGGCGTTACAAAAAAGCAGGAAAAAATTAGAAAATAGAATCATGCTCATACATATATATATATATATATATATATATATATATATATATATATATATATATATATATATATACACACTAAATCTATCGTATATAATATGTATATGTACATATACATACAGACATACATACATTAGAAACTCATTATTGAGGCACAGCAATAAATTCATTTTCAAACTACAAGCCAAAAGGACCAAGACCTACATTCTTTTCTAAAATTTTTGCGTCATACATTCCAATACAATTGACAACAACTGTGCATAATGCCACATTCCACTGGAACAATCAGGCTCTTCAACGCAAGAGTAACCCCCTTTCTATCACGAGAGAAACTGACCAAATTCATACCTGTTGAAAGAATAGAGAAGTACTTCTTGTCCCAAGTGAGGTTTGTTGACCGTTTCCGCTCTCTTCCTCCGCTTAACTCTTTCAGAGCTGGAAACTTTGTAGCAACAAGAATTATTCTGGGCTGAAGAAGAGAAGAAGAGGAGGCTGAGAGACTCCTGAAGTTAACAGAATTTCTTGTTAACTTCGTGTTCGTTTTGTTTATGTTGTGTCTCACTTACGCTGCCTCCTGCTCTGGGTTGTGTGGCTTTGTGTTTCCATGTTTATGTTGTTGGATGTTGAATATAGTATGAGTAGCTTCTCATTATATTATATATATGGTAGGTATATGTAAAAGCTTCTTTTATTCATGAGTAACTTTTTGGAAAGTCATGAACTGTTATTTGTCATGTTGTCAGCTAGCTCGATTTTATTATTATTATTATTATTTTTTTTTTTTTTTTTTTTTTTTTTTTTGCTCTATCACAGTCCTCCAATTCGACTGGGTGGTATTTATCGTGTGGGGTTCCGGGATGCATCCTGCCTCCTTAGGAGTCCATCACTTTTCTTACTAGTGTGCCGTTTCTAGGATGACACTCTTCTGCATGAGTCCTGGAGGCTACTTCAGCCTCTAGTTTTCTAGATTCCTTTTCAGGGATCTTGGGATCGTCCTAGTGCTCCTATGATTATGGTACGATTTCCACTGGCATATCCCATATCCTTCTTATTTCTATTTTTCAGATCTTGATACTTATCCATTTTTTCCCTCTCTTTCTCAACTCTGGGTGGTCCCATGGTATTGCGACATCATGAGTGATACTTTCTTCTTGACTTTGTCAATCAACGTCACGTCTGGTCTGTTTGCACGTATCACCTATCCGTTCTGATACCATAGTCCCAGAGGATCTTTGCCTGATCGTTTTCTATCACTCTTTCAGGTGGTGCTCGTACCACTTATTACTGCAAGTAGCTGATGTTATTATTATTATTATTATTATTATTATTATTATTATTATTATTATTATTATTATTATATCTTTTTGGAAGCAGAGAATGATGCAATCCCAACTTGGAGAGCAGCCAAGACGGAAAAAAGAAATTGAGAAACACATATAAGAAAAATAACTACAACGATTTATGTTGGTTTTAAAGTAATGAAGAGAGAGAAAGTGTGGTACGCATCTGATTTCATAGGGAGAAAAGAGAATAAAATCTAAAAGTGAAACAAACCTATGTAGAAAAGAAAGTGATTTCATAGGGAGAATGTCGATAAAAAACTAAAAAAAAAGAAAATAGAATATATGATTAGAATAGGGTTCTGTCAAATGCAGGTATCTGCGGAGAAGATATTCAGGTGGACATTTCACGTTGAAAAGGATCTTATAGTCACTGATACATCACCAACTAGAAAAACAGGAAAGGACTTTTCATGATAGTTATGGCCTCAACTTTGACTCGATCCCGTCTGGGTGAAGAGGAAGTCAAGTCCATTATAGAGTTTTTTTGTTTTTGGGGGGTGGGGGGAATGATGCAAATTTTAACTTGGATCCTGGGAGTGTATCCATCAGCCCACATAAGGGAAAGCGTTGGACCTTACCACCCCATTATCAGCCTCGTGGATATTTGATCTATTTTCCGTTTTTCCTCCCCGGCGTTTTTTTTATTTGATTATCAATGTTTGTAAATGTAGACGTGTGTATGTCTGTGTGAGGTGTGTGTGTGTGTGTGTGTGTGTGTACCCGTATGTAGGTATATCTTATAATTTTCCTGAGAATCTACAGAAAACGTCAAAATTTCTATGGTAACTTCGTGTGGATTGATGGTCAATTGTTTCTTGTCTGATCTGTTGACATGTTTGCAGAATCGTCTGGTCTGAGTCCATTTGTCCAAACCAGGCCTCTCATTCTCCTCACCACTTTCCCATCACTCGAGGGCCGCCCTTATTTAAGACCGTGTGCTCTCATGAGGCCGGAATAATCTACGCGGACCATTGGCATTTTACGACCTCGCACCAATGTAAATTGAAAATAATCCTCCTTTTTACGAAATTCTGCGGACTGATAAACCAATTAACCGAGTGTTCTGAATCACTGGAATCATTGTAAATACTTATATATTTGAATATTTTATGAATATTTTATCAGAATGATTTATTAATTTTTAGAAGAATGATTTTGCTGACATGGAATTTTGTCCCATCACATCCAACGTTATTGGAACATCGTCTCTTTGTCTTCCTCGTGATTATCTTATAAAATGTCTGGTTTGTGACACGTAGGAGAGCATCTCATATTTCCATTATTACGTCAAATAATTAACATCGGCTTTCCATTAAAGGAACATATTAAAAAGCGTCTTGAAAATTCGGCCGAACAAGACGTCACTTCCCCAGAAGTTTCGTGACCCTCCTCCGTGTGGTGGGAATAAATGGCCTCGCTTTTTCTCTCCTCAGACATCGTGGGAAACATTTTCCTATCCTTTCTGAGGAATCGTTTGAGAAATCGCTGAGAATTTCATTGTACTTCTCTTTTTTCTCTTTCGCTGAAAGAAGGAGTTGTGGTTTTTTTTATTTTCTATATTACATTATCTCGCTCTTGTCATTTCGTTTACTTTTGGAATTACTGGAGGGGAAGTTGTTTTTGGTAAGGGCAGGGATTACTTAGGTTTTAATGTATGTAATAAACTAATTAATCAATATATATAACACACACACACACACACACACACACACACACACACACACACACATATATATATATATATATATATATATTTATTTATATGTATAAACTCGTACATATTTTGCTTCCTCAAACTCTGGTTCTTCCTCGTCCCTCAACCCGTGAATGAGGATATCCTGTACATCTGGAGAGAGAGAGAGAGAGAGAGAGAGAGAGGTAGAGAGAGAGAGAGGGGAAAAGAAAATCCTAATCATTATAAAAAATCCGAATTTCTTCAGTGGGAATATCACAAAAGAGCACTCGCCTTTGATCAAGATTCCAGATTCCCTAAGGAGGAAGAAGAATGGTTGACCTTATTCAATGAAGGAATAACCAGGAGGAAACACCTTCAGCGAAATGAACAGTGACCAGCTGCCTCCGTCATCAGCCAATAAGAACTTTGTAAAGGCGAAGGAATTATTTGTATTATTATTCTTGAGCGACTTTTGTGAGAAGCGCCGCCGTTGTCAAGGGAACTGTTCTTGTTTTCCTTTTTTTTTTTTTGAGAATTTTTCTTTTTGTCCACGAAGGAGAAATAAAGTGGTGTAAGAGGAGATAAGAGGCTACAAACTTTATCAACGTTGATAAAGAAACCCACAAAATCACTTTGTAACTTGTTTACTTCTAAGTATTTGCATTAGTTTTACTACACACTCGAGTACTTTCAGGCCCTGTCTGTGGTCCATTCTCAAGAGATGTTTGGGATGTTAGCCTGGGTCAAGGCCCAGCAGTCTTCCGGAACTTCTTCTCATTGAGCTGTCATTTATGTGATGGCTGTTCTGGTTTCCTTGAGAGTTGCCAATCCCCTCTTGTCGCTCTGATATCCTGAGCTGATGGTCAATGGGATTCACCCTTGTGGTAAGGGTGTGGTCACCAAAAGTCTGTTGGGCAGGAAACCTAATCTCCAGGTCAGCAGGGTCAATCTTAGCTTCTTTTAATATCAAAGCTCGGCTTATGGGATCTTCTGAGGTAAAACCTTTGTTTCCTTCAATTACTTTAATCTCTCTGATAAGTGCACCTTCTACTACCCTCCTGTGACTAATTTTGTTGCTTTTGTATATAAGACTACTGGTTTTAAATCCATCCAATGGTCATTTTCCCAACAATGTCTAGCTATAGCACTCCCCTGAGAGTTAAGCTGTACTGCCCTTCTATGTTCTTGGACTCTAGTCCTTATTCCCCTACTTTATTCCCCCACATATCTGTCTCCACAATTGTTGCAATTGATTATGTATACCGCCGCTACATCATCTGTATTACTGTCTTCTCCTTCCAATTTATTTTTACATACTTTGTTTTTTACGGTATTATCAAAGGTATATACAAATTTATTTTGACTTTCTTTCATTTTTGAAGTGATTTGTTCCATTTTAGGCATAAAAGGGAGGGCAACTATTTTCTTGTTTTCTTTATTCCATGTACTCTCTACATTCGCTCTGTAAAAAAATTTTCTAGCTTTGCTGAGTGGCCCTTTTTCTGAACCATTCCGGGTATGCTAATGCATCGAAGCTTTTGTCGATGTAATTTATTTCTTGCTCTATCTTGCAAGGGTCACACGTTCTCATTGCCCTGAGAAATAAACCTGTTAGAACCCCTATTTTTATATCATGACTGTGAAAAGAGATGAAATGAATATATGAGTTTGTATGTGTGGGCTTTCTATATGTGCTGAATTCATATCCTATTTCTTTTCTTTCTATGAGCACGTCTAAAAAGAGCAGTTTATTATTGATACTTTTCTCCAAAGTAAACTGGATATTGTTATCAAATTTATTGAGTTCATCTAGAAAAGTTTCTATTTTATTTCCATCCCCTTGCAGAATAGCAAAAATATCATCCACATATCTCCACCATCCTTGCAGTTTGAAGTTAGGGACATTAACATTAGGAACTAGATTAGTTTCGAAATATTCCATATAGATGTTAGCGAGTATAGGTGATAATGAGGACCCATAGTTACTCCATATTTCGGTTTGTAAACTTGTCCCTCAAAAGTAAAATAAGTATCACTGACACACTATTTAATCAACTCAAGGAAGACGCCTATTTCGATGTTTGAATTGAAAATACCCTCATTATGTTTAGTCTGAAGGAATTCTAATACTTTATCTAAGGGGACATTGGTGAATAATGCTACTACATCAAAACTAACCATGTATCCCTTTATATTTTTTTCTTAAACTTTGTCTATGAAATCTACTGAATGTTTAATATGGGATTCTGAAAAATATACCTAAGTATATTCCTAGTTCTCCAGCTAACCACACAGCTAAGTTTTTGTTAGGAGATTTCCTACTAGAAACAATAGGGCGTAGTGGGCAGCCGTCCTTGTGTATTTTGGGCTGCCATATATATATATATATACATATATATATATATAATATATATATATAATATATATATATATTTATATATATATATATATATATATATATATATATATATATATGCAAGTTCAGGTAATATACTTGAGAATAATTTATTGCATAGCATGTCCTTCCCATTACCTAGTCTACTGATTATTTTCTTCACATTCTGATTAAAGGTATTCTGAAGCTTTTGGATTGTTGGAAGATTCTCTTGAAAATGGGCCACAGACAGGGCCTGAAAGTACTCGAGTGTGGAGTAAAACTAAATGTAAATACTTAGAAGTAAATAAGTTACAAAGTGATTTTGTGGGTTTCTTTATCAATCTTCAGAAGAAAAACTGAAAAAGTTTTTGTTTGGTTTATCAACGTTATTACATATAGATAACTCGAACACCGTTGTCAAAAGAATCATTCTTTTTTTCCTTTTTCCGATTACCTTTTTTCCTAAGAAGGGGAAATTAATTGAAGGAAGAAGAAAGAAGAAGAAGTGGAAGAAGAAGAAGAAGCAGAAGAAGAGGAAGAGAGAGAGAGAAGAGAGCAGAGAGAGAGAGAGAGAGAGAGAGAGAGAGAGAGCAGATAAGTTTCTACAAACTTTATTATTATTATTATTATTATTATTAGCTGTTTCTAGGCATATAATTTATATAGAGTTTTCTCTATTCGTCTCACAATATTCTTTCCATGAGCGCGTAGATAGTGTCCGGCTTCATATGAAACATATAGGTATGTAGTTTGTTTGCCAGTAACTGGCTTCTTCACAGCCCTTAATAATAACGATACTATATTAGATTTGGAAAAGGAAATCGCGTATTAAATTCGTAAAACCCAATACTAGGGGGATATCCCTGATCACTCGATGACGATGTCCATCGTCGGCGGGTCTAGGACAACTGGCCACGGCCAACTGGCCGGCTGGCCGTGGTCCAGCTGGCCGCTGGGGACGACTGGCCGCAGCGGTAAGAGAGAGAGAGAGAGAGAGAGAGAGAGAGAGAGAGAGAGAGAGAGAGAGAGAAGAGTTTTTATTATCTTTTGAAGGAAACTAGTGTTTATTTATTTATTTTGTTAAATACCCTTTTGATTTTTGTGATTGTTGTTATTGGTTATAAACTCTTTCGAAGAAAACTGGTATTTATTGTTAATAATGATTGTAAACTATTTTCATCTTTTAAATGAGAGCTTGATACTTTGCCAATTGGACTGTTTTCCTTTTTTAAAATGCATGTTGAACTTTGTAATTATTGTTAATGGTTGTAAACTATTTATTTCATGTATGCATATCAATTTTTGAAAAGAGGTTTTCTCTCACAGAAAAGAATAATACTTAAAAGGTAAATTTTATTAAACAGCTGAATTAACATAGAAGTTACATAAAAGCTGAACTTATTGGAATAAAAAATAAAATAAAAGATAATAAATAAAGATAAAAAAGTAAAAGTTCACTAAAAAGCTGAATTATTGAATAAAAAATCAAGAAAATAAAAGATATTTATAGATAAAAAAGTTAAATTTTATTAAAAAGTTGAATTATTGGAATATAAAAACTGCTTAAAATACCAGCTACATAACTATATATATATATATATATATATATCTTAAGAGAAGTTATGAGCAATTCCTCTCAGATACTCTAAAATATTTCGTTCTCTAACTGTAGCACCACTGATTTTATACGAGCGGTGTTTGACCAGCAATCAACTGTTCGTAATAAAGATCTCGTCCTCGTTGCACCCTTTTCAAACTATCGATAAACTTCCATATTGTTGGATGTTGCATCCCTAGTTCATTTTGCAGCCTACGATGAGCAGCTTCGGCATGATTGTTGGTTCTATCCTCATCATTTATGCATCGTTCGTAAACATTCCAAATGTGTAACGGAAAAAGGGGAGAACGTCTGCCATTGCCCCTTCTGTTCATTCTTCCAACATAATTGTCTTCCAGCCAATCTAGAAGTTTCTGTGGAAGGTCATCTGCTAATTCCATTATAGCTGCTGTAATACGATCGGGTGGTACAAATGCTAAGGCAATTATCATTTTAGCACGCAGAGCAAAACTGGCATCAGTATTGTATTGTTGAGATAATCCCAAAGATGTTAATTTTTTGTAGACATTCTGCGCAAAGTGGAAAAAACAGCCCCTAATATTAGTAGATGGGAAATAATATTGAAGACTTTTGAAATGCTATATTTCATAATCACAGTATATTACTTCTGGCTGTAGACTTGGTTGAATTTCTAAAAGCACAGAAAACAATTTATCATAAGTTGTACGTAGTTTATTTGGAAGTAGCGCGTAGATAAACGGATGCATACCACCGTGCATCTCATCAAGAATCACACACACTTGACAAAAAAGCGGTGGTGTTATTTTGAACGTCCCATCAACAAAAACATTCTTTACTTCCTTAAGTAAATGTGTATTGATTTCCTTTCAAAATACAATGATTCTGCAGGATGAATCTTGGTTGTCTGCTAGAAGAAATTTCTCCGATCCATAATTTTGAATATCAACAGGAATAACCAATTCTTCTAAAGATGTAGGATTAGGAGGGTATGCAGACAAATCTTTACGTTCTCTTATCACCACTTTTCGCAAAGCGCTATGACTAGGCATGGCTCCTTGGCATGCTTCATTAACAATTTCTAAACATTCATTAATCACAACAGATGTTTGTTCCATTGTTTCTGAAGCCCGCAATTCTATTTTCGATACTATTTTTCCTTTTTCTTTACATGTACTCTCGCCTTGCATAGTCTTCTCCTTTCATCTCCTCCAAACTCTGTGATATTATCAGCTCCCATATCTATCAAAAACGTATATATAGCCATCTCTCACAAACTTTCCTTTGCCTCCCTGAGAGAGTATACCTGATGCCATTGTAGAAGGTTTACTGCAACTGAATATTTTAAACTCTAAACTTAAAATCAATATTTCCTATATAGGTAATCCTAGCCTTTCCAAAAAAAAAAAAAAAGAAGAGTTTACAAAACCATTCTTGTAAAATAGCATTGTTTCGATGTTACTCGTTAATTGACATTTACTGCATCCAAATATTTTGAGAGAGAGAGAGAGAGTGAGTGAGAGAGAGACAGACAGACAGACAGAAATATTTTTTTCGTTATCTCTTCGTCTTATAGATTTACTGTATCTAAATATTTTCTGAGAGACAGACGACACACCACGACACACAGACACACGACAGACACACAGACATAAATTTTTTTCTCTCATCTCTTCGTCTATGGCCAGTTGGGCTGCGGCCAGTCGGCCCCTGGGGCCAGTTGGGCTGCGGCCAGTCGGCCACGGCCAGCTCCAGCTGGGCCATGGCCAGTCGGTCGCTACCAGTTGTCCCATTCCCATCATCGGCAAATTGGCCCTTAGGAACTTTGCCGTTCTCGAGGTGTGACTTGAGTCTTCGATCATTTCGAGGCTGAGACTCTGGTCTGGAGTTGGAGGCTTGAGAGAGAGAGAAAGATCCCTTCTCTCTTTCTGTATTTCCCTTGACCTTCTCTTACTTCTTAATGAGCTACTTAATATTCCTTAGAAGCTCCTTGAATTTCAAGTCAGTGGCCCCTTTGGTGGGCTTGTTCCATATGAATAGGTTTCATCTTCTGAATAATAATATTCATAATTATATCTCCAACCAGAAAGTCGTCAATACATTGTTTTCATAAAGTCTGAAGACTTGGAACTCATTCTTTGTGATAACGTTGATGTGTTTTTATTATTTCTTATATATTCTTTTAGATCCTGTGTCAAGCTGGCAGCCATAATTCCCTTGCCAAGGGATTCAATTTGGTGGAATCTAGAAATTCCCCTTAACCAAAGTGATGACTTCACAAATAACAAAGAATTACCAGCATTTTGTGCAAGACATAATTACTAAAGGGTGTTAGCAGCCTCCCTTCGGCCCCTGGCTGCACCCGTTTTCTCTTCCTTTTCTTCGTTCAGTCTTGCTGTCCAGCCTCTCTAACTATTACTTTTTAAGCATTCAGGTACTTGATCTCCATCGTATTAATTACCTGGATGTCTTTGACGGCTGTCCAACCCCTCCAACTCCCTCTTGTCACTGTCTTGAGCTCTGAATGGCCGGAAGTGCTTACTCAGTGTTTGGCTTGACAGCCTGAATTTCGTGAAAATAAATAAAATTTCTTCCTCTTCACAGGTTTCCTCTTCACAGGTAATCATATCTGTTGGTTTAGGAGTCCAGAGGTCCAAGCCAGCCCCTTATTCCCTTTCATGAACTTACTACACTTAATGGATGCTTCAGGGAAAGGTTGGTTTAGTCGACACCAACCAAGAAAAGAATTACAATTATTTAATTTAAATTCCCCAATTTAACATGCACCTTAATGGAGAAAGAAAGCCACAGTTATTTATGGGTACGAGTATATATATTTCAAAAATAAATCTCTAAAGGGAGCTTACGGGAATCTGTCCGATTCCTATTTTGAAAATGGGAATCGAACAGATTCCCGAAAGCTCTCTGTAGAGATCTATTCTTAAATATTTCCCTACCCAGATATAACTGTGGATTTGCTTCTCAATTTCAAGATTCTGGTTACTATGAGGATATTTTAATCCTTTCCAATAATAACGCTCGATTACATTGCGTCTGAGAATTACATTACTGGATGATATACGGGCGCGCGAGAGCGCTTCCATTCAATGGTAGTTGAATGGTTGCCATGGAATTTTGACCAGAGTGAGATGAACACTTAAGAACTTTCTGGCTGGACTTGTGACTACATTTCTCATCTCATTCTAAACTTACATTCTACGATTTTAGGTTTGGTCAGAGTTCGGATTTCTTGTGACTCTCAGACAGAACAAATGTCTGGAAATATTCCGACTGACGCAAAAAATATATATACAACAACAACAATAATAATAATAATAATAATAAACTGTCTAAAAGTGGTAGACTATCAGACGAGGTCGCATCAATTTTTCTCGACATACTGACAATTTTTGCTGAGCAGATTTTTACCGCTTCGTCCACCTACACTTTTATCCTTTTTTTTTGTTATTCTTTTCAGCATTTTCCTGCTTTTTATTTTCTATATAAAACTAAGAAATACTTTTGTGACGCATGAATGTTCTTTTTTTATTTTTCAATTCCAGTGAATTTCGCTATAAAATATTGATCAGATTTCGATTCTTTCCTTCCAGTTTCTCAACCACATTATTGATGTTACTTCCTCTTATCAAGTTCCGAAATCAACCTCTGATTTGTATATTCTCCTTTTATTATCTGTCCCTTCTGCTGATTTCAGAACGTTGCCTTTGAACTCACTTTTCTGTTCTTGGAAAACTTGTGCATGAGGCCGTCTGTTATGAACCGTCAATGGTTCATCAGGTTCTTTAAATTCTAGAACAATCGGGACTGGAAAACCTGACGGAGATTGAGCCCAGAAACGGAGGGAAGAACTAAACAAACAAAATAAAGATACCTTAAACTAATTTATTACAGTTACACCTTTATACAAGTGAGTCAGTACATCAGTCAATACCATTGAAATCAGATCATCCATAAGTGGATATATAAAGTTACTTAAAAGCAGCATAACAGAGTCCATAAAATCAACATTCAGTTTTACCAAAATGAATATTAACTGTACCGAAATTAACATTAATACAAAGTTAACCAACAGAACATTTACATCATTATATGCAACGTTATTTAAATAAATAACCAGGCACAAAATTAAACACATTCAAAACGAACCAGCTGCATTACTCAAATTAGTCAGCATAAAAAAAAAACAAAAAAAAAAAAAAAATCAAATTCAACATCAATACAAAGTTAACCACCAGCACTTAAATCATATAACCACAAGCACTTAAATCATTCAAAATATGAAAATTATAAACATCATAAGTGATCAGTAAAACATTACTTAAATGCGTGACTTCTAAACAATTCTGAGAATTAGGCAAAACAAGGCATCATTAGGTCAACCTACAAAGGTCACACTCCACCTAAGGAGATTACAGCTTACGACACAGCAACAACAAAATACAATCCTATGCACTAGGTCATCAAACACAGCTCCACGCTGCCCATGAGGTTACCCTCCACACAGTGTTGCTCCCAGCTGACAAAAAATACACAACGATGCCCAATGAAGCCACACTACACATGACGTCGTTCTCCATACGACGCAAACACGCCAATGCTGGCCAAGACTGCCGACATCCAACTTGTAGTCATACTCCATACGACAGCTTCAACCAAATAACCAGGTATCCAGCACCTGACGCTGCCCCATACTGGTCCACAGGTAAGCATACCTGACTGACTGACTGACCGACTGACTAAAATCAGACATCGTCCGACAGACGTCAACTCACTTGAGCCCCACCCCCCCCCCCCCCCCCCCCAAAAAAAAAGAACAATGGTTAATGGTTAATAGTAAACATAAATATTAAGAACCAAGCGGAATACGATTGTTCCAACAAAACCACTTAACCTGACACCGACATCATCTGAATGAGAAACATCCAGGAACTATTGATAAGAAAACAGAAGGCACTGGGTAATTGGACTTTGGAGGTTCATGTGATGAGGGATTCTCTCTCTTCCTGTGTTTTCCCTTTTCTGTGCTTATCATGTTTATGGCTGATCTCCATTCATCGAAACTTTCTATTTATGCTTTTTTTTTTTTCATTTTACTTCTTCCATTGGCAGTCTCTCATCGGCAGGCATTCTCTCTCCCCGTAGGGGGTTAGTGTCGTTAGTGCACCTCACGCAGTGCACTGTAGGCATTACTTAAGGTTCCTTGCAGCGGTCCTTCCGTAGCCGCCTAGATGCAACCTCTTTCATTCCTTTTACTGTACCTCCGTTGATATTCCCTCTCTTCCATCCTTTCTTCAACACTCCCCTATCAAATGATTCATAGTGCAACTGCAAAAGGTTTTCCTCCTGTTACGCCTTTCAGAACTTTTTTTACTTTCAATTTCCCTTTCAGCGCTGAATGACCTTTGTGGGTGAGACCCTTAGCGACTTCTCTTTAGCCTCTGACGGGAGACGTTTGGACTAAACACACACTCACACACACAGACAAACTCTTGCGTATAGAGACAAACATACACAGACATGAACACACAAACATCCACACAAACACGGAGACACACATACACTCAAACATATACAAACACGCTCTCACAAACATACACACAAACACACGCACAAACACCCATGAACATGGACACACGCACACACACACATCTCGGAAAGCCTCCTGGCTATCAAATTCTTCTTTGTCTCTCGTTTTCTTATCTCTTATTCTCGTTTTCTTCTACTCTATTCTTCTTCTTCTTCTTCCTCGTAGATGTGACGCCGAGATAAACTCTCCTTTCCTTCAGATGGACCTGAACTTTCGCTTCATATACCCTTTCACCGACTTTTCCTCTGACGAATAGTTGGAGAAATTATCCCTTTCTTTTTTTTTTTTTTTAATTCGTGGAAATAGCATCATCACGAACGTCCATTTGTCCTTTTTCTTAATTATTCGTTTTTCCTAAAAGAATGTTTAGAAATTTGTTTTAAACAATTTTTGTTTTTTCACTTTTCCTAAAAGAATGTTTAGAGAATTTTTAATTTTTGATGATTTTTACTTTTCCAATTAGGATTTTGGAAGTGTTCTTTCAACTCTCGAAGCTACTTCAAAAATGGTTTATACATTGTAGAGGAACCATTTTCCCTTTTTCTTTCCATCCCCAAAACTATCAAATCAGCCAAAGGCATCTTTTCAAATTTTGAAACGATCTGTCCCACATGAGATTATATTTATGATTTATCTTCAAGTCATTTCCAACAGAAAGGAAACAAGAATGACCTCTTTTCCTATAGATTCCTGACCGTTATTATTATTATTTATTTGTTTTTTTTTTGCTCTAATCACAGTCCTCCAATTCGAGGGGGGGGAAAGGTGAAAGAAGAGAAGAATATCGAAGATAAGGGAATAAGGTCAAAAAAACGAAAAAAGAAAAAAACGGAGAAAAACCTTTGGGGGGGTGTATGTTTATAGTGTGGGGTTCCGGGTTGCATCCTGCCTCCTTAGGAGTCCATCACTCTTCTTACTATGTGTGCCGTTTCTAGGATCACACTCTTCTGCATGAGGCCCGGAGCTACTTCAGCCTCTAGTTTTTTCTAGATTCCTTTTCAGGGATCTTGGGATCGTGCTAGTGCTCCTATGATTATGGGTACGATTTCCACTGGCATATCCCATATCCTTCTTATTTCTATTTTCAGATCTTGATACTTATCCAATTTTTCCCTCTCTCTTTCTCTTCAACTCTGGTGTCCCATGGTATTGCGACATCAATGAGTGATACTTTCTTCTTGACCTTGTCAATCAACGTCACGTCTGGTCTGTTTGCACGTATCACCCTATCCGTTCTGATACCATAGTCCCAGAGGATCTTTGCCTGATCGTTTTCTATCACTCCTTCAGGTTGGTGCTCGTACCACTTATTACTGCAAGGTAGCTGATGTTTCTTGCACAGGCTCCAGTGGAGGGCTTTTGCTACTGAATCATGCCTCTTTTTGTACTGGTTCTGTGCAAGTGCCGGGCATTCACTTGCTATGTGGTTTATGGTTTCACTTTTCGTATTGCACTTCCTACATATGGGAGAGATGTTATTTCCGTCTATCGTTCTTTGAACATATCTTGGTTCTTAGGGCTGATCTTGTGCCGCTGTTATCATTCCTTCAGTTTCCTTCTTTAGCTCTCCCCTCTGTAGCCATTGCCAATTGTCATCACTGGCTAGTTCTTTAGTCTGTCTCATGTATTGTCCATGCATTGGTTTGTTGTGCCAGTCCTCTGTTCTTTTCTGTCTTTCTCCTGTCTCTGTATCTTTCTGGGTCTTCGTCTGCTTTTATTAGTCCTTCTTCCCATGCACTCTTTAGCCACTGGTCTTCACTGGTTTTCAGATATTGCCCCAGTGCTCTGTTTTCGATGTTGACGCAGTCCTCTATACTTAGTAGTCCTCTCCCTCCTTCCTTTCGTGTTATGTATAGTCTCTGTATTTGCTCTTGGGTGTAGTGCTGTATTGTCATATGTTTCCTGGGTTTTCTGATCTATGCTGCGGAGTTCTGCCTTCGTCCATTCGAACTATTCCTGCGCTGTATCTGATTACTGGCACTGCCCATGTGTTTATGGCTTTTATCATATTTCCGGCGTGAGTTTTGACTTGAGTACCGCCTTGATCTCTGCATATATTCTTTCCTGATCGTGTCCTTCATCTCTTGGTGTTTTATATCTCCTCCTTCCATTATTCCCAGGTATTTGTATCCTGTCTCATCTATGTGTTTGATGTTGCTCCCATCTGGTAGCTTTATCCCTTCAGTTCTCGTTACTTTGCCATTTTTGTATGTTGACTAAGGCGCATTTTCTATTCCAAACTCCATCCTGATGTCCTCAGATACAATCCTTACAGTCTGGATTAGGTATCTATTTCCTTGATGCTCTTACCATACAGCTTGATGTCGTCCATGAACATCATTATTTATTATTATTATTATTATTATTATTATTATTATTATTATTATTATTATTAAAAGTAATGGCTACTTCAGCAGCGTTACACTTGTAGAGATTCTTCTCTATTTTCCGAATAGCGGCTTTTTCCGTGCTACTTAGACAGGCTAGTAGAGCGCCTATAGAGGTCTTGTTCAAATACAGTCAAAATTGGTGTCCACAGGTACGAGACCCCTTGAAACAGATGCATGTGGTGTACCAGTATACTTGCCCAGTCCGCGGTTGCAGTGGCGCCTACGTTGGTATGACTACCATGTGCCTGTCGAAGAGACTCTCATGCCACGCCC
>NC_061095.1:53209060-53224060 GCF_015104395.2 Macrobrachium nipponense | reverse complement strand
TGAGGGTTCAGGTGTCTGGCTTTGGTGAGGTAATAATTGATAAATGGTAACCAGATACTTGGCACTTAGTACCTCTTGTTTAATGGTGCCCAGAGACCCGGGAAAGCAGATTTCATTATAATTCTAGATTATACTGGTGGTGTTAGGGATACATTTTGTTAGGAGAGTGACCATATAGTTTTTGTTTGCATTTATTGTATTGAATTGTAAGTTGATAACTTAGAGGAAAATGGCTCAGTTCAAGGTTCAGGAATTTTTTTTTTAGTAGCCCCTTCCATCCAAGGTTTTATCTGAAACCACTCTGACTAAGGGCACAGTGAAGCGCTTTAGCAGTGGCATGTGGTGGTTATGTGTCTACTAGTATGGTAAAGGCACACTATGGAATCATTGAAAAACTCTGGTAGAATAATGGATGAAGATGAGTTAGAATTGGCTCAAGAGTTGTTGAACGTAGCACCTGCTGATCTCATAAATAAGCAAGCAGAAAACGAAAAGAAAGAGAAAAGTGATGCAGAGTTAGAGCTTAGACTCAGAAGAGAAGCAGAAGAGAATTGATTAGGCTAAAAATGCTTGCTGAAAGAGAAAGAATAGACAGGGAGAAAAAAGAAAGAAGAGAAGAAGAAGAAAAAATGCAGAGAAGAGGAAAGAGAAAGGTATAAAAGAGGAAAGAGAAATTGCAAGATATGAAAGGGAAATGGAATTAATAAAAGCTAGATCCACATTACTTGTAACACCGTCTAACCCTAACCAAGGTAATCAAGACCCTATTTTTGATGTTGTGAGAGTACAGAAGTTAATCCCTAAGTTTACTGAGGAAGCTCCAGATGAGTTTTTTATCACTTTGAGAAAGTGGCTTCAGGTATGGGATGGCCAGAGGATAAATGGTCAGTTTTACTACAAAGTGTCTTGATTGGTAAAGGGAGAAGTGCTTATCTAGCCTTAACAGCTGATCAGTGTAAAGATTACAAGGTACTTAACACAGTGTGCTACAAGTTTGCCAGATGACCCCAGAGTACTACAATGAAAGATTCAGAAATTTAAGAAAAGATGAGAAGGGAACATTCTTAGATTATGCTTACAAAGTGAGAAGGTGTTTCAAACGTTGGGTAGAAGCTGCTAAAGTAAAAACTTTTTGATGAGTTAGAAGAGTTACTTGTTCTTGAACAGTATCTTAAGGGAATTCCTGAACATATAAGAGCTTATTTGAGAGAGAGAGAAAGTGAAGAAACTTGACAAAGCTGCTACACTAAGTGAAGAGTTACAATGTAATCAGTAGTAAACGTATTTACGCAATGTCAAGTACCAGAGTCAACAACGCCCAGGTTTTAAGTCTTATCCAAATAACAGGAACAAATTTAATGGGAAACCTGTAAGGTGATACAACCAAGAGTACACAAGGGAATACAACTCAGCAAACTAATGTGAAATCCTCATCCAGTTTTTCAAGACAGTTACAGAAACCTAATGTTGTCTGTTTCAAGTGGTGGAAGAGTAGGACACTACAGTCAAGAGTGTTACCGGAATCAACAGCAGTCAAAACCAGTTGGTCAAGTAGTTAAAAGGTGACCAGGTGAAACAACTATGAAGAGCAGTGTGGGAAAGAATCAGACTCCAGAGAAGGAATGATACTAAACAAGCTGAATGTTTAGCAACCAGTGGAAATGTTATATCCAGGAGATGCTGAATGGGGCGAACATCATCAAATTTTGATTCCATATCCATTGAGAAAGCAAGTGGTTGCAGTAGCTCATGAATCTGGACATATGGGAATCAGGAAGACTGTTGAGAAGATCATGAATATTTTTTCTGGCCTGGACTTCACAAAGATGTTAGCAGGTTCTGTTGTGAGTGTCATACCTGCCAGATAGCTGGAAACCGAATGAAACTACCAAGAAAGAGCCCCCCTACAACCTATAGAAGTTAGAGGAGAACCCTTTAGCAAAGTGATTATAGATATGGTTGGACCGCTGCCGAAGACAAAGAAGGGAAATGAGTATTTGTTAACATTAATGTGTCCTGTGACAAGATATCCAGAGGCAATCCCTATTAGAAATATATCTGCCAAGATAGTTGCTGAAAAACTTGTGGAGTTTTTCTCAAAGTTTGGTATACCAGAATAGTACAAAGTGACAGAGGAACAAATTTTACTTAAAAGTTATTCCAGGATATGATGAATTTGTTAGGAGTGAAACAACAGTTATCCACTGCCTATCATCCAGAAACTCAAGGTGCCTTGGAAAGGTTCCATCAAACATTGAAAAGTATGCTGACAAAGTATTGTTCTTAGTCAGGAAGGGAATGGGATGTTGGTTTACCATTAATGTTGTTTGAAGTTAGGAATGCTTATCAAGAAAATATGGGATGTTCACCTAATGAGATGATTTTTGGAAGAGAAGTGAGAGGACCGTTGAAGATTCTTGCAGAAAATTGGGAAGAAAATTAAGAGGAAAGCCAAGGAGAGTATGTGAAGAACTTAAGGAAAAGGTTGAAAGAGATTAGAAAATTCTCTTTAGAAAACTTGAAAATGAGTCAAGAGAAAAATTGAAAAGAGATTTGATGCTAAGACTAAGCTAAGAGTTTTAGTGTTGGTCAACAAGTGTTAGTGTTCTTACCTGTCAAGAGATTTCCCCTCACTAATAAATTTCAAGGTCCTTACAAGATCATTCAGAAGTTAAGTGATAGAACTTATGTGATTGAAACACCAGAAAGAAGAAGAAGACAAAGGAAGTTACATGTGAACCTCTTGAAATCTTATTTCTCAGAAACTAAAACTGAAACTGTGTCAGTAACCCAGACAACTTTATCTACAGAAGACGATGATGGCTACGAATTGGGAACTGCAAGCAAGATGAATAATTTTTCAATTTTGGAAAATTTGAAGGATAAACTGAAACATCTGAGTGTTGAACAAGGTGAAGACTTCAGTGAAATAATTAGAAGTTTTCCAGAGATTTTTTCAGATGTGCCTAGACGTACTGATCTGACCAAGCATGAAATCAAGATTCAAGAAGATGGAAAACCTTTCAAAACAAAGAGCCTATCGCTTATCACCGTATCATCGAGATGTTTTGAAGAAGGAAGTTGAGTATTTGCTGCAACATGGATTAGCAGAACCCAGTTCAAGTCACTTCAGTTCTCCCTGTGTGTTAGTGAAGAAACCAGATGGTTCATTTAGGATGTGTACTGATTATAGGAAACTGAATTCTATCAGTGTGGCTGATAATTATCCTTTGCCTCTTATAGATCAGTTACTTGATAATATTGGGTAAGCCAAGTTTTGTTTCCAAGATAGACTTGTTGAAAGGATATTATCAAATTCCCTTAGATGAGAATGCGAAGTTGCTGTCAGCTTTTATTACTCCATTTGGACTGTATCAGTATACTGTTCTACGGTTTGGTCTGATGAATGCACCTGCAACATTTCAACGAGTGATGGATCAACTGCTAGGATCAATAGAAGGAGTAGGTGTATACCTATATGACATCGTGATTTACTCTACAACTTGGGAAGAACATCTGCAGATTCTGAGGAAAGTTTTCAAGAAACTACAAGAAGCAGGATTAACAGTCAACTTAGAGAAGAGTGAGTTTGGGAAGGCAACTGTACAGTATCTGGTTTGAAGTTGGGAAAGGGCCTTGCTCCAGTAAATGCTAATTTAGAAGGTATCCGTAAGGCTACCCCACCTACTAACCAGGATACCGCTACAGAGATTTTTAGGCATGGCTGGATTCTATCGTCATTTTTGCCCAAATTTCTCAGCCGTAGTAACTCCCTTGACAGACTTGACTAGTCCCAAAGCTAAGTTTATTTGGACTCCAGAGTGTCAAGAATCCTTTGAGAAGGTAAAAGCCATTTTAACTTCAAGACCAGTACTTCAAGCTCCAGATTTCGACAAGAAATTTGTGATACAAGTTGATACGTCGGACTGTGGTGTTGGAGCTGTTCTACTTCAAGAAGATGAAAATAATATCTACCATCCTGTGTGCTTCATGTCTACAAAACTGAAAAAAACATCAGAAAGTATACAGGACAATTGAGAAGGAAACTTTAGCCTTCATCACCGCATTGAAAAAATTTGAAGTGTATGTGAATAGACCTAGGAATGAAGAAATTTTAGTGTTGTCTGATCACAATCCACTATCATTTATCCAGAGAATGAAAAACCATAATCAAAGACTGACCAGGTGGTCTTTGTGCCTGCAACAGTATAACTTAAGAGTGCAGCACATTAGTGGCAAAAACAATGTAGTTGCTGATTATTTATCTCGTTGCGTATCATTGGATTCAACACCGTGATAAAAAATCTGCTGGGGGGAGGTATATTATATATTGCTACTTCCAAAATGCATATTTCCCCTCTTTGAAATGTCATGTAGAATTGTGTAACATTTTTTCAGATTCCTAGATAGCTTAGAATAGGATGTTTTAAACGTGTGTTCTGATTTCGCATAACATAATGTAAAGAATATATTATAACGTAGAATGTAAAAAGAGAGAGATTTTCTTTGTCTGTTCAAAGCTATAATTGTTTCAGTAACTTTTCATCTCCCCGAGATTAAGTGAGCTCGAGTCTTGTGTTGTTATCAAAACATGTCAATCTTAATTATCACTCAACTTCCGTTTCAGTCGAGTACGTGTCTTTTTTTTTAACAGACTCGACTCATACGTGTATGTCATTGCCGAGTACCACGTGCATGTTACACATTTCTTTATGAAGATTGCGTCAGATTTCCGAAGCTTCTAGAAGAATGGTCTGAGAACGTTTGTGTCATCTGCCCTGTCCAGTTTCCGTAGAGGAACGAAGTTTTATTACATCTTAGAACCTCGAGGCATTAACATTATATTAACGTAACGTAAATTGGTCACTTCTAACTTAGAATTTCATATTTGATATTTCTTAGTTTGTTTAGTGTTATTTAGTTTCTCTTTTTGTGGAATCTGAACAAACATTATTTCGTAACGGCGCCTGGTTTTTGTGAAAGTGTGAATCAAGCCTGCATCAAAGCAAAGAAAGAAGTTGGTATAACCCAAAAAGGTAAAGTGTGTTATTTTTATTAGTTGCAACAATAATAACGGTTAGGTAATAATAATTATAACTAATAATTGTTAGGAACAGTGGCTAACTAATAACTAATATTTAATGGTTATGATGGTTTGGTTCACTAATAAATAATAACAGGTGGTTGTGAAGGTTTGGTAAAAACAAAACCTGATGGGTTTAATAAAATGTTTTTGAGTGAAAAAGATTTACACTTTTACACATTGCGTATTTTTTGTGTTTTGTTTTTGTTCCATTGTTTGTGCACGATTTCATTTTCTTATTGAAGTGTGTCTTTTTATTTTATATTTTCATTTACATTTACAATTTAATTGACGTAGTTATTTTCATTGCTTAAATCATTGCACATTTAACTAAATTTAACACACTTGTAATTAATGGCATTTACTTAGAATTCTTTTCAAGTTTTATTGTTGTTTAGCACTTGTGAACTAATTTCAAATGTTCAATTATTGCCTAACACTTTTGAATTTTGATTGAATTATTTTTCTTGAATTTTGTGATAAATTAATTTGATTTAATTTTACTTAATTTGATTCAAGAATTAATTAAACTTTACTTTGTTTTCAAGTAACAGTAAATTTTTCCCTGATGTTGTGAATTTCACTTATAAATTTTGAATTTGATAATAAATTCTTGTATTTAAATTAAAATTTTTATAAGTGTTTTTATTTTATACCAGTATATTTGCATTTGATTATGATGAATGGGTAGAATCATAGAGTGGTAATTGATTTGCTTTCCTTCAATTTACTTGAAGTGACTTAGAACCAGGGAAGTACTTAGACTTTTGAAATCAGGGAAATACTTAAACTTTTATAGTTGTTGATGGAGTGATGCCCTTTGATTAATTTAATTACTTACAAGATCACCTCACACCTGTTTTGATGAACTTAGTCCTGATTTTCTGCAATACCGGTAAGTTGTTAAGGGATCACGTTGCCTTAGAGTATTCAGTCGTTTAATACGTGTTATGAGGGTTCAGGTGTCTGGCTTTGGTGAGGTAATAATTGATAAATGGTAACCAGATACTTTGCACTTTGTATCATTGTATATATATATATCCTTCATAGTCTTAAATCTTCATTATAATTTTTTGACATCAGTAACAAAGAGGTTACATCAAATACGCTCTTATCTACAGGCTGTAGAATTTATATGAACTACCCCTTTGAGTTATCAATTTAAAGACATATATATATATATAATATATATATATATATATATTTCATATGAGCTCATTGATTACATGACTATTTTTCCATGTAATGAAGACAGGTGGTTGTCGAGAATGATAAATTACTTTTATGTATATGATACTTATTTATTCTTACTTCTGTCAAGAGTGTGTCCAGCCATCATTCATAAAAAAAAACAGTACTACAGAATTTCCTTTCAAAGGTCTTGAATTCATAAAAAACATACACACAAATACACACGCATACACACACAACATGCAAATACCACAAAGTATTATATACGTCCTATAACTAACGCACTTTCCGTTGGGCGCCGAGTCCGTAGGTACACACCAGACTCCCTATACTACGCCCCTCCACACTTTATCGCAGGCCAAGGTTTAGATAAAGCCAGTTTTACCAAACCGAGAATAAGGGAAAGTGCAGCCGTTGGCGTCGGGTCTTGTGAAATAGAAGCGAGAAATGAAAGAGAGGAGTGGATCAGGATGATATATAGAGTATGTGGCGCGGGGGGGGGGCATGTACCCAATAAAATTTACAGAAACAAGGTCATGGGTTCCGTTGTTCAACGTTTAGAGCAGTTTGTAGTGGGTTATAAATTGGAATGAGGAATGTAGTGGGGCTTAGCCTTCTCTCGTTAGGGAAGGAAGGCGAAATTGATTGGATTTTAAGAAAAAAAAATGGTGGGTTGGGGGGGGGGGGGCGGCGATTGAAGGTGGGAGAATAATGATGCAGAATTATCAGTAAAAATATGTGAATAAGTTGAATCCCATAAGGATTATTATTAATAACTGCATGAGGGAAATAACACCGCGAACGAAGGATCAGAGATTTCATGAATCAGACAACTGAGAAAATACAGAAAAGATTCTCAAACACGAATAACTTCGAATCATAACTAATCGTCTCATTTTGATGAATAGGTAATCCATAATAACTTGATAAAGAGGGATACTTTAAATAGTTGCTGATGCAAAGTCAATTGTTTATATTAAGGCTTAAAGTACATCCAGAGTAATCATACAAGTCACAATATTTCGTTAATTACCAATCAATGGGTACCTATACATTGTTGAATATTACGCCATTGTTTGATGATGTGTTGATGTCATTCCTTCATCTCCTGGAAGCTTGGGTGACTCAGCTGAAGAGCTTCGGCTTCTTTCCAGTTCCAGGCGCCATTTGGCTCCAACTGGAAGGAACCTCCGACATCTTGAGAACCAAAAACTTCATTCTCGAAAGAAAGACCTTCGATCAATATGAATAGTTCG
This sequence comes from Macrobrachium nipponense, assembly GCF_015104395.2. Taxonomy (NCBI): domain Eukaryota; kingdom Metazoa; phylum Arthropoda; class Malacostraca; order Decapoda; family Palaemonidae; genus Macrobrachium; species Macrobrachium nipponense. The sequence goes on along the minus strand of NC_061095.1, from coordinate 53,216,530 downwards.
TGATAAGACCTACTTTTTCAGTTAAGGTTGAAAGCCCTGTTTTATTTTCAGATATTTGCATTAACGAAGAGCAATACTCCTGCTCTCAAGATCTTGTAAATCTCTTAATATAATATTATCACTAATAAAACTCGATGTGGGAACTTTCTGCTTCCAGCAATATAGATGCGATGTCAAGTTAAAATTGCTTATGTCCTTTGTACTTTACTGAATGAGCTACACTTTTAAAGAGGCTTCCAAATAGAGAGAGAGAGAGAGAGAGAGAGAGAGAGAGAGAGAGAGAGACGACAACAATATCATAATTCCCCAGTTCCTGCATTCATAACGCACGATTATCGCTATTCGCAAAAGTTCATGCACGCAAAAGTTTGCATCTGTCTCTCTCCGAAAACGGGTTCCTCCGAATTATGTTTTGAGATCCTGAGTTACGAGAGAATTTGAGGAATCCTTTAGAGGATGAAGAGCCCGGATAATGTACGTGTGTGTGTGTCGTCCAAGACATGTGTATCTGTTCCATGGAAGAACGGGGAGTTGGTCTCGTAAACTCAAACGCCTGGAATCATAATTCCCGGACATGGCTGGGATTCTAGAATAGCGTGTAATGATGAATTGTAGAAGAAAAGGCGATGTGACAGTGTCCCACAAATGAGGATGATCCTTAAGAGTTTATTTTTTAACTCTTAATGGAACTAAACGAAGAGCGTGAAGTTGGAATATGGTATAGGTATCTCCACTGCTCAAGTAAGTGTTGACAAAGATGGTGACTTGTTTCAGTGACATTCATCTTCGAATCGTTGAGATAGACCAAGTTCCAGTTTAACGACTATAAATAATGAGTCGATTCTTAGAACAAGTTATTTTCGGTCTCTTAGCTATTAGTATTAATTTTTTGTATTTGCTGCAATGAGCCCTTTTTTTAATTTAATTAACGACTCTCTTGACTAATTAGCGAGTAATTAACATTCTCAAGATATCTTGACTTTCCCAGAACAGTAGACATTAACATGTAAACGACGATCCCTTGGTGTATAATACATACCATCATCTGCGTTCAAGTGCGTGTATTATATAAATAAATGTATAAGCCTACGCATAATCCATTATACGCATTCTTAATGTAAATATATGTACAGTCTTGTGTCCAAACAGAATATATTCTGGAAGTGAGCATACGCACAGGTTTGTCTGCAAACAAAAAGAAAATAATTTACATTTGGCTTGACTCCCAGGGTGTGCTCTGATGACATTAAAGGAATGTTCGCTTTAGACCGATATATACTAGGGGGGACCTGGTCGCTTAGAAGGTCACTGTGAATTACACGGGCGTCATTTGGGAAGGAGAGAGAGAGAGAGAGAGAGAGAGAGAGAGAGAGAGAGAGAGAGAGGACAGTTTTGCTCACTCCCACACATACATATCTCATCTGCATATGGAAATTCAGTCAACTCCTTTCTAATTCCTCCTTGATAATAGATATCAAAAGGTAAATATTTCCGTTATTTAAAAGCCTAGATGGGCAAACCACTCCTTGAGAAGAGTTAGCAGGAATTACCCAGCATATAGTGAAGAAGGAAAAGGAAATTCCACGAGTGCTTCCTATCACTCTGATGCTCAGGAATTGATGGTGTCTGGAACAGGAGTCATTCATTCCATACCCTCTCATTTGCTGTGCCTCAGTTCACCTAAATTACAAATTGCGTTCGTAAACAGAATTGTATTACGCGTTGGTGGTTCGTCTATACTACCTTAGTATGTAAAGCATTTACTCTCTCTCTCTCTCTCTCTCTCTCTCTTTCCCTCTTTTCTTCAAAATTCTCTCTCTCGTCTCTCTCTCTCTCTCTCTCTCTCTCCTTCTTCTTCTTCAAAATCCTCCTCCTTTCCCGTCTTCGACATCTGACATAAATCGCTGTCGATGTCGGGCGTCTCTTCCTCCGCATTGAGAAAACACTTTCCTCTTCTCATTTATTTTATTTTATTTCATGAGAACAATGACCAAGAAGAATGATGAGCAGAAAGTGGTCTCTGTGTACTTTTAAATTCATCTTTAACTTTATTAAAAGCTTCCACATCCACATCGTAAGTATATCAAAGATTATTCAGAAGAATCATCTACATATCGACATTCTGAAAAAGTTGCCCTTCAATAAAAACAAAAATTCACTTTCAGCAGCGGAAAGCGGATGAATAAAAACATGCAATACTTTTGGATTAAAGGGAAAAGAGTCTTTGCTAACGAGGCAATATTTGTTTGTTTCTTTGTTGGCTGTGCAACTGAAAGGGACTTTTCGTTTGATTCTAAGGAATAGGAGACACCAGAATGATTCATATTTGAGGCAACTGGACATATGTATCAGATTCAGGTCTATAAATAATGATAAAAGCATTTAGTTCCTTGGGATATATAATTTTGATTTCGTGAGGATTTCACATTTAATTTTTTTCTTACTTTTTTTATACCCAGGAATATCCCAGTCAAAGAGCAAATAATACTTAATTTGCTTACGTTAGTTCAAACTAGATGATTTAATATCAAGGAAATTCGGGCAGTCTTCAGACAATAGCATAACTTCTTTGATGATCAACCTTTATAATTACTTCATCTGAGTTTCATTTATGTATTTATAGAAAGCGTTTCCAAGGTGAAATAATCATTTTATGTTATAAGTTCTCTGTATATCAATTTGAACAAACACCACACATGTAAAATGATTATTTTTCAGTGTTGGTTTTCCACGGGGAAAAGTAATATTTTTTCCAAGCCAGCTGTGTACTATGTATTTTATTCTTCCATAGAGATCGTGTTGTTGTATCTATAACAAGTCTCTTTAACATCATAACGGGGAAGTAACTGCACCGACTGAACTTATGATAGACCTGAAATTCAGATAACTCGAGAGTAAATCGAAAGCAAATTGAAACAAGGCTTTTTCAGCTGTCTCATTTCTGTCCCAACTATTGCAAGTAAACGTCGATCATTCTAAAGGACACTTCACCCAATTAACGTCAACTTCCTCTTTCCTGATGTTATCTCCTATCGCACTATTAATCAAACTCGTGTTCGTCCGTCAACGATTTGAAATATCAGTTTGACCAGAGACTGAAATACATCAGATTCTGATAGACAGAGATGGTTGCAGAAAAATACTTTTAGTGTTGTCGCTCTCGACATAAAGATTCTTAACGACCAATAAACCTCAATTTGCACAAGTAACTTAATTCATTTATGTTTGAAATCGATATTTGAATCGAACCATTATTAATTAATCTCAGGAAGCCATTCGACCAACCATTCCTGGAAGGTGCAGGACTTATTGGGGAGCCCCAATTTTTATTCAGTGATGCTGGCATCTGTACTAATTGAGTCGATGGTTCCCACAGCTTTTGTATCCGTAGGGGGCATCGGTGCACCTGTAGGCATTAAACTGGGAATGGCTAATTCAGCGTAAAACGTAGCTCGTTTGCTTTCATTTTATCTGTCCTTTGCTTTTGTAGAAGGATGTTTGCTTCCTTAAGAGACTTTGATGGCGCGATAGATATGCTGCTTTCACCAGATAAACACGATGCATGACAGCCATTTGTCCTGCGTCGTCTTAATCTTCTCTTTCGCCTCCCCCCAAACTTTCCAACCCCCCCACCTCCCATCTCTCTCTTGACATATGTGTGTGAGTGAGAGAGAGAGAGAGAGAGAGAGAGAGAGAGAGATACCCTTAGTTTATGAATATCAGTATTAAGATATTCACGAAAGAAAGCTAGCCAACAAAAAAGATAGAAGAGCAAATGACTCTCGTGCTCTTCCCAGTCGCCTTCATTCCCAAAGTCTTTCTCCCTCTTTTGAATTCCTTTCACTTTTCGGTCTCCATTATCGACTGCATCAGGCCATATCCATTCAGGGATGTTGCTGCTGCTTTTGCATACGTTACAGACACACAGAAGCATTCGCTGCTCGTATAGGCTTTGTTCCCTTCGGCTTCCATCTGATGCTGAAGGCTACGCTCCACGATCCTTCTTGTCTGTTTGTTTATATTTAGCGGCAGATGAGTTGGTGGACTTTGCTGGCTTGCTTTGGTATATAGTACTTGAGGGACTTTGGTGTTGCGTTATTCAAATATATATATATATATATGATATATATATATATGTATATATATATATATATATATATATATATATATATATATATATATATATATATATTGTAATATCAGCTACTTAAGTTTTATCTGGTGGCTCTATTAAAGTAAACATTTGTTTATTAATTGCTGTCAATATTTTATCAGTTCATTTGAGCCTCAAATTCTAGGTTCGAGTTTTGTATTGTTGCGCTTCCCCCACCGAATGTTGTTATTTGCTAATTGGTACTCCGCCCATGAAAAGTTCTCTTTACTTTCATGTACGAGTGCTCGGTTATAGTTTCATCTTCTGCCTCCTGCCACGTTGGAGTGTTTAAGAGGCGATTTACATATTTTTTCGTTGGGATGGAAGGATGATTTGCTTTCGGTTCTTTCGGCTCCCCTGTAGAGAAGTTCGCCCTTTTTCACGCTATTTGATCAGTGGTGGTGATCACCACCTTGGACATTGCTCTGCTGTATTTGGTTGGACGTTTTGCTTCCAGTGGACTCATCTGCTGCTGATGCTCAATGTCGCTGGATGCATACACCTGACCCCCTTTTGTGGCTGCGGTATCGTTCTCTTGCGGTATATATATATATATATATATATACTATATATATATATATATATATATTATATATATATATATAATATATATATAGTATATATATATATATATTATATATATATTATATTTATATATATATATATTTATATATTATATATATATATATATATATATATATATATATATATTATATATATATATATAGTATATATATATATATATATATATAGTATATATATATATATATATATATATATAAATATTATATTATATATATATATATATATATATATATATATATATATATATATATGTATATATGCACAGGTGTATATATATGTGAGTGTCTTTCTTTTATTATCTAGTGTTTGCTGCGTAAATTATGCCAAAAATCAAATAAAAAGGAGGCGAAGGGGAAGGAAAATAGGGACCACTTCAATATTTGAGTTATATTCTTCAGAGGCAACGAAAGAGAAATCAGTTTCCTGCCCAGTCCCGTCTCCCGAATTTGTGCTCAGTCGCCTCTATCGTTTATGCGGCTCTGTTTATGCGCTATCTGTAAACACACACTGGTAACTCACTTGCACGAGAGAGAGAGAGAGAGAGAGAGAGAGAGAGAGAGAGAGAGAGAGAGAAGAGAGAGTCTCTAGAAATAATAGTGTTCGTACAAAATCCCGTCCTATAAAGATTGGATACTTAACACTTCTCGCTCGAGACTGCAATCGCAGTATCTGATTTCAGTTAAAACCTGAGTTTCTCAGAAACATTGAAGTACTGAATGAAGAAAACGAACTCTGCATTTCCATTAATCCGCAGACTATTTACAACGCCAGAAGGTCTCGGGAAATAATGGTGTTCTTACAAAATCCCGTTCCATAAAAATCTGGACACTTAACATTTCTCGCTCGGGAATGCAATCGCAGTATCTGGTTTCAGTTAAAACCTGAGTTTCCAGAAACATTGTAGTACTGAATGAAGAAAACGAAATCTGCATTTCCATTACTCCGCAGACTATTTACAACGCCAGTGTCTTCGATACGATTCCAGAAACTCATGAGACCAGAATTAGTGTTCTGGAACTAATTCTTACTTTTACTTTACTGGAAGTCATAACACCTTCTAATTACCGAGTAATGGCGGTCGTTGTGCTGAAGTATTCGACTGTACTCTTAAAAATTCAAACGGTAATGGCGTTGTTTCTCTCACGGGGAGAGAGAGAGAGAGAGAGAGAGAGAGAGAGAGAGAGAGAGAGAGAGCGAGCAAGTGGCTTTTCCACATTCTGTGGTATTGTTCGTTAGAAGAATGAAAGATGTTTAATTGTCTAGTTTTTAAGAAACTTATCACCTCAATCTCGTGTGTATGTGCATATATACACATAATATGCACAATATATTTGTTAATAAATTGTTAGTAAATGATAATAAGAAAGACTTTCGAACACCTGAACTGAGGAGAAGCACCGTTCAGGGGATCGAATGTCTGGTTTTATCTCTTGCAATTAAGACGTTTATTGATATCATTGAGAATTTCTTTGATATGGAGCAATTTAATCCCGACATTGTGAATTTCTTGGCAAAACGCGAAACACTGTTATCTGGGCAAATCCGAAACCGATATCATCCGAGTTGCCTCATCAGGTCAGTCACCTTTGCGGTAATTACAGATTCTGGAATGGAGCAATGGGAGGGCTGCTATGATAACTGTAATTATGCTTATCAACTGTGGCTGATACATACACAAATAACTGAATATTTTCTCGAGTCTCCATCGGGTTTGTATTTCTGTTCCAACAGAAAACCTTTTTCAGATTCCTCACACTGAAGCTAGGATAAGAATTCTTCGCTTCTCAGTGACACAATGTTCTTCAAACACCTTCCGAGTTGGATATGGACTGCTGCCAAAATTTGAAATCATTTCCAAATGTCAAATAAGTCTAGACAATGATACCGACTTTCAATACTTATGGAAATATGGATAAGTTAATGAGAAGTTTTCGGATGCAATGGATGTATTCAAGAATACTCATCTGACCATATGAATGAAATCAGAAGCAGTTTTCGGAAAATATGAATGAATTCAGTAGCAGTTGTACAGATGCCTTTTCTTGTCAACGGCTTGTCACTTTCATTTCAAGTCAGTTTCTTCACAATAATCGATTATTTTGGAAATATCTCACTAAAGGAACAAGCATTCCAAGATGCCTGTTGGGATTAACTTTGAACAATATTCTGAGAATTTCTCTCATAAAAGCATTCACTAACTAAATTCAAGTTCCTCCATTAAATAAATCCAGAGTGAAAAAAGGCAGAAAAAAGACAAACAGCAGTTTCATGTTGGTGTGATACGTTTAGGTGGTCCCTTGAGACACGTCCGAGGAGCAGAAGAGGAAAGTTTCCCCAAATAAACTTTGTGGCGGAGTTTTTGTCAGGACGAATTTGCAGGAGACCGCCGCTACTTTGGCCAAGGGACCCCCGTATTGGAGTAGTGCCATCGGTGCACTTCACGCGGTGCACTGTGGGCATTACTTAAGGGTCTTTGCAGCATCCCTTCGGCCCCTAGCTGCAACCTCTTTCATTCATTTTACTGTACCTCTGTCCATATTCTCTTTCTTCCATCTTGATAGCCAATCTCTCCTAACAATTGTTTCATAGTGCAACTGCGAGGTTTTCCTTCTGTTACACCTTTCAAACCTTTTGAGTGTCAATTTCCGTTACAGCGCTGAATGACCTCACAGGTCCCAGTGCTTGGCCTTTGTCCTAAATAACATATTCTATTCACCGCCAGGTAAGAGCAG
>NC_061095.1:53206604-53208560 GCF_015104395.2 Macrobrachium nipponense | reverse complement strand
TTTATTGACTTTTTTATTCCAAATTACCTTTGGTCCCTTTTCCAATAATTCCTTTGGGGACTTTTTTTAATAATAATAATAATAATAATAATAATAATATAATAATAATATAATAATGACAGACATGTAAAATAAACAGATAACATTACCGGAAACTTTCTAAATGAAAGACTTGCAGAAGAAGAGAGAAATTGCGTCAGGTCCCCTGGAGAGAATGAGATGAAATAGGATTAGGAGGCTGCAAAGGAAAGCAGGTGTTTTTCAGGAATGCTCTCTCGCCCCTTTTAACCTTAATTAGGGAGAGAGAGAGAGAGAGAGAGAGAGAGAGAGAGAGAGAGAGAGCGGAGTTCTTTCACGTCAGTTACACCGGGATATTGAATGTCCACTTTTGAAACGAAGAAGAATTTGAAAACTCTGGTAATCTCCACTTGTAGACGATCTGTTTCTCAAACTCACTCGCTGATTTCGTATTGGAGTCAGTTTCGCCTTTAACAGAAAAGTTCGAATTTATCAGAAACCTAAGCCAATTGTGCGGATGATTTTTCTAAAACTCAAAAAAGGGAAAGAATTTTTTTCTTATTGAAGTATTGGGTATACGTTCATCATTTAAGTAAAATTATTCTAATTTTACATTTTAAACTTCTACATTTTCGTGGGCCAATTTTTCCCTAACAACCGACTCAGGGGAATTCTGCCTCCTAATTTAATTCATTTGCCTCTCAAGTCAACCTCTGACCTTATCTGGCTGCAGTTTTTAGGAGTTTCTCTCCTGCCGTTCCTTCCTTGCCCTGTTTGAGGATCGAACGCTGGTCTCTTTAGTTGTGAACTGAACACTTAATACCCCTTGGACTATTGATACCGGAGAGAGAGAGAGAGAGAGAGAGAGAGAGAGAGAGAGAGAGAGAGATTGTAATTGTTTGACAATCTTAAAGGGAAGGTAAACATCACCGTTTAAATATGTTATGATCTCTGCTAGAGGTAGGAATTACTCTATTCCATAGCTCAAGTATATACTGAGAGAGAAAGAGAGAGAGAGAAGGAGAGAGATGGAGAGAGAGAGAGATTTTGATAACATTGATGGGTTGCTAAAGGACATCGTATAAATGACATCCCATGAACCTTTGATATAGGTTGGAATTGGAATACCCATATCTCAGATATTTACCACAATGGTTTATGAAAAGACACTTCTAGTTTTGCAATTTCTCATGAAAGACTAAATCACCGAAGCATCGAAGCCTCTCCAAAGTCTTCCTCGGTCGTCTCACAACAAAGACCCAAAATAGGCAGCGCTCCACTGACTCAGAAGTTGTCCCCAGGACAAAGCAGAGTCAGTCAGACGAAGCCAGAGACACAGCTGGGGGTGACAGACCACCACCATCACCACCTCCTCCTCCTCCTCCTCAGCTGTTATGTCTGACATCCCTCTGAAGTTTATTACTCATTACTCCTCCTGTCTCCCACCCACCCAGGAATCTAATATAGGAATAGTTGCTATATATTCATTATTGGGTCCCGGTGGCGATTCCTGCAAATCCTGAATGTTGACGAGGAATTAGATTGGAATACTCGGAGAGTAAGGGAATGTTTTGAATGTGCAAATGTTATTGGATGCTGACTAAGGGGAATTTATTATTCAAGAAGTGACAGGTGGGAATCAACAAAGGGTAGGACCCAACCGTATTTTTTAATTCATCACTCGTCTTTCTATCCTTCTGTGCTGTATAAATATAGCTGTTTATGTTATTCTGTTTAGTCCTCTAATTAGTCAGTGCTGACATATCAGTCCTTTGCTTTTCAAGACTATTGATTCTGCCTTAAGGATAATTACCATATTCTGTAAATATCACTTTTTTTATTATGAAACTTTTATATAAATATATTTCCACATGACTTCTACCATTCACTTTTCCCCGAAAAATTCTATAGTTTTCAATTTTTGTTACATTTTCATCA
>NC_061095.1:53186604-53201604 GCF_015104395.2 Macrobrachium nipponense | reverse complement strand
TGTCGGGGAACTGCTTGCTTGCTTTATCGCTTGGGTTAGAACTGAGTATACATTAACATGAGTGACTACATGAATCATAATGATTACTTATGATTAGCGTAGAATATTTATTGCGAAAGAGATTGTGACGAAATTTTTAGTATTAGTTTTGTTTTCCTTTTATCAAAAATACACAAACTTCTGATAAATTTTCCGACAAAGAATTTGATTTGAATGAAGGTATATTGCAGAAGTGGAAACTGAAATCATGATTGATTGATTTTATGTTTTTCCTGACCCAGTTTCAACAGGAATAAGACAGAAGGTAGACTTCCCAAGTGTCAATACTTCACTATTTTAAGTATTTTTTTAAAATATTTATTATTTAATACATTTATATGTATTCATTTCCGCAATTTATTATTCTTTGATTAAGTGTGCTAGAACAAGAGATATTCTTAGTAAAATTTTGTGTGATTAATTTGATTCCATTTCATTTATTTTCTCACCTAATTTTGTTGAGCCATTCGTCCATGAACGCTAACACTGCACTGATAATGAATAGAAGAGAGAGAGAGAGAGAGAGAGAGAGAGAGAGAGAGAGAGAGAGAGAGATAAATAAAAAAATCGCAAGATATCTACTGAAGGTTGCATGACAATACAGACACACACACAAACATATATATATATATATATATATATATATATATATATATATATATATATATATATATATATATATATATGTATGTATATGTGTGTGTTTGTGTGTGTGTGTGCGTGTGTTTGTGTGTGTTAAGTATATTTTCACTTATGCAACCTTCACGACAGGAGATTTAATTTATTTTATTCTTTTCCAGCCCAAGAACATTCTCTCTCTCTCTCTCTCTCTCTCTCTCTCTATATATATATATATATATATATATATATATATATATATATATATATATATATATATATATATATATATTATATATATATATATATATATATATATATATATATATATATATATATATAGAATTAGTTGTGAAAATGAATGAAAAGGACCGAAATTTGTTGAAGTACTTATCAGTGTAAACACAGGTAACCTTATGCAAAATGGTTGGGTCTCCACTTTTTCCTTTTTTTTAATATCGACTCGTAAATCCGAGGAACTTACGCCACAGATCTTTGTAATTTTGTTAAAGTTGCATAGCCTTAAGAGGTCGTGGGGTGGGTGTTGCATGCAAGGCCATCTATTGACGGAAACTTGCAAGTCTAGGTTCTGGGCTGAATTCAGAGACTAATTTGATAGTTGGAGTAGTTAGACAGCACGATAGAGGGAAGGAAGTGGGAACGGACTTAAGTTTCTCTCTCTCTCTCGCTCTCTCTCTCTCTCTCTCTCTCTCGTCTTGCAAAGTATAACCAGGAAATAGCTTTCCCAAGAAGGTATAAAAGCCAAAGATATACACCTGGGGAAAGGAGAGATAGCAACTTGAATGTCAAGTGACCCAGGAAACATAACTTCTTATTGAAAAAAATTTTTTTTTTCTCTCTTCTCTCTCCTCTCTCTCTACTCTCTCTCTCTATCTCTCTCTCTCTCTCTCTGGTCGGGAACGAGAAACGAATATAAAGCCACGTTGCATATTCTGGAGTTTTATGCAAATTCCTTGGATTTCTTGTGAGGCAACTTTGTGTCGTTTCTGAGGGTCTAGGTGGAACCTCGACTGAAGCAGAAAAGGGAATTTTCTTGTTGTTCTTTATTCAGATGCTTCCTTCTTCCTGTTTCTCTTCGGAGACGTCTTCGCTGTTTGGCGTTGCAGGAAGGACTCGTAAAAGACTTATGTCAGACGGACATATTGCACACATGCTTATATATACACACACAACAGATAAACATACGAGCTTACGTACATGGTCACTCACACGTATCCAGACTAGTCTGTCTGTCTGTCTGTCTGTCTCTCTCTCTCTCGTCTCTCTCTCATCTCTCTCTCTCTCATCTCTCTCTCTCTCTGTTGATTTGCTCAGGAATATGGAAATGACTCTTATCACGTTCTGGGGTTATGTGTCTCAGAGAGAGAGAGAGAGAGAGAGAGAGAGAGAGAGAGAGAGAGAGAGAGAGAGAGAGAGAATAAAAGTAAAAGTAGCAATGCAGACTTAATGACAGACAATTATAAGAGGGCGATCAAACTTTATTATAATGTTAGTTATAATTAAGATTTATTGATTATATAAATGAGAAAAAAAATATTTCCTTTTTTTATTTTCAGAAACTCAGCACTGCATCGTTTTAGGCGAGTGTTAAGCAATATCATTTTTGTGTTTCACTTAAGTAAACTTTTTAATTAATTATTATTATTAGTTTGTTTTTATGTAGTTTGTTTTCAATATTTTTTTTCACTGTGTTTTGTCCTTTATCATCTCACAGTTATTTAAGATATTTCTTATATTGTCGTTTTCTTTGCTATTATTGATTGTAAGTGTATTTTTGTTATTGATATTGTAATTTTTATTGTTACCATTACCATTTTTATTATCATCATTATCATTTATTATTATGAGACATTGTATTAAGTTTTGCTTGTCTGTTTATTGATTTGGCTAATATCTGTTTTTGTTACAGAACATTACATACCTGTTGATGTCCATTAAGCGAATATTCATGGAGTCCAAAAAAAATAATTGTTTAATTATTGAGTCATTCATTTTTCATTTTTTATCACTCGTCTTCACTCTTGACATTCAGGTGTGGCAAAAACAGTTTCTTGAAGGACATTTGAGTGTTTTCTCTGGCAAGATAATCCATAAAACATATTTCAAATTTTCATCAGTTTTCATTTTCATGACATTATCACGCGTCTTAAAATGTATATTTTTTTTCTGGCAAAGTAATCCAAAAATTGTTTCAAATTTACTAAAAGTTGAAAAGACCAAATCTCGTTTAACCAAGAGAATTCCCCTTCCATTCACATGAGAACCAAAAAGTATATTTGTAATCTACAGCTCCTAATTATGAGCTTTAGAGAAAGTTCACTTTACTCTAGAAATAAAACGCCGTTTCTTGAAGTTTTGTGTAGAGCTGTTTTTTTTTAATTTAAACGACCCTAGTCACTCGGTATTCATATATATATATATAGATATATATATATATATATATATATATATATATATATATATATATATATAATATATATATATATGGGTGTGTGTGTGTGTGTGTGTGTGTGTGTTTGTGTGTGTGTGTGCGTATGTGTGTACACACCCAGTACAGGTTCTTTTGAAGTAGAATTTAGGGACAGCCTCCAAAAGGCAAATACAACAACAGGTCTTTATTTAGTGAACGCCAACAGACAGACTTTCTTCCTTTATCTACTTTTGCCTTTTTTTATTTTTTTTTTATTTTGTGGGAGAAAATCGAGAAAATTGGACCCTTTTGTGTGTTCCCCTTTTCTCTAGTTAACATTTTTTCCCCAGACGACTAAATGGAATTCATCAGAACTGGATAAAAGAGGATCTTTATCATTAGGTCAGTTCCCGCTATTGTTTTTTTTTTTTGTGTGGGTGAATGTTTTGTATCATTCTTTTAATATTCATAAACTTCTCAAAAGCTATAATGAATGGCTCGTTCGCTTGATCACTAAAATATATATCAAATATAGATATTTATGACATAATTTCTTATTAAAAATTCAGCTCGCTTTTTCGGCAATGTTTTGTATGATTTTAAAAAATATGTAAGCTTCCTTTTACTATACCTTCGGTCATATTCTCGTTCTTCCATCTTGCTATCTACCCTCTCCTAACAAATGATTCATTGTGCAAATGCAAAAGGTTTTCCTTCTGTTACACCTTTCAGAACATTTTGTGTTAATTTCGGTTTCAGCGCTGAATGACCTCATAGGTTCCAGTGCTTGGCCTTTGGCCTAAATTCTATATTCTATTCCATTCTATTCTCTCATCATCATCATCATTTTCATCATCGTATCTCACCCATCGTGACATTCTGCCACTCACCTCTTTCTTCCCTGTGCTTTGCCTTCCACAAATCTCCACTCCTCTCCAGCCTCCCTTCTCATAGCTCTCTCTATCTCCGAGTAGGTCTGGGTCTTCTTCTTCCAACTCTCCTGGGGTCTCCAGGAACCTCCCATATGACACTGCCAAGCACTGTTCTCCTTCCAGGGGTTGGGAGACGGACATATCCAAGCCATCTCCATCTACCTTTCATAATTATCTCAACTATATATGGAACTAAAGTAACTAACTTTATGTTGTCATTTCTAACTCTTTCCTGTCTTCTGATTCTTCATATTCTGTTCAAAGGATATACTCGTATTAGGTTTTATGCACTTGAATGGCGTGGTATGACAAACTGATATTGAATAGGACTTGAAAATAACAAAATATTTTATTAAGTATGAAGAGAAGATCATGAAATAAGTTGGAGGAGGACAGATAAGATGGAATAAGGTAGGAATAAGTAAATATGAGAGAAAAAAGGGCGATGCATGCTCACACTGTTATTGGTATATTTATGTGCTAGGAATAAGCAAATATAAGAAAAAAAGAAGGATTACAGAGAGAGAAGAGAGAGGAGAGAGAGAGAGAGAGAGAGAGAGAGAGAGAGAGAGAGAGAGAGAGAAAGAGAGAGAGAGAGATTCAACTGCACTGCTTTTTCCTTTTCAAACAATATGTTCTTTTTTTTTCATTTATTTTTATTTGGTTATTTGTGGCAAAGTTGTTTTTGTTTTGGTGGGACATGTTTTGTGTGGGTTTTTACTTTTATCTTCGTCTCTTCAAAGGGATTTGTTGCTGTTTTCTTTCCGTTGCAAATTGGATTCTTTGCCTCTTGTGTACTGGGACAATAGTTCATTTTCTCTTTTCCTTAACTTTACTTTTTATTTCCTTTTTTTCGTCCTTTTTTCACATTCCCCAGCTTTTGTATATTGTTATACACTCTTTTTACATTTTGTAGCTAAAACTGATTCGTCTCTGAATTTATAAACCACAATAATGGGTTATCTTGAGAATGAGCACATTATGTAGTATTATTATCTTTTCTATAGTTATAACTAATTCCTCCAAAATTTATAACTAGTCGATGTTTACTGAGCCTCCTCCTCAGGTGTTTCCAAAGAAGGCCTCTATCAGAGTGACTAAACTTTCAAATGAAATGAAGACTGGAGGGAAATAAGATTTAAAGGGATTGAACATCTGTTGAAAAGGAATTTTGTCGAAGTTAGTGAGAGGTTAGGCCAAAATAACTTTGTGGTTTTCTATGGACAGCGATAAACAGGGTTTGTTTACTTAGATGTCATCCTGGATTAGACCACCAATTTCAGATTTGAATCTAACTCTAAAGCTCACTATTTTCCAATATTAGTTTAATATAGAAAGATATTTCACCTAATTGAACATCATAAATTTATTAGGAGTTATGCAGTTTCCTTTTTCAGAGGAATCGAATTGGAATACTCGGAGAGTGACAGAGCGTTTGGAGTCTGTATTTATTATTCCTATTGCATTCTGACTAAGGTGGTTTTTCAATTATTCAACAATTAAAACAGGACAGGACTAGATTTTTATAGGTCCTTCTGTTTTCCTGTTTTGTATAATTATGGACATTCACTTTATTATGTTCTGTCCTTTAATTACTCTGTGCTGGCTTATCTATCATCAGTCCTTCGCTTCTTAAGACCATTAATTCTTTCTTCCTTATGTATAATTACCATATTATATATATGTTACACTTTTCCAGTCACCAATCTTCTATGAAAACACGTTTTAACAGATGATACCATTCATTTTTACTCGGGGAATTCAGTAATTGTCAGTTTTTTATTTTACTTCTCAAGTAACATCCCCAGCACGACCACCCTTTTCTCGGCCTCCATTCTCAGTCAGATGTAGATTCAGACTTAACAGAAACATTGTTCCACCTTATTAATTAATTAATTAATTAATTAATTTACTTATTTATTTATTTATCTATTTATTTATTTCGGAAAGAACTTTATATAAAGTGACTAAATAAAACAAGACTTGATTTGAAGGAACGCAGAAAGATATTCCACAGAAGTCACACGAACAAAAAATCAAATCTTATCTGGCGTCGCAATTTCCATATCTGAGGGAATTCTCTCCCTTTGCTCTCCGTTTTAGACTTCGTTAGCGATTCCTTCCTCGTCAGGAACTCGCTTCTTGCTTTGATGTCCCTATAATCAATATTATCTTTTTCTACTGAATATAAATTAGCCTGGCTTAAGGTTAGCTCGTCTTCGGAGATAATGATAATATAAAGAGGTTTTTCGGAATTACTGCATTGCAAGATTCTTAGATCTTTCGTATTTCGAGATTGGATTTTCGTGTATCTCTCTCTCTCTCTCTCTCGTCTTCGTTCTTCTCTCTCTCTCTCTGTTGATTAGAACACTAATTGGCAGAAGTATATTCTATCTGTATCCGAATCAAACATAGGCAAGAATGGAACAGTTTCATCCAGTAGGTCATAATATCTCGATCCCTCTACGAACAATGATTGGTTCCTATCGTTGCAGTACACAGAACAATCTATAGAAGGCGCCTTGAAATGACAGAAGGCAATTAAGGGAATGGAGGTCGTTAGGTCTGAGCCCCGGGGGTTGGATTGTGGGTGGGTGGGGGGGTGGGGGGGGGGGGGTGGGGGGGGGGTGGGGGGGGTTGGAGTGGACGTGCACGTTGAGGAGAAGGGTATCCTTTTATGAAATAGGATGGAAGGATATGTGGCTGATTTCATCCTGTTTCCTCCTCTCATTGTTGTGACGGATTCCTCGTGTTTTTCTGCTTAATTGAATCAGCCTCGATCGCCTGACTTTGAATAGACACACTGTGTACTGTGTATACCACAGGCAGCTGCTCAGAGATTTTGACTGTTTGGTGCATGTGGCAATGCGTTCCAGTGAGGCCTGAGAGCATTCGTTGATGCTTATTCAAAGGTCCTCACGAATCATTACCGAGAACTTAATGGAATTAAAATCCACCTGCAAAAGATTTTCAACAGAGAGAGCGATTAAAATGACCCTTAGATCAGGAGACCGTCGAAAATGATACTCATATAATTATGTTAATGACCCTGATTGAATGATACCTGATTTGTCATCAGAGTTCTCGAGGTTAATGACTTTTATCAAAGGGAATCCATTCGGTAATCACATTAATGAGATGCAAACTGTATTTAATGGTCATTTTGTTACCAGGGACGTTAAGTTGTAATGAGATATTATCTACTGTGTTATTCATGAGAGTTCTGGGAACCTCTGGTTTTAATATAAAGGTTGGAATATGAAGTATCAGAGTTTGTAATTAATCCCTTGGAAATTTTAATTGGTCCACATCAATTTCTTTGTAGGTAAACTTACGAAAAACGTTACTGTAAATGATTTAATAAAATGCTACATCATATCACTCTACGAGAATTATTCATTCATAAAATTTACATCTCACTGACTGTTACAGTTTTTTAAGCATTATTTTGGACTGTATTATTATTATGAATCTATTTCACGGTATCTCTGTTATTATTCCCTTTCTTCCATCTTACTTTCCTCAACCCTCTACTAACAATATTTTAATATTGCTCCAATTGCAAAAGGTTTTCCTCCTGTTACGCCTTTCAAACCTTTCTGCTGTCAATTTCCCTTTCAGCGCTGAATAATCTCATACGTCCCAGCGCTGATTTCTGTATTCTACTCTGTTCAATTATAGCTATGAAATCTACTTTATTAGGGCAATGCGAATTTTATAATTAAGGATCATTCATTGTCTAGTATTAGTTCCTTTGTCCAATTCCCTTTCAATTCCAGGGCATTCGATTATGCAAATGAGGTCATTTGATCTTTTCTGGTCTTGGGTATTTGTACCCAAGGCATTAGTAGCTTTCAATATTTGCCTTTAGTTGTCAGGAAACTGCTTGCTTGCTTTATCACTTGGGTTGGAACAAAGTATATATTGCATGAGTGACTGTATATGAATCATAATGATTATTTTTGCTGAGTCTAGAATATTTATTACAAAAGAGAATGGGGACGAAACTTTAAATAATAGTTTTGTTTTGATTTTATCTGATGTGCAAAAATCTGATTTATTTTCTGCCAAAGCATTTAATTTGAATGATGTTCTATCCACAGGTGGAAACTGAAATCATGACTGATTGATTTCATGTTATTTCTTCACGGATTGAGACAGAAATTTGGCAGATGATAGACTTACCAAGTGAAAATACATAACCGTATTTTAAATCTTTTTTAACTTGTTTGTGATTTAATACATTTATTTACCTATTTATTTTCGCGATTTATTATTCTTTTGATTAAGTTGTCTAGAACAAGAGACATTCTTAGTAAACCTTAGTGTGAATAATCTAATTTCTGTTCATTCTTTTCTGTTGAGTCATTCCTCACGTGGGTGTTCCTGAAAACTAAGACTGCACTGATAATGAGAGAGAGAGAGAGAGAGAGAGAGAGAGAGAGAGAGAGAGAGAGAGAGAGAGAGAGAGATCTCGACATGCAAACTCCCTCCATATAAAATTTGACACCAAACGAAAATTGCTCCCATGTGAGTTAGGATGCATATCCGATGACCAGTTTCTCTTTGATATCCCATAATGATTTTTGATGTCCAGGTAGAGTTAAATGCAATATTGTTCTTTTTTTATTTTTTGAGAGAATTTCATTTGAGTCTCTCCTTTTATCTCAAACGTGAGAGAGTGAATAGTCAGTAGAAGTCAGTCATTCAGGATTCCGCTGGACTTGGCAACTGTGAGAGGTGGATCTTGCCAGATTTAATTCATTCAAATCAGGCTACGAAGCGAAGCACTGGGACACATTCAGCCATTCAGTGCTTGAGACAGTGGAAAGACGGAGTTGGAGAGGTTGGACAGCAAGAAAGAGGGTAGGAAGTGGGAACGGACGTAAATTTCTATCTCTCTCTCTCTCTCTCGTCTTGCAAATTATAACCAGGAAATAGCTTTCTCAAGAAGGTATAAAAGACAAAGATATACACCTGGGGAAAGGGGAAAAAGCAACTTGTATGTCAAGTGACCCAGGAAACATAACTTCTTATTGAAATTTCTCTCTCTCTCTCTCTCTCTCTCTCTCTCTCTCTCTCTCTCTCTCTCTCTCTCTCTCTCTGGCCGGCAACGAGAAGGAAGTATAAAGCCACATTGCATATTCTGGAGTTTTATGCAAATTCCTTGAATTTTTCGTAAGACAACTTTGTGCCATTCCAGAGGGTCTAAGAGGAGGCTCAACTTGAGCATTAAGAGACTTTTCTTCTTCTTCTCCTTCCTCGTTATTCAGATGCTTCCTTCTTCCTGTCTCTCTTTCGGAGACGTCATCGGTGATTGACGTTTCAGGAGGGAGTCGTAAAAGACTTACGTCAGACGGACATAATGCACACAAGTATACGTAGATTCACAAACGTGGAACACAAACATACGAGCTTACGTACATGGTCACTCACTCGTGTCAGGAGATCCAGACTATTATTTCTCTCTCTCTCTCTCTATCTCTCTCTCTCTCTATCTATCTGTGTGTGTGTGCGTCTGTTTCTTTACCCACAAATATGTAAACGACTCGAGTATTGTCATCACGTTCTTCTCTCTCTCTCTCTCTCTCTCTCTCTCTCTCTCTCCGAGACTTAACCCGAGAGAGAGAGAGAGAATAAAAAAGAAAATTTGCAATGGAGACGCAATGACAGACGGGTATAACAATGATAATATTTTTTTCTACCGTACAGTTATTTATTATTGATATTTATAATATACATATTATAATCAATAATCTTTCTTTTTTTTTAATTTTCAGAAACTTCGGCAGTGTCTCGGTTTTGGTGAGTGTTAATAGACGAGTTTTTCATTTTATTCAAGAAAACTTTTTTTAACGGTAATTTTTGGTTTGTTTTTTGAGTTGGCTTTTGGCAACTTTTCTCTTTGTTTATTTGTCATTAAATTTTATTCTTTTACCTCAGCTTCTCCCAAAATCTGAATTATTCCAGATCTTGTAGTTTTGTTTGCTATTGTTGGCTGTGTATTTTTATTGATATTGTAATTATTTTTATTATTATTACCATTATTATCATTGCTGTTGTTATTATTATGATTATTATATTGAGATATTGTATTAGATTTTACGTGTTTCTTTATTGATTTTACTTTATTGAATTGACTATAGATCTTGACAAAAATTACTTTTCCATTACTGTTCCATTCATCCATTTTCTTCTTTTCCCTCATCTTCGCCCTCATCACTCACTGTTGGCAAAAATAGATCTCTCTCTGGGATGCTGAATCGAAAAAATAATTAATTTTTCCCAGTTTTCGTTTCATCACATTATCTATCACGCGTCCTAAAAAAGAGAAAAAAAAGTAATGTTTGAAATTCCTTCAGAGTTGAAAACTCCATATTTAATTTAATCAAGAAAATCTCCTTCCCTTCATTTACAAGATACGAAAAAAATGTACTTTGATCCGACGTTTCTTAATGAAGAGTTCTAGAAAACTAACACTATTTTTCTAAAGATAAAACGGGGTTTTTAATTAAATTTTGAAAAGATTACTATACACGTTCTGTGCCGGAATCCCTTTTGATGTCGTCAACCCCTTGTGACAAACTCGCTTATTTTAAGCTTAAATTACCTGGTTTGCCAGACTCACTCTGGATAGGATTTGAAAATAAGGACATGTTTATTAGATATGAAGAGAACAACATGAAATGAATTGGAAAAGGGAAAATTAGATGGAATAAGTTAGCAACAAGAAAATATAAGATATAAAAAAGGGGGTTGCTGCTTTTTCCCTGTCAAACAATATGGTCTTTTTTTTTTCATTTGTTTTAATTTGTTTATTTGTGGCAGAGTTGTTTTTGTTTCGGCGGGACATGTTTTGTGAAGGCACGCAAAGGGATTGACTTTTTTCATCGTCTCTCCAAAGGGATTTGTTGCTGTTTACTTTCCGGTGCAAATTGGATTCTTTGCCTCTTGTGCACTGGGCAATGGTTCGTTTTCTCTTTTCCCAAATTTATTTTTATTTTCTTTTTTTCACCTTTTTTCACAATGGGTAGTATTTTTCTATTTTGTAGCTATAACTGATTCGTCTTTGAATTTATAAAACACAATAACGGGTTATATTGAAGACTGAGCCGATGCAATACATTACATATCTATTTTTAACTGTAACTGAGTCCTCTTTGAATTTATAACAGATTCATCTCTAAATATATGAACCAGAACAATAGGTTATATGTGAAGGGCCCAAGACAAGTTCTGTAAAAAGTCGGTGAAAATTCAGTTATATTTGTGAGTCAAAACTGTATTTTGTTACAGTGCAAGTTAAAATAAGCCTTTACTGACAAAGGTTATTGTGGACTTTCAGTCACTGTACAGTCGTGCGTCATAGATATGTTGAAAATTTACCAAATTTTAATCGTATCTTTAAACATGAAAATATTAATAAGCACTCCATTTCCCCTATTTATTTTATTGTTTTCCGTCCTTTTTCACTTTTCTCAGCTTTAAACAAATGTTAATTCACTATCTATCTATTCTGTAGTTCATTTCCATCCAACCAACCACCTGAGAGAAGGGAAGGACTCCAGAAATAAAGAAAGGTGACAATGAACGTTTATGCTCTGAGGCAACGTTCATAAACAGAATGCGAGACGTTTTTTCGTCTTAGGGGACTCAGTTTCCATCTCTCCCTCAGGCTGAAAACGTTTAATGAACGTTCTGCCGTTCTTCCTCGAAATGAGCTTCTTCGAGGAACGTTTTTGCCTCCTGCCTTCGGAGCAGAGGCCGTTGCTCCTGGAATTCTGGAAGCTTTATTTCATTCCAGGAAATGATTTTATGAGCTCGTTCAAGGAAGTGCTAACGGACTCTTATTGTGAATTATAGTTGGTTATTTAGTTGTTGCAGAGGCAGTAGGGAGAAATACAGGTCGTTTATGCAATAATTAGGGAAGTCTTTCTTTTTAAGTCATTTAGTTTTAATTACAAGTGTATATTTAATTCAGGTGGAAGCATCGTTGACAATTATTTGGTTCTGTAGTGTTTGGCCTTACGGAAGAGTACGCGGCTGCCTAATAGTCTCTCTCTCTCTCTCTCTCTCTCTCTCTCTCTCTCTCTCTCTCTTGTAAATGAGGTGGTAATCTCTTTGCCCTGAATAGGCTGTGAATCACCCAATGGCGGTGACATGCAATTTCCTGCCATTTTTGAGAAATGAAACGTATTTTGGAAACAGTCATTTCCATTCAACTCGAAAGTTATAGATAAGGTTTAAGACTTTTTCTTGTGTGTGTGAGAGAGAGAGAGAGAGAGAGAGAGTTAATGCCATTTATTGGTCTGGGGAATAACATAAAATGAAAATTAGTCAAGATGTGAATGACTTTCCATTGAAGAGATTCACAGAACGTCAAGGATTAAGGAAGTAATTAGAAGGACTTTATCCAATTGAGGGTGATTTATTAGACATGAAATGCAATTTCGGTTTTTCCTCTGAATATTTGTTTCTGTCGTCTCGTATTAATGGACTGAATTAACATTTACAAGATGGGAAGGGTTTAGTTTAGGCAATGTCTAAAACAAGTTTATCTAGTTATATGGTATATATATACATAATATATATATATATCTATATATATGTATATATATATATATAATATATATATATAATATCTGTGTTTAAGCAAACGTAAATATATTATTTTTCTTGTATTTAAATATTATAGCAACGATTATTTGTAATTGAAAATAGCTCAGTCATTTTTACAAGTCATAATTATACTATAATAATTCAAACCATTCCAGCCTTTCTTTGCAATTTAGTCCCACGAGACTAAACTTCCAACATTGAAGCTTATGAAAAAAAAAAAAAAAATCATAATTTTTCCAGCAACAAGAACAATAAGAAGAGAAGACTCGTTAATTATTTCATTCCAAGGGAGAGGATATGAATTTCATTTCCCAGGACGTTTTCTTCAACTAAGATGAAAAAACTATAAAATAAAAATTAATTCTTTTCGCTTTAATTTGAAAAATGAGGCTGTTGATGGTATCATATTCCCTAGATAAGAAGGATTCTTGATGGGATGTTATTTTTTGCTCTCTCTTTTTCTGCCTGATGCTTCTCGTATTTCTCTTTCGTCTTTGTGTATTTATTCTATTTTTTCTTTTATTTATTTTTTTTCCGCTGGTGATAAAAATGGTCATATGTTGTGCTTATCTGTCAACGTATTTTAATATGTATACGATGAGATGTCACTTCTTATTGTTGACATGTTTTGAGCATGTTTGTGACAAATATACAACAGGTTGCCACCATACGTTTATGCCATATTTCAGTGTATTTTGGACCCGCCCTTACGTCACAGGTCAGAGCCAGGTCAAGCTGAATACTAGATTCACAATATTTTTCATCCTGAATAATACAAATGCAGTTCATTTATTAATTAATTTGCCTCAATATAAAACTGTGCTTCCTTCGAGTCCTTTAGAGAATTCATAGTTTTTAATCTTACTTTATTTTCACATCCAACTCAGAGGGTGATTTCTGGCGCATAAGCATCAGACGGATAGTTCTAACTAGCTTCTGATAGAGGCGCTGAGAGATTTATGTCCCCTAATTAGGGAATGGGATGTGCTAAGATTCCAGAGAGAGAGAGAGAGAGAGAGAGAGAGAGAGAGAGAGAGAGAGAGAGAGGCCTCTAACGACAGCAATAAGAAGAGGAGAGCCAATAAGCGAAGGTCTCCGTTAGGCAATAATTCATCTCAGAGCGACGACAAGTGTGACTCAGGCGTCGTAGACATAAGTTGTGTTGTTTCTCGTCTGCCTCAACTCCTGATACTCGTTTTAGTATGGCCTCTCGTTTGTCTTGTCCAGATGACGGTGGAATTTTAACATTATTATTATTATTAGTTTTTCGAACTAAAAAGTGAAGAGGAGTTTGTAGTGTTCGTTTAATTTTTCATATTCGTTTATTTGGCTTTTATTCCGTGTTATTATTTCATTTTTACTCATTATCTTATGATGTCGAATAAGGATTATTAAGAAAGCAACTTATTGGTAATACTTTCCTTATAATACACACATGAGAGAGAGAGAGAGAGAGTATATATATTTAATGATTGATGCCTGATGGAAACGAACACCAATTTCGCGTTGTCTTTAACTGAAATATTTGTAAAATAGATATTACGTTTGAAAAGGGAATTTATCACAGTCCATATAATCCCCGCCTTGCACCGAGGAGATTATCGTGAGGTTTTGTGTTTCCTGAACATTTTAGTCACGAAGCAAAACCTCCGAGAGTTTTGTATGACCTAACCATGACTACGGAAACTGGATTCTATAGATTTATGAATTTATGAAATTTATTCTGTCAAGCACTGAAAGGCCACTTCCGACCTCTCAGTGCTCTCGACGAAAGGGGGAGTTTGAGGGGTTGGACAGCAAAGTGAAGAGATCCAGAAAATAAAGGAGATTTAGCAGGAGGATCTAAAGGTGGAACTGGAAGAAAACCCCATATTTCACCAAGAGAGGTTGGACAGCAAGACTGAAGACAGGAAGCAGCAATGGGGGTTAAAGTAAAAGGCTAAAACGTGGACACAGGTATGGGCCGAAGGGACGCTGCAGAAACCATTTAGAAACGCCTACAGTGCACCACGTGAAGTGCACTGACTGCTATACCCCACCAAGGGGTAGTGTTTTCCATGCCCAAAAGGATATACAACAAAAGTATAAATAATCCATTTTCCTTAACTTATGAGATCCAAGATCTGAATGACGTCATCACAGCCTGGGTTCGTAACCGCTTCAGAATAATTGTTCCTTCAAAGACCCATATGAAAGTTGATTCCTATAAGAAAATTTAAAAATATTCTTCATAAATGCACAAATATTACTTATTGCCAGCATATAATATTCATCTACCTTAAACCGAGGCGTTCATGTGGCGTTCCATGTCGAAAAATAATAATTTTCAGCCTAAAAGGGTCCTAATTCCTATGAATATTC